>NC_044355.1:5787984-6117338 GCF_007364275.1 Archocentrus centrarchus | reverse complement strand
GCATGCCTCCAGCAGCATATGTATTGCAGTATTGATCAAAAACCTTCAGCAAGAAATTCCACACACATGCAGTTATGTTATTCAGGGTCAAGCACTGTAGTACATAAGAACTCTAAGGCTAAACTCTCTCTGCCAGGAAGCTTCCTATTCATAAGATGGGAAACAATAACAGCATGAGAGAGTTCCAGAATATTTAAATAGCCTGAAGAACAATTCATGATTTCACATAATTACTATTCATGGATGTCTACTCAATATGGGAGGAATATTGAGCTTTTCTTTGCAAAGACTGGGTTTTCAGTGGCACAAATTCATTCTGTAATGAATGTGGTCCACTCACATATATACTGAAACCTTTTCAACCAGTTTGCAGAGTAAATCAAGTGTTTCGAATTATTTATAGATAGAAATGATTTTTAGTTTTGTCAAATGCTTAAAACTTATCTAGAGTTCCATCTCTTGTCCTAATGTAAGTATTGAAAATAGAAGGAAAAATGCATTCACTTAAAGCTTACAGAACCTGTCATACTGTGGTTGAGGTACTTTCATGTCTAAGAACTTTCACAGTATTCTTGTTATAAACAACAAAAACAGTGGTGCTGTTTTCTGTAGTTCATAATCCCTTGTTCTGTCTCCACCCATCTTCCATTTTTGGCATTGTTTGTGCTTCCACTATAACAACTCATCTCCATGTGCTCTCAGTAATTTGCCATTACGGTTGCCTATGGGGCCATAAAGCAGAAACATTGATTGAAATAGACAATGATAACTATGGCTGGGTTCTATCTTGGTCCACAGGAGTGTGCACTGAGGCACATAAAAAAAGATATGCTTCTTCCTTAAAGTAATTCTGATTGCAATGGGAATGGCTTTAAATCTATTCCAATTGAATGTGGATGTGCAATTTGTTTAGTGATTTTCTTTTAAAGTTTCCTTTCTGTTTTTTTGCCTTTTGTAAATGAAGAAAAGGAAATGGAAGAGAGGCAATTTACATGTTTCTTGGGTTGGATTTAAACTCAGACTGACTCACTTAACCATGACGACACCCTAAACGTTGTGTTCCAGCTAAAGATGTGAAATGATATAGAAGACCTCAAATGTTACCTAGTGTGGAACAGGGTCAATTCTCAAGTCAGACACTGCCACAGGGTTTTCCCACAAACATTACTACTTTGCTATTTTTATCCCCTGATTCAGGAGAACTGTAGAGTAGCAGGGGCAGAGGAGGTGCAGGATCGCAGAAGGGTGCTTTAGTCAACAGACTTAGCCTAATGTATAAAATGTATATATAAAAAAAGAAATTCTAAACATTTTTAGCACCGTGCATTAGAGGGGCTCTGATACTCAAGTGGCATGATGAGCCCTACACTCACAAAGTCAGAGATACAGGTTAAAAAGGTTTGTCTGGAGTTGTAATACACTTGAATTGTGCCCTCAACTTTAAGATCTAATGCTTTATATAACATTCCATCACATCCTCATAGAAAGCGGACCATCTGGAGAATGCAGACTTGCTCTGAAAAGTTCTTTTCCAAGTGAAAACGGAGCCACATCTCTGTCATCGCATTGCACCTCAGGCAACATCCTCACTCTCCATCTGAGTGCAGTAGAAATCTTAAGTGCTAGAGGACTATTTGAAAACCTTAAAAGCACACATACTTGCCTTTGTCTCCATATTACTTGCTTTACCCTTTTACATAATCATACAACATTCATTCAAGTAGCGAAAAAAGTGAATTATTTTTACTCAAACCAGATTCCACCCATCAGTTAGGTATGAGCCTTTCTGCAAAAGTATCAAAGGTTGATATTCCTACCACAGTTATTACCACGGTGCAACTGTGAGATGGGTGGGGGTAAGCAAAGATGAATGTACTCATTCAGCACTCCACCCCACCATTCAATTCAGGGGAAGTGTCCTTGTATGTGTAGCCGCTCTTGAAGGATATGCTTGTCTGACTTCTGAAGCTATGCATTGAAGGAACAGGCAGCAAGCAGACAATCACAGAGGAGCTGAGTGCGTCCATTAAGGTTGTCAGTTAGCATGGGCCTTGATTAATTGCACACTGCATAGTTGCAAATTAAGGTAGATCTCAACCCCATTCCCCCCGCAAATAATTAGGTAAGAATAGATTGCCAGAGAGAGAGAGGGTGAATATCGGGTGCCTGGTGTCACTCACTCTGTCTTACATGCAATAAAAGCTCTTACACTGTGTTAAGCATGGGCAATAATTGTGTGTGTAAGTATCATGAGGAGTACTGTATATTTGTGCAAGGGTGTGGTTTGTGTGAGTGACTGAGGGTGAAATAATGGTGCTGATGGTGAATGCAATTATGTCTGCCCTCTGTGAACTGAGAGTAAGCTTTGTGAATAGAATGTCTGCTTGCATATGCAGGCATTTTTTTTTTTGTTACTGAATATGTGAAAAGAGAAAAAAAAAGAAAAAAAAGAGTAATGCCAATATATGTAGAAGTGCATTGCAGATGGCACTTTTATCTTTTAAGTAACATTACTGGAGCTGTGGTTACACATGTATTTTCAATGTGACGTGTACCTTTTGATCATGCTGGGGTGCATTAACTGTCAAGTTCCACTGCGGCTTTTAAATCCAGTGCTGGTGTTGAATCCAACACAGCCACAACCTGAATTCAACTAACACTGGACTCTGGGGAAAGGTGAGCACAATTTTAGCACAATCGAGACATTCTTGTTCTTGCGTCAGCAAAGCTATAGCCCACAGTCAACACTCCCAACACTCTGCAACAATTCCTCAGCGGTGACACAATCCCACCAGCTATGGCCTTGATCTCAGAGCAACAATCTTTTCTCTCACTTCAGTGATACTAAAAAGTCTGGCTCTTTGTACCAATCCACTATTAATATACATATAACACTGTCTGCCATATTTTAAGTCCGCTATCTCCTGTCCATCCAATGTAACTAATTTGCTTCAGTTTTAATCAACTCAGCTGTCTTCACTTGCCCCAAAAATGACTCATGCTTCATTTCCATTCATATTTAACTCCAACCTGAGTCAAGATTTCAGGCTTCAAAATTTTCTTCAAGTTTCTGGCTTATGTGCACGAGGTACATGCTGCTTGCAATGCATGCCAGGTATAACTGCATATGAATAACAATGTATTTTATTCCATCATTTTTTGTACACTTAGGCTATATGCAGGATGAGTAAGAGAATATTTTACATTTGTTGCAGTTATGTCTTATCATTCTGCTTGGGTGGGCTGACTTACTGTAAATGCATATACTGTATGTAGGCATCTTTATCCTACTGGGATGAGTTTGTATGTATGTCAGTAATTATTCATTTAGACTGCATAGCTATAAAACTGCACAGCACGATTAAAACCAAGGCTAAGTACACAGCATGTAGCATTTGGACCGATACGGTAAACAGAAAGCACTGGTCTGATGTGTGAGGACTGGACAGTGAAGGGGATGCATGGAAAGATAATTTTTTTTTAATGTGTTGATCCTGCAGGGAAGGACATTGAGCCTTCTCCCAGCTGGACCGAGCTTAATCTTCTTACAGGCCATTTGTGTGGAGTCCATTAAAAATGGAGTCTCCCTTTACAAAAAAGCCTTTTCTTTAACTGTTGGTTAGGCTGCTCACTTGTACGCTCCCACGGGGTTAGGTAAGTGTTTACACACACACACGTGCGCGCGCGCTGTGTATGCGAATATATGCCTTCTGTATCTGTATTTCTTTTGATCAGGGTCAGTCCCTCAGAATAGCAGTGGTAATTAACCTTAACACCCACATACTCATTTAATCTCTGTTCCTAGTGCATCATTTTCTATCCTCCCACACACCCTCTGTGACTTTTAATATCAAACAATAAAGCAAAAGAGTTTATGTACTATAATCAAGTTCTATGAAAATAAATCTCAAGATTGTTGATTCAGTGTTATTAGGTTACTGAATGCTGAAGTGACCCAACTACACATACACCAATTCTTCGCCAACCAGTGTTTTCATGAAATATTAGTTAATAGAAGCAATTTTTTAGAAGGCAAGAGCCAATTTTGTCTTCAGTGGATGCCAACTGCACACTGGCAGCAACAATTATATCTTGACAACAACTGATGTATGGTCACAGAGGTAAAAGAAAATTCTGTAGCGAGACAGGCTGTAGAATGATAACGTCTAATTACATTTGCCCAGCATCTAGTCAGCTAGTTCAGAGTTAGGTCAAACAAAGGGGCAAAGGGTCAACAA
This sequence comes from Archocentrus centrarchus, assembly GCF_007364275.1. Classification (NCBI taxonomy): domain Eukaryota; kingdom Metazoa; phylum Chordata; class Actinopteri; order Cichliformes; family Cichlidae; genus Archocentrus; species Archocentrus centrarchus. Next base: position 6,113,100 of record NC_044355.1, on the reverse strand, counting down.
CCTCTGCCTTCACTGTCCTCTTCTATAAGAGGCTCCATAGAGAAATGTTTTGAAAATACTCTGCCCTGATATGGCCCAGTGGTGATCAGAGAAGGGAAAAGGGTCAGAGTCTGACAGACTCTCGAGACAAAGCCACTCACAGCACTCATAGCTGTCTTTTGGGAAGAGGTACTCGATAAAAGTAAATAGGGCATGCGCTGCCAATTTATAGGCATAAATCAGTCAATAGTTGGAGGGCAAATTCTGATTAGACAGGCCTGACCATGCAACATTAAAGTGTGGAAAGATGCAAAGCAGTCTGTTCGAGACATATTTCATTAGAGGATAAAGCCCACTGATTTTCTTGGGGAGTTTCTTGGGGATGTTATGGGTTTTTGAATTGGGGCTGTCTTTGTCATGCTACCATGTCTCTTTTGCTTTCTCATAAAACAACAAGCTATTTGCTACACAGCCAGAGCTTAAAAATCACTGTCAACAGATCTCAGCATGTGTTTTTCAAACACTGATCAAATGGCTTTTGAGATGTGGATTTCCTAGGAAGTGTACATTGTTTTTGTTTTCCAATTTGAGCAGTGGGTATAATACACCTTATCATAACACTGGAACTATGAACTTCAAATTATAAAAGAAAAAAAATGTTTATATATATTGTGCCATAGATAGAGTTTGTAGGACAGCATGGTGAGAGTCATGCAGTGTGACAAAAATAAATACAGAAGATATGCCACAAGGGAGCACTATAATAAAAGAACTGCCGGGACGAGAGGTAGATTATGGCTTAGCTTGAACATACTACAGTAAGATGGTCGTGCTCGTTGGTGTGTGCGTATTTGCGTATTTTCTGTACTTGGGTGTGCTGTGTCTGTCCTGTTGACAGGGCCAGAGCCAACCAAGATGCAGCTTGAATTCTTGTTGCTCGATCAAAGTCCCTGGAGTAATCTCTTATAAGAACAGAGCGGGGACAGGCAGAAGGATGCCCATTTCATTCTGCAGTGTATTAAATCCCTACACTCACAAACCAGTATATTCCAGTGTGGCAATGTAATTTTGTACTGCATGTGGATACAACAAGCAAAGAAAAAGGGGAAAAAAAGTATTCATAAGACTGGTGCTGACACTAAACCAAGATTGGAATGAAGAATAAAGGATGGCAATACGCCTCAGTGATTGGCCAGTGGAGGAACTCCCCTGTGTCCAAGTAGATATGTCTCTCCTTCTCATCATGGCCGGGCAATTTTGTCCTGGTTATAGCTCCTCCATCTTCTCCCAAGCTACTCCTTATATCAGCATTTCAATTTCCTCCCTTGTGCAGGCACTGAGTACTAACCTCTTCAGACTTTCTCTGAGACCAGAGAGAGAGGCAGCGAGAGGGAGAAGAGGGAGAGAACACGAGAGCGAAGCTGAGGAACTGCTTGGTTCTCTCTTCAGTCCTGTTTCCGGTTTCCCCAGTGTGTGGATGTAGATTCAAATAGAAAAATGCCCAAAGGTGATGTTGGGTTAATATGTCTGCCTCATGAACTACATACCCCGTTTTTCCAAAAGACTGCCTACTGACAGTACTTCCTCTCCTGTGTCTCCGCTATTGTCGGGACTGACTACAACTACAAATACCTAAGAAAAACAACAAGTCTGAAAACTCGTGTCAAAGAGAAATAATTGATGTTTGCTTAGGCATATGGCATTTAGGCTTTGCATGATGTTATCTGTCTCCAAAAATGCTGTACATCTCAATGGTCATTTATATCATTTCCTTTCCTGAAGTAAATTTCATCAACCTGGAAAATAAAAAGCACAAACCCAGTTACATTTGATCAGATCAATTTGATTGTATTTTATTAGATTTGCTAACACGTGCAATCCCCCTTTTCAAATGCCTACAACTGCACTTCTGTGATATTAGGTAATAACGTTCAAAGAGACTGAGAGAAATGTTCCTGACATAGCTACAGTAGCTACAGTAAGCCACCTGGAGGCTCTGAACATTAGGGGACTCTATCTTTCTTTGCATCTTCATTCACCCTAATGGTTAATGCCAAGACCAATACTTTCCTCTACATAATTTTGTTCTGAAATATGTATATCCCTGTTGCTACAATTCTTTCCTTCCCACTTCTTTGGTTGCATCTTTCATTTCTGCAGCCCCTTGACAATATTTTTGCGTCATTCTCTATTTTCAGTTTTCTCTGACTGCTTGCTGTGTATCACTTTTTTTTTCAGTGACCCAGTGCTTTCCCTTCCACTGTGAAACCTAGGAAATGTTATTCTTCCTGTTGCCCAGTAGTAATGAAACATTTATTCACTTATAAGATTTCTCCCTCCAAATCTTCCTTTGAAGTTGTCCTTAAAAATACTTCTGCACAAGCTCGCAGCCTTACATGTCCCCTAAAGGACAACAAACAGAACCAGAATGGAGGCAAGACTTAATCAAACGCTACTTTGAATGTGCATCAATAGTGAGGACTTCATCTGTAGTTGGTCGCTGAGACAATGCAGCTCTAGAATAAAAATGTTAACTGATTCTGCAAAAATGGTTGAACATTTATATAATGTGTAGGGGCCTGCTGAGCGGTACCGCTCTATGTCTTCATTTAGGTTGTCACACATCCTATGAACCACTGTATTTACCCAACCAGTTGGGCAACAACTCTGTTCCATTGTAGTTCTGAATTAAATGGAACTTTATGGAAGTACTACTAAGTGCTACTAAGATATTGTCAGACCCCTAAAAGCACACTGATAAATTCAAATGCAAATTATGATCTCAAGAAGAAAAGCACTCTTTCGTGTGGTACTGCTGTAAGTGTACCGCAATACATTTAACCCCTAGCCTCCATCACTTCATGACTGAGATGCAAGGAAGTAAGATGGAGGCTACTTATCTGCATCCACAAAACCATTTGGGACTATGAATGTCCTCATACCTGCTGCCACAGCCTCCAAGTGCTGCCTGAAGTGATGTGAAGGTACTCTCCCCCTATTCTCAAAGTGGGACATTGCTTCTCCCCAGAGAATGTAAAGCTCCTAGCAAGTGTCTGCTTTTTTCCTCAGCTGTAGTGTCTCTCAAAGTCTGCCTGACATTTAAAGGATTTGAGCCTTAAACTATCAAAGGGTGGCATGGCTGGGACTGTGGGAGAGCCGTGGCTTCAGCCCTGAGTTTGATCTGGCTTGGGGCAGTATGGGTCAGTATCCCAGATTAGGCCTGCTTTGGGAGACACTGCCTCAGATAAACCCATAGAAATTCAGGTATAGCAAATAAGTCCTAGCAGCTTCTTGGCCTAGATAGACAGCTATGGGGCAAGGGTCTGAATTCATTACTGGCTAACAGATGCTTTATGTGAGTAATATGGTCACAGTGGGTGTAAGCACTTATGCCAAAATTGTAAACTTGATCTCATTCCCTCATTTCTGTCCTAAACTTTTTTCCACAACTTGAACATAAATGCACTGCATGTAAAATACAAACAACAGATTTCCTTCTACTGAGAAAGTAGAGAATATGTGTCTCATTGCTGAAGAGGTTTTAATTCTTAGCAATTCATAAGGGGTTAAAAAAAAATCACCTGAGTTGACTTGAGTGATCATAAAGAAGTGTCTATGAGAAAACTACAAGATAAAAAAATATATATGTGGACGAAAAGGCACAACAATATTGTCATCTATCCCTGTAAAGCCTGGTCTCAACCCTGGCTTACATAACATCATGAGAAACAGCTCCAACATCCACCTTTCTCTCTAAAACACAGTGGAACATGCTGCAGCCTCCCAGATCAAAACCGTGTAGAATCCTAATGACCTCTCTGAGCTGTACTAGACTGAATCCCACTGATACTATACTATAGCACTCTGAGTTACAAGTGAGTCAATCCTTTTCTAAAACTCTAAGCTCCTTACTAGCCTCATCCTTCAGGAATTCAGTGTCTTAGCACATCATCAAATAGATTTTTATAACTTTAAGCTAAGGGAATGTATGTGTGTAGGATTTTTAATGCCAACTGACAACTACAGTATCATAAATAACAGAGGTTGCACAGGATGGCTCATCAATACGTGCTGTTGCCAGAAGGTTTGCTGTGTCTCCCAGCACAGTCCCAAGAGCATGGAGGAGATTCCAGGAGGCAGTCACTTACTCTAAGGTCCTTAACCCATCAGCAGGACTGGTATCTTCTCCTTTGTGCAAAGAGGATGAGCACTGCCAGAGCCCTACAAAATGATTGCCAACAGGCTGCTGGTGTGAATGTCTTTGACCAAACAATCAGAAACAGACTTCAGGAGGATGGCCTGAGGGCCCAAAGTCCTCTAGTGGGCCCTGTGCTCAATGCTCAGCACTGCAGAGTCCAGTTGGCATTTGCCATAAAATACCAGAATTGGCAGGTCCACCACTGGTGACCTGTGCTTTTCCCACATGAGAGCAGATTCACCCTGAGCACATGCGACAGATGTGAAAGGGTCTAGAGAAGCTACCATAAATGTGTTGGGTCATTAATGGTCTGGGGAGTCATATCCATTGAGGGGCGCACAGACCTCTAAAGGCTAGGCAACAGCACCCTGACTGCCATTCGGTATCGGGATGAAATCCTTGGACCCACCGTCAGACCCTATGCAGGTGCAGTGGATCCTGGGTTCCTCCTGCTTCTTGACAATGCCTGGCCCCATGTGGCGAGAGTATATAGGCAGTTCCTGGAAGGAATTGATACCACTGACTGCCCCCTGCACTCACCTAATCCAATAGAGCACCTCTACGACATTAGGCTTTGACCCGTCCGATGCTGGCAGGTCACACCTCAGACTGTCCAGGAGCTCGGTGATGCCCTGGTCCAGATATGGTAGGAGATTCCCCAGGACACCATCTGTTGTCTCATTAGGAGCCCAGACGTTGTCAGGCATGGATACAAGCATGTAGGGGCAAACTACTGAATTTCATTTTGAGTTTCTGCAATAAAATTTCAGCAAAATAGACTAGCCTGCTGCATCATTTTTTCACTTTGATTTTCAGGGTGTCTTTGAATTCAGCCCTCTGTAGGTTGATAATATTAATTTCCATCAAACAACGTGACACCCTTTCATTTCTAACTCATTACCCAGTCCATATCAGTATAAATATCCAGCATGACCCCCCCCCCCCCAATATTTTTGAGCAGTATATTTTCATACCATGTAATAACAACTGAATCTCAGCTTTCATTGGAAAAAGACGTCCTTGACCAGTATCTAGTTATTTCTATTTCAAACAAAAATGTGACATCAGAGCTGTTAGTGCTTTATGAAAGTGACTGTGGCACATGTGCACTTAGTAGAAATAGTCTCAACAGTCTCCATGGCAACAAAAACCAACTTTCTAGATTTCCAAAAAGTTAATTATCTGTGTTATTTCCAGTTTGGATCAAAATAACTTGGTCTATGTATACATACACAGTACTACTAGTACTACTACTACCACTAATAAGAATAATCACCCTTACCTGCACCAAGGATAGTAGAATAAAAGAAGAGAAAGAAATTATTAAGGCCTTTAGGAAAATATTAAAAACACAACAAATATCAGTGGTAGAACTATATTTTAACTATTCTTCTTATCTTTTACACCTCAGAAAAAATACAGAATTCTTGCATCTCAAAATGAATGCATAATGGCCAGAGATACACACAGATTCCCATGATCACTTTCCTAGTAAACACCTTATGACACAGTGCAAACACATAAGAAAGCCTTAAGCTTTCGTCGGTGGAGCCACCCTGCACAGTTCTATGTGACAGTGGGATTTAAAGGGTGGTTAACTCCTAATTGGACTTTAGTGACTGCTGATGAACCAAACCTATTTAAAGATTAACCCATAAAGAACACTTCAAGAGATGGAATTTAAACCCTCCTTAAAAGAAACATGGCAACTAAATATGATTTTAAAGCCCGCAAATAAGTAGTTTAATGATTTAAAAGCTTAAATGGTTGTTCGGTGATAGTCTCTATAAAAAGCTTTGGCCAGCAGGTACTGTATATATCATGTGGATTTACTCTTAACCATTAAAATATAGATGCTGAGGATCACATTTTACAGCAGCCCTGGCCCAGTCAGCTCAGCCAGGCAGCCTGTAACCAATGTGGAGAGTGGAAAGTGAGTGTATAGGGTGAAAAATTACACCCTCACACCTGTACTCACCCATATATCTTTCATAGAGAAGTTTTTTTTTTTTTTTTTGAATGGAGTATACCAAGAGCAGATAGAAACACTGGATTGAGATGTGTGAAGGTGTGCATGTGGGTTGGTGGAGCAGTGAGATTTTGCACTCTGTCTGGGCATCCTATTGTGTTGTCTCCTATGACTGTTGTGACAATGATAATTCTTAAGGAAAGCGAGTCATTCACTATTCTTTATTGCGGTACTGAATTTTCTCATTTACATTTCCTAGAACTCAGAGACAGGCAGAACACCACAGAACATTACCTCCAAAGGTCATAAAGATAAGTCGGGGTAATTATTTTGTGGGTTTATGAGTGATAAGCACGTTGCATGCAACTCCGGCAAATTCAATCAAACCAATCATGGACGATAATGCGACAATAAAATAATTAATCGGCAAAGTTTCTTTGTATACCTAATGATGAGACAACAATTATATATTCCACGCAAACACTGGAGTTTTAATAAGAATGAGCAGTACCGGATGTAATTCAACAGACGCATACATAATTAACAAAAACAAAAAAGTAATAAAAAAAATAGAACAGTGCTCTGGCACTACCTTTTACATTTCATTCACGTCACAATCCTCTGGGATATTTGCACTTTTTAAAAAAAAAAAAAAAACATATTTAAATGAACAAAACACCTTTGTGACTTCAGTTTTTGATTATGCATCCAAATTAGTAAATAAGTTTACTTAACATTTTTCATCAAATGGCTTCCTCCTGATGTGGCTGACTTCACTGGTCTCTTCTATAACAACAAAGTAAATAACATCAGGCTACTCAATTCATTACTGTTCTATGAGCAAAACAATATTAATAAATTGATGGCAAGTGGTTTGGACTTCTTTCCCACTAGTATAACTACTTTGGCAAAAAAAAAAAAAAAATTTAAATATACAGTACATATTAAGTTGCCCAGAGTCAAAGCAAAATGATTTAGCTTTGAATGATTGTGTGATCAGAGAACAGTAGTAGGCTGCAGTAATTTCCAGCTATACAGCGCCAGGTCAACTCGCCTTCCATAAAAAGCCTCTTGTGGTCTGAGAGAGAACCCAACAAAGCGTTAATTACCCGGGCAACAGTGGAGAACAAGGTAAAAGGCGTGTTAATGAAATACTAATAAGGTTCCAATTTGAGTTCCTCGGCTTTTCCATTCTCTAAAGTGATCTCAAGGACTTCAGTTCTTTCATAGCTGGTCTCTGTTATTTCTAATTACTATCACTCACATGACAGAAGGCAGTTTAGGAATCATTATTTCTGGCAAATGAATCCTTTGTGTGTTGTCCTTTCACGGAGGACACACAGACCGGTTTACTGGAAGTCAGAGAGAGAGACAGAGACTGAGCTCCAGCTAAAGTCCTAAAAAAAGCACTGCTTCATTGTCTCATCAGGTATTTTGCTTCCTCCATTGTTTTTGTCAACAGTTGGGGAAGACAAGAACCTAATTTTTGAGGTCTTAAGAGGGAGAATGTTTAATGTTTTAATTTAACTACTGTAGTTTGGACAGTAGCTGCATTTCGGTAGGACATTGAGTCAGGGCTAAGTGGATGCTCATTTTCCTTACAACTACAGAAATACTTGACTTCAAGTCTTCTGAGTTGTCTAGTAACTGTAAATCTAAGGTTAGGATCTTCAAGAAAGGTAATGGAATTTCCACTATGAGCATCCTGCAGGACCAAACAGCCATTTCACAAGACTGTGCACCACAAACAGATAACATACGTCAAAAGGAAACTCTTCAACTGTTGGAGTGGAGCAAGTAGAGGAAAGCAGACAGGGATGGGAGCTATTCTCAAAGACATTTGAAGATACGGCAATTTCTCTGAGGCAATCATTTGATGCTCTCCTTCTGTGATGGCTGAGTGTCACTACTTTTGCGCTCCCATCACTCAAGTGCATCCAGCACTCCAAGAAATTGATTGTTGGAGGATAGGGCTGCAATAGTGCACATATAAGAAAGTATACATCTATCCTGAAATAAAACAGTTTCTTTTAGCACTGTGCAACTCTGTCTAAAGATGGATTTCTTGTTGATGGCTTCAGTATTAGCTCAGCACTGTGATGCAGTGATTTTATTCTATTTATTCCCCACTTGACACAGTTGGAATAAATGACCAGTCGTTGTGCCATATTGAGAAAGTAAGACACACACAAACGATGAAGAAAAACGCTTCAAGGAAAGAATAAAAGCAGTTTTGCTGCAGAAAGGTCAACTGGTCAACAAGTCATTTTTGAGATCTCCAGTCTCACCAAGTACACGAGCATGTTTCTTTGTGTTTAAAATATTTTATTCTACTAAGTCCTAAAACTTAATAACCACCTAACCTAGACTAAATCGCTGCCATGTTTCTTTAGACAAATACAAAGATTATGATATTGATTTATATAGTATGTGTATATTGTCAGCTCCAGCAGACCCTTAACAGCTGTCGTACTATCTGCTCATATTACACAGCTGAGCTCTGTGAACCTCTCATCCAGTACAGCTCCCCCATATCAGGTACAGAAAAGGATTAGTTCAGCAAATTACTTGCCTCCTCTGAGCAAGTCCCCAGTAATAATTGCAGGTGCCACTGCAATGATTAAAGTATACTGCACAGCGAGAGGTTTTATTTTTTGATACCATACGCTATGCACTGAAGTGACTGAAGGTCAGAGAATGACTAGTAAGTAACATTTTTCAATTACTAGAGTCTTATGATAAACTGTCTTTAAAATCATTCATTCTCTCTCTGTAGGGTCACGTGGAATTGTTAAAAACAACAAAATCACATCCAATAATTTCTGAATCACACCATCAATGCCTGCACGTCACAACTGAATATTTTGATTTTCTTTGAAAAAGGAGAATAAACTCTTAGACTGGGCTAAATTGTGAAAGTCAGAAACGCAGAGTTCAGTAAGTCATATAATTAGACCCTTAAGACTCTTTGTTCTCTGCTTTCTGGCTGGCACAGTGTGTCTAGAGACCCTGCATTGCTTTCTTTTTGTCAATATGAATTATTTTTTCTCATGCTCATTTTTTTTTTTTTTGAAGACTTGTTGTGAACACAGATATGCAGTGATTTAATGCTGAAAAGGCTTCCAGTAAAAGCCTTTTAAACCTACTGTTCTCGCTCTCTTTTTTTCACCCTCTCCATTTGGCTCATAAGACAACACTTGGGCAGACAGTAAGACTGTGTTTGCAGTACTTGCACAGTTAGTGGTCGATAATAACTATGATGATAATGGGATTCTGGCTAGTATCACCCACAGCTGATGGCATAAAATGTGATTATCGTTTGACATTCAAGAATGGCAAATGGTACCGTAAGACTGTCACTACAGCTGTCTGCATTATCATTACCCCCCACCCCCCACCCCCGGAAAGGGGTATTGTTTTTGGTACGTTTGTCTGTCTGTCTGTTTGTTAACAATATTATAGCAAAACTAGTCTGATTTACACCACATTTGCATAAAATATGGCCAGTGACCCCTTTAAATGAAATTTTTGCTATAATTTGGTCAAAGTAAAAGGTCACATTTTTTCTGAAAATGTTGTGAACATGATAACTTCATAATTTCATACCATAAATGCATCTACTAAAAATCTCGGACGACTTAGTTCTTACCATAATAATGCCACAGAAAGTATTTTCAGGGGTTTCAATTTATGATTATTTTAGCATTTCATATTCCTGGTTCTTACTTAGCCATTTGCTAGTCACTAAGACTCATATGCACCCCATTAAGATCTAATGAGATGTGGTAATTATGTGTTCTAGAACTTCCAGGGGATTTGTGCCACCTAAAGATTCTTCTGCCAGGAGGCTGAGGCACAGCACTGGCGGCTGACTTTTTGTTCAGTCGCTGAAAGCATCTTTTCATGCTTGAATTTGTTTAAAAGTGAAGCTGGGCCGATCCAGATTCTGGATTCATGGGCTCCTTGAATTTAACATTTGAAACTCCATTTACATTCAGTTTACATTCAGAAAATGAAAGTTATTTTAGCTTAGCTTTTTAAACCTTGGAAAATTATGGGCATGGACAATAGGACCTGTGTGTTATCTCGGTGATTGTTTGGAGAGTGGCAAACATTCAAATCAGCTGAAACAAGGTTTATGTATCAACCTGTTAGATGGAATTATTTCGCTTTTGTATTTTTCTAACTAAAATAAAACAATTTTTCCTCCTCTTGACATATCATATTTCAACTTGATTTTCTAATAGATACTTTGAAATATTGTTTTACAATAATAAGAGGAAAAAAAATCAGCCCTAAATAATTGATTACATGACAAGCTGTATTTAAGAATAGTGATTCTTTTACTTAAACCCAGAAACAAATGTGAAATACAAGAAGTAGGCGTCATTTCCTACAAAATGCAACAAGACAAACATCAGAATGGAGATGAACAGGGAGGGCATTGTGGCTCATTCAAGTGATGTTGTCTAAATTGTTTGTCAAGGTAGAGGGTGTTCTGTTAGTTGGCTCTCCAAAGCATTTCTCTTTTGCACCCTCAGCATGATATCTCCACCACACTTGGCTCTGTGACACTGGATTTAAACATCTGCAAAACCTTCTCCAGGCTGGAGTGGAGAGAGGAGACTCTGTATGTTCACAATGTCCCCATCTCAACAGCAATAAACTCAAGACTAGAGGTCAAGAATATGGATTAGCTAATTACCAATCTGTGATTAAAGTACATTAATATTCCACTCAGTTATACACAAGATATTCCAAAGACTAGATATTACCATTGATATCAACACATTTCTGCTATAGGCTACATTTGTGTGTAGTCTTATCTTGCCAACTCCAAGAACTCTTTAGAAATTGCATGGGAACTGCTACTGAATCCTAAATATAGCATGTATGTTTTTTTTCTTTCCTAGAGAGATGGGAAGGAAGAGAGGGGCAGCTGCCTAGTTTGCATTCTGCACAGGCTGGGCGATTCAGGGCCTGTCAGGCAAGAGCTCTCTTTCTCTAAGGTGCCTTTGAGAGCTTGGGAGAAAGAGATGCATGTGAGGAGTTCTGAAGTAGTGTGAACTTCACACTCGCCTAATCTCTACTCTGGATCCGTCTGTCGTTCAGCGGAAGCACCAGCTAGCGGACCTGGCACTAATTCAATCACTGATTCGTGATTGGCAGGGGAGCAAGCTGTAGCCCTGGGGAAGTAAAAAAGTCCCTTTTGTCCTTAAAGAAAGATAGGGGGTAGAAAGGCTGTCTCCCTTTAGAACCAAACCAGTGGTTGCCATCTGTTGGAGCAGGAACTTAAAAGATCAGAAAAAAAAAAGGCTAGAAGAAGGGAAGAGTATACTATCTGTTATGCCCTCTAAATACAAGCATAGCCATTGTACCCCTATATATTTAAAGAGTATTGTCGCTATCTTTCTCTTTAGTTTTTAAAGTACATTTTGAAGGACTATTAACTGCTGCTGTAATGGTTGGTGGCAACAATCTTTAGTCAAGGAAAGGTGTTATCTGCATTATGCTACCATGCAGAACTTCCAGAACAGTATTCAGCGCATCACTATAAGCACATAATGGAGGGAAGAGCAATGTTCAGTCTATATATATCTTTTTTTCCCAGTTATATTTATTATAAATATTTTCTTATGGGGGTTGATGCAAAGCATTCTGGCCTTAAATATTTTGAGTTACTTATTAAGGAAAAACATGTATATGTCTTTCCTTCTTTAAAGCTGTGCATGCTGTAACTAATACTTGTTAATGCGATAAAATACTAATAAGGCAATTCATTACATTCATCTGTTCTTTTTCCATTTGTTCGGCAACTATTTTAACAATTTAATTTTGTCACTGCAAGTGTACACAAAACAGCACTAACATGCCAATAAAAACTCAGAATCCACACAAGTAAACAAAAACTTTATTTTAAAATTTAGAAACTGTCCCCTGTGTCCAACAAGGTAAGACAAATGAAAACATTCAGGCATATAATTGAGCTACAGTCTCTAAATACTTACAGGCACTGAATTAAGCCAAAGGGTTATCTCTTGCTCCATTATTAAATTTGAATGACTCTTCTCCAGAGAGTGACAATATTATGAGAGGAATAATTCCATCTGTATGAATAATTAAAAACAAAGTTACCCAACTTTTTCCTCTGTTCTGTCTCTAATCTCACGAAATCTGAATTATAAATCAGCCGTCACACTGCTCATCTGCAGACTGTACTGCCTTCACCATTTCTCTGAAATCCCTCATTATGGTGATTAATATCAAATTGTATTCATATACCACCACTGGGTGTTAAGATACGATAGAAATGATTAGTCAAACTTTATTAGCAGAAGCTAGTCAAATTATAATTGAAAAGGATGAAAATAGTGTAAATTCTTGCATATACGAAACACAAATGTTCTAACGGTATTTATTGCTGTAATATCTATTGCAATCTTACTGTTCCATGTGACATCAGTGATTATCAGTGAGATGGTCACATTTTCTAAATTGAATCTCACTCCACTGAATATTGAATCTTACTATATACAAAAAAAATTCGGTTCGTTTGCCAACAAATCCCTCCTACAAGATTAGGAGTTGAGCCCCTGAAGGTTCTTATTGGAACCAGATATTATATAGTACCAACAAAAATGACCCATTTGAAGCATTTATGCGCTTATAAGACCTTATGAATACATCCTATCATTTTAATTTTTTAAAAAATTTTACAACAGCATTTAATTTATATCCAAAAAACTTTTATTATGCATGATATGTCATCATTTTGCCTAGCAATCACCAATACCGGACTAAAATCAGAGAGCAAACAATACTGTAGAGTGAGCACGTACTAGTTTAAAGAATATATCAAACCTGACAGGGAAATATGCCTCACATTAAGATGTAATGTAGGTGAATATTTAATGTAAATGGAGGATGTGACTGAGTGGAGTCATACTGTCTTCTGTTTTCCACTGCATAATGTGTGAACTATCACAGCTTGAAAAAGCAAAAACAAAAACAAAACAAACAAACAAACCTCTTGTTACATCAGGCCATTGCTCAACACGATCCATCCCTCTGTGTCACAAACATACATAAAGTCTACAGCCACATTGAGGGCCCTTTTTTGAAGCTCCTTGACACCACAGATCCAAATCCAGGAGAAATTTGATATATATGGTTGAAATGATAGAGTAGAGTATGTCTGAGGAATTTTAAAGTCATCCTGGGAATGTAACCAGTTCTGCAGATGTCAAGGTGGATATTAACTTTTTAAAATTTCACTTGCTTTACTGTGAGCTGATAGGAATTAATTGGAGATCTACTTTTCTTGGGTCTTGTATGTCTTTCATAGTTCCCAAGACAGCACTTTTTTTTTTTTTTTGGAACAGAACTGTTTGTGAGAGACTCACTTCCTAGTGGTGCTTTCCAACATATTATGTGTGCTCCTGATACAGCAGATACTGCATTAAGATTATCACGCTGAGACACCAATTGGGAAAAACAAGACACAATGAACAAGTCATTTTCTATATAAAGCATATACTGTGCCATCAAGTAATCACAACAGATAAATACAAAAGAAGGCTGCTAGATGGTAGCTGAGGAAAAAGAATCAACCAAGAAGTAAATGACTGTGAATGGATCTGCTCATGCCAATAATTGTCTTGTGCTTCTGGGGGCGAGTGAATGGTCAATCGAAACTGTTCAATAGCTACGCTATTAGTGATGCACAGTGTCACCTCCACCAGGGGATATGGAGAAAGTAGCCCCCTGGCCCATAATGGGCTAGTGATAAAACAACCACCTACACTGGGACTCCCATAAATGACTGAGGCATTTGATCTGAAGTAAGGAAGGACTGCTGAAGATTCATGTTGATGGAAGCTGGCTACATTAGTTTTTGTAATAAACCTAGTTGTAAAATATATAATTTTTTTTCAGAATCAAGCAGAGTGGAGTAATTCTGAATTTCCATCTCATTCCAGCAATATAATGCCACATATTAAAATAATATGGCTAGATATTTTAGAACTAGGTACAGACTTGAAGCAGTTGGATATCTTCCCTAATTTTCAAATATATACAATAATAGCATGTTACTTCTGTCTGAAGCGAATACCCAGAAAAAACAAAACATGTATTAAATATGTATTCAATGATTGAATTTATGCAGGAGGTGTTGTGGGGTGTGCATAATGCACCGCGCTTTCCTAGTTTAAGAAATGCAAATCACCTGATGTTGATGGAATCCAATCACATTGATGGAATCCTTCCACGACTGTGGCTATGAAATATTCTGATTCTTCAATTGTTCTTGATGCAGCAAAAGTAAAAGACAGCAGCACAGAGAGGGATATGAGTAGTGCAGAGAGAGACAGAGAGAGAGAGAGAGTGAAGAAATGGGTAACAGAAGCATAGAAGAATGACAATAATAGCTTCGTTGTGTAGAATATACCAAGCCGCTTTTATTGCATTTCTTTCTCATGAGTAAACGAAGGATGAAAGATGTGTGCACCACCATGTGTACACTTTAAAGGGGTTAATATCTTATTTATGCAGGACACCATTGTCCTTAAGAAGAACAGGCAAATGTCTTTAGACGAATGTTTTTCGTGCCATATTCTCAATTCTACAAAATTCTACATAAAAAGCACTGGTTTTGTTTGTGTTGTTATTCATCCTTCCATCCATCCATCCATCCTTCCCTCCTTCCCTGTTCTTCTTAAGGTGAGAACTGTTAGGTACTTTATCGATCAGTTATGAGAGGCTTTTTTTGCATTGTCCTGATTTCTGCAGTGGGTGGAGAGGCTTGCTTGTTATTTCAGTCATTGACTTTTATATAGGCAGTGGTCTTCAAGTTATACTTGTATCAATATTTGTAGAAAAACACTGTTTACAAATCAATACTTAGAAACATAAAGCCAAATTAATAACATTACTGAAACCAACTGATCCGTGTTGTTCCATGTAGCTGATGTGGATATTCTTAAAAACCTACATTAATCATATTACCAAAAAAAAAAAAAAAAAAAAAAAGACTTAACCATGTAGTGAAGGTTACTCAGCAACCTCTCAAGAGTGATAAATTAACAGTTGCTGACAATTGGCAGTAATTCCGAAGATATTTCCCCTTTTGTGTTTCCCACTAACTGGACAACTGCTGCAGGACAACACTGTGCAACAGACATCACTTTGAATCAACACTGGGTGACAGTTCCTTCTTTTGAACCTCAGCTCCGGCACCTCCCAGACTCTTAACCTCCTGGAAAAAAAAGGTTCAAACACTAAATCGATAGCAATTTAGGGCAACACTCTTGTCACTTCCTTCTTCTCCTCTTCATCTCCACCACCAGACTGCACCCTAGGAGACAATTTGCTGTGCGACACTGTTCTGATAGGACAACAAAGAAGGTCTAGGACAAATGGCTCTTTGGAAAGAATTGATGGGACTTTGATCTGACAGGTCCACAGATAAATGTGATTCATACCACTAAGTGTAAAATATGGCACGCTTTCTTTATGTCTCACATGAACGGCTAAAAACAAAACAAAACAAAAAACACAACAACATAGATTGCATTTACATTGCCCTGGCCTCTACTTCTTGTAAGGAATGACATCAACTCCATTAACTGAGACCTCTCTGTATAGCAGTGGAGCAGCAGCAGGTCCTGATGGTTACTGAGAATGCAAAATTCACAGAAACTGAGAGACGATGCAGGCAGATGGTTTTCTGGTGTGGGGTGATGAAAATAGAGACTCCAATGAAGAATATCCAAATGACATTTGCCAGCTGTTGGGCATGTCCATGGCTTTAGGAGGGGGTTCGGAGATGTTCATTCTATTAAGTTTTTGTAAAAGTTCAACTTTTTCTATTTACTAAGAACTCAAAGTTTCTAACACCTCTATTCCACTCTCTTTATTTTGCCACCCCTTTAATCAGTCCAATATTGTAAGAGCCATTCATACATTCAAATGATTCTGTGTCATAACAACCCAACTTTCTTGCTACACCTGGCTGGTGGATGCTGATGTTTAAATGCTGAACCTGCTTTTCTGTCTCAGAGAGTAGATATTTTACAGCCCACTTCCTAATCTATTACCACCATTATCTTCAATGTCCCCTGAGATTAAACTGAGAATTAGGGTCTATCATTCACCTGGCATCTTGTGAACAAAATTAGAGCAAAATTATAAAACCAATTTCAGCACAATATATCTAGATACTGTACATCTAATGCCCACAAAAAAAAAAAAAAAAAGAAAATCACTTTTTTTTTTTTGTTTTACACAGGGTCTCTGCAGACTGTTTTTGAACTACAAATATGGAGATTCTTTCTAAAGTGCATGAAAATAAGAGGAAGTTGAAGAAGAAAAAAGGCAATCAAATATTAAAGACTCTCTTGGGCACTGGCATGCAACAGCCCTGTTAACCTGACCCAACTCCTTAGCTGTTGCCAAATACAGCTCCGCAGCACTGAAATATTAACTGCCTGCAATCTGTGACACACAAAGGTACTGAGAAGCCTCGGCGGGGTGGGGGCTCACAATTGGTTGACAGGTCATGAAAATGTAGATATATGCCTTGTTATATATGCTGTATAAAGTACATGCTGTACACATGTAGACTTTTCTTTTTATGATTAATGGCAATGAAATTTTTAAGAGCTTAATATGGAAACTTCTCTTTCCTTGTAGAGCAGTTTCCTCTTTTCCTAAACACGGTTAAATAAACAAAGAGTCTAACATGAAACAACATTGTGTGCTGTATTAAAATAAATAAATAAAGATTGGTCACACATCAGCGTTTGCCTTTGGCCAAAACAATGTGGGCAGCGACTTAGCATTATTAAAAAAAGAGTGATCATGGTCTCTGGAGATTCTCTTCTATAATCTCTTCTCGTGGCAAAGGGATGTTTGCCATTTCAGTGATACATGTCAAACACTTGCAACTGTTATAATACACCTCTTTGTATTAAAGGAAAGGTAACAATGACACACAAGCCACCACTAAGTGTTACTGAAATTAAAATTTAGTAGCACATGCCTCCAGTATTCTTTGGTGTGTTTGTGCTGTTGGCAAACTGCTAAATTTAATCTCACTGAGAAAAGTTAAAAACAAAAACAGAGGTGGTAGATCTAGTTGATATAAATGTATCTAAGATAAATATGAGACTGATTGTATGTATATATACAGCATAATATATTCAAATTTACATTTAATTGTGTAAAAAATAAGTGTACTATTCCTATACTGTATAGTCAGGTATGCTAGTGTGCTATCAGTTGAATATTATAATATTCTGTTTTTTGGATTTAAATTCGACATTATTGTTATGAAGTTAAATTGATGCAATGCTTTTATAGGTGTTATATTTTAGCCTGTTGGCAGTCAGTTGCCTAGCAACATGATGATGTCTCTGTTCTGTATCTGTTTTAGATAAGAAACCTTCAGGGGCCCAAGTGCTGATCTCCTGATCATGTAGCAGTGGTGCATTACAGTACGATCATTTCAACTAAGCAGTAACCCCCCCCCACCAGCAATCTATGGTGAACTTTGTTTTACTTTATATGTTTTATCTCATTAATTTCTGTTTCATCAGACATGGTAGGCTAATAATCCTCAAGGTGCAGAGCTCAGTCCTACTGGCAAAGATGGCAGAAGACGGAAAAGTTATTACAAAGCAAAGATGAACTTGGAGAAGATTCCACAGTAGATTTAAGATTTTGGAGACAGAGTACCGACCACTTGGTCCATATCAAAGATGAAAACCTACAAGACAATCCAGAGAATGTGTGAAGAAAAAGCCCACTCTGAGGCAGTGGAAAACAGACAGCAAACAATGAAGCAGGAAGTGAGAAACCTGCTTGAGTTCCAAACTCAACTAAAGAACAATCTTGTCAATCAAGAATAAACATCAAACAGACAAATTAGACATCCTTCATGTTAAGTCAGCAAACAGAGTAACGGTGCTGAAACTCGAGTCTACAGGAAGACTGAGATAGGTTGCAGTTAAAAAATGATTGTGTTCAAAACCAACACCAAAATAGAGAGGAACACATTCAAAATGAGATCTATCTAGAAAAACTCGTGTGTGCATACAATGTTCGCTGGGATGGAAAAGAGAATCCTTGAAATATACGGGCATAATTTTAATTAGAGAAAATACATTATGATCTGTTTTGATGGTAACAGCCCTCTCAGGTGTTAGTTCAAGGATTACTACTACTAAAGCTTTTTTAAGCTGTTTCCTTATTCATAAATTACTATTACTATTCAAAATATTACATGATTTGTGAAGCAGAGAAAGGGGAGGGTACTCTATAAAACTTTACAGCAGGGTGAGAAGGGTGAGGTTTACCATCCTTGCAAAGATTTTTAGTGGGCACAATTCAGTTCAATTCAATTTTATTTATGTAGTGCCAAATCACAGCAAACAGTCGCCTCAAGCCTTAATAGTGATGGTAATAATACTGTATACAATAGTTTTAATAGTGTATTTTTTTGGTGGTGTGATTTACATGGAAGACATTGAAATTATCAGATGCTCATGTACAGACTGTATTACGTGAGAAAAACTGGCAAAAATTCATACACAGACTAGAAAATTCATTCTTTTTTTTTGAGGTATGGATAACAGTAATAAAAGCACAGATGGGAAGAACCATTAAAAGGCTAAGATTTTACACCAGTAGATTAGATGGTGGATTCATATTCTGCATTACAAATTAGATCTTAACATCATTTGGCACTGAATAGGAAGATGAGATTATGTGTTTTCAAACTTTAAGGAAAACTTTTTTTTTTCTTTGAAAAGCAATATTTTTTAATATAAATGTAAAAAAAAAAAAAATGCAACATCTAAAAAGAAAAAAGAAGAAAGACTAAATCTGAAAGTAGGCCAATTTTAATCCAGGTATTCATAATAAATGAATCTAAATTAGAATCAGGCATCAAAATATTAATCTCATCTCCTGACTGTACAAAAGTCTCAATAATCCAAACCTCTTTAACAGTCTTGCTTGACAAAATAAATAAAAGGAACAATGAAAAAGGACAAGAGATACCAAAATCCCAAAACATTAATTATGGAAAGAATTTTGAAGAAAATGTGTAGATCAATTGTTTCACGCTCCTCTCATAAAGACACACTTTAATAATAGCAACTCTCTGTGATGAAGGAACTGTAGCTGTCAAGCTGTGGACATATTTCTGAGAACACCAAGCTATGCAGAATTATTGTAAATAAATAAATCAGACATTACATGCGGACTTCTTTAAAAAACACACATCACACATTTCTGCTGCATCTCCCCAGGAGAAAAAGGCATTGACAAATACACTGCTGACAGCTGGGAAAGAGGCTCTGACCAAAAGATGGATGATGTATGTTAGACTACCATTAATGGGATAGTGTTACAATGAAGATTTACATTATGGAAAAAGTTACTATCTCCTTAAGTTAAAAAAATCTTCACATAAAACTGGGAAGTTAAGCATCTGAGCTGCTTTTGAAAACATAATGAAAGAATTCACTTGATGTTTCACTTGTTTTCTCGATATGTTTTTATCTGTGTAACAATGCTTTTGGATGTATGAGTTATATAAAGTCATTTGCCTCAGCATGAAAAATGGATTGCGTGAGAAAATGTAATACAAAAAAATATATCAAAAAGAACAAAAGTAGGCTATTGAAAACTACATCAACCCATCAGAGAATATGAGAGGATAAAAAACTATACGCTCAGTATTGCAGTAATTTCTGGTAAATGAAGCATTGCTTATGTGTCTCCCTAAACCTGTTCATGCTCCAGTAATAATTAATGCCCCGGGCTAAACATATGATGAAGTTGTATCTGTGATCTGATTATTGCATTGCTTTCATAGTGAATGTAGGAAATTTCACTCCATTTAGGCTGTCGTCTTGTATGACCATTAAAGACCTTTTCACTTGGAATTCTCCATGGCAGCCTGTGGTGCAGCTGTATCTACTTAATATGCACATATGAGCAATCACAATCACGCAGGCGCGTGTGTGCGTGTAGTGTATCTGAGGAAAAGATGTAAATAACTATGTCTCAGAAATTTTAAAAGAAGTATTTATGTTAGAGTTTCGTTAACACAGAGTTTCAAATGGGATAGTATCTTGGGACAGAAAATTATTGTGCAGCTTTCAGGTAATTTAATAGAGGGGAAAATGTCAAGATGATGACTTGGTGAAGGCTTTCTGTGCTTCACTGTTTTTTTAGACTTGCCCCGAGGAAGGCTGACAAGATGAAACCAGACTGGACCCCGAACAACAAGGGCTTCTGTTAGGGGACCGCTCTCTGACTCATCTGCTGCAGCTTTAACAAGCCATCTGCAAAGGGCTATGTCTTTGTCCAAAGCAAAGCAGCATTCACGGTCTTTACCCTCCCCTCCCTCCACCCCGCTTCCTTCTCTTAGTCATTCACACATGTTGAAATCACAGATGTGCATAAAATTTAAGATAATGGTGGAAACACCACTACCTGAGAAACATAATGTTGGTATTTATCTGTCCATATAGTTTTTGTGCTTGAACTAAGAATGAATGTCTAAGGCATACTAATGTCTACAGTTTTTGTAGAAATAATGCAAAAGGTAGCTGTGGAAATGCTTTTTTGCTTCATTGTTGTCTGGTGTTACTTGGCTTCTTGCTGTGGTATTGTCAGCACCCCCTAAGTCAGCCACAGTCACTGGTAATCTGTTAGTGTTTTACACTTCCATTTTGGCAGGAAGGAAAAAATTATCACAGTTTGCAATCAGTCGGTCCATGTGGATGGCTGATAATCCCTTAAACAATACACTCAATCCTTCTGAATACTTAAAAGATAAACAACAACTGGTTGCAATGACAAAGCATGAGGTCAACTTGGGCTTCTTTCCTGGCTTTCCATTTTCTTCTTTCCTTTTTTTTTTATAAATACAGTTAAACACACTGAAATGTGCTCCAAAAGCCTTCATGTTCAGGGGAATGGATTCTAGTGAACAGTGCCAAAAAAAGCCTATCCCCCAGAACTCATTATCTTGTCCTCTTTGTCAGAAGGAGCATAAAGCCAAATTTGTAAGTATTGTTTAATCTCTAACTAGAGGTTGAGCTTTACTAAGGGGTCAGTCATGCAAGAGGAAACACTTGCACTTCACATTCATGCAAATGTGATAGGCTCATTTTTAGTTATAGAACCTTGTAATGGTTCCCAATTCAACTGACAGAGAAAGGTTATTGAATAACTGCTGAACAGTGATTCATTTTAAATAAATTACTGTTTAATGACAAAGTGATGAGGGTCAGGATTGAATTAACGGCACCGCATAAGGAGCAAACTACACAGGAGATAAACTGATGTTTCCTTCAGAACAACTGAGGAAGTGAATTTATTTCAGGCTGTTTGGAAGAAGATTTATTTAATGTTCTCATTTCATCAACATTCACAAACTTGGATAATAATTTACTCATATCTATACATTTTCTTACACATAAATGCAACAATCAGCAGGCTGCACATAGGGTTGGATCACTATTCACGATTCACTATTCGGGTCACTATTAAATGTGAAATGTGGTAAGACCAGTTCCATTTCTATTCATTGGCAAGTATACTCACCGATGAACCCCCACTCCTTTGATGTGGATTACTCTAGACGTTAGAGTGATTTAATGCACTTGAAATGTCACTGTCAAGGTAGTGACTTACACAGACAATGACATTCTGCTTGGGTATAACTAATTGCTTTTAAACCAATACAAGAGGACACAGAATGCATTTTCTTCTTTATGTTTTCTTCTCTTCTCTATCACCTCCGATGTGATAGGATTTCTCTTTACAATGAATGGAAATGTCTGGCTTGGAACATTCCCCCACACTTTACAACACATTTCCCCACATATCAATGTACGCCATGGCTTGGGCTGTCACAAGAGTAATGAATAGCAGCAATGAAATGTAGGGGAAGTAAGATAAATAAAATAAAATATTGCTTTGTCACTGAATTCGTTCAGACTACTTTAACTGGCACACACGTCTTCCTGCTGTCAGCACAATATCTGAGGGAGGAGAGCAGGTAGGCTGCATTATCAAGATATTAATCGTCTGGTTGGATGTTAACGCATGCTGGAAGCCCTCAATCTCCATTCAACACTGCTGGCCTGTTAGGATGTCATGGACACTTTACTGCTTAAAATCCTCACTCTATTTGTTGTATTATTACTGTTCACATAATGTAATATACACTATATTTACAAAGGTATTCACTCACCCATCCAAATCATTGAATTCAGGTGTTCAGACTGGCATGCAGCCTGCTTCTACAAACATTCGTGAAAGAATGGGTTGCTCTCAGGAGCTCAGTGAATCCCAGCATGGTGCTGTGACAGGATGCCACCTGTGCAACAAGTTCAGTCATGAAATTTCCTCACTATTAAATATTCCACAGTCAACTATTAGTTGTATTGTAACAAAGTGTAATTGGGAACAACAGTAACTCAGCCACAAAGTTGTAGGCTACTAGCAGGGCCAACATCATGGGGTGTCACTCAAGTTCATTTGCATATGAAGGCAGACAAGCAAATACTTCTGGCAATATTGTACACACACACACACCACACACACACACACACACACACACACACACACACACACACACACACACACACACACACATACACAATTATTGAGTTCCAGCAAGGACACATTGTCATACTATCAACGTTATCTATCCTTATTATATCTAAGTCCTATGACACAGGCTTCACTAGCTATAGTGTCTCATGGAGTGCTTACATGTCCAATGAAGAAAGCATCTCATTGCTGTTCTTAACAAGCTTCATATGCAAAAAGAGGTATCTGCAATTGCTGTAGTTTGTTCTAATAATAATGCTTTTCTTTCATATATTATCATTCTCTTTACACCATCTGTGTTGTGAAGTACTAATTTGGTTAGCAGTGAGGAAAATTAAAAGCCACTGGGGCTGGGGTTGGTCCACAAGACCTCTGGAGGCTTATCTCATAACCAGATTACAGATGCTGTACATTTGCATAGTAAATTTCCTTGGATCTGGAACACAGAAGAAAGTTAAAAGGGCTATTCTGAGTTCAAGTCGGTTCAGTTTTTCAGTTAACACAGCATGATTTCCTTTGGGGTTC
The DNA here is from genome assembly GCF_007364275.1 of Archocentrus centrarchus. Lineage (NCBI taxonomy): Eukaryota > Metazoa > Chordata > Actinopteri > Cichliformes > Cichlidae > Archocentrus > Archocentrus centrarchus. The sequence continues at coordinate 6,089,794 of NC_044355.1, read as the reverse complement.
AGTAACTAAAGTGCTGCCCTGGGGTGTGTTTTTCTTTAATAAAAAGTTAGACTTGATCTACAGCATGACTCACTCTCAATTTTAGTGTCAGAAAGAAAACAAAAAAACAAAAAAAAACAACAAAAGTATAATTTGGATTGTCATATACTAGGTACTAGTCCAAAGCACACAAACACACACACACACACACATATATATATATATATATATATATATATATATATATATATATATATATATATATATATATATATATATATATATATATATATATATATATATATATATATATACACACACACACACACACACACGTGTGTGTACTGTTGTAGATTAATCATTAATGCCTTGGCTTTGAACCAGTAGTAGTTAACTCATCATGTTTTAATACATTACTTGACTAACTGCCTGTCAGATGTTATGATCAAAAAATAGTGTGGAACTGCATTCACATTTGAAACAAGTCAGAGGTCTTCTGGGCAGTAGCTAGAGATAATTTACAGATCATAGCACATAAGGTTTTTTTTTGTTTTTTTTTTAATGGTACGGCTTTGATAGCCTTAAGATGCCTAGCATACATCAGCCATCTGTTAGGCAGCCAAATAACAAACCCACTGATCTGAGCAAGATTTCTCATGACAGAAACACACAAGGATGTGTCATAAACACTTTCTTGGCATTTAAACTTACTCAAGCGTGATAATTATGTAAAATCACACAATTTTTCACAATCAAGTATGTGGGTTAAAACAAATACTTATTAAAGGAACGCATATTTGTGCTAGGACAAAAATAAAAAGTTATTTATGTGTTGTGAAAAAAAAAAAAAACTTACTCTACTGTCAAAGTCAAAATAAGTTAAACCTGCTGCCTCGTGATCACATTTTAATCACTGGGTCACCTTAGAACATCAATGCCAACAAGTCTGCATGATGTTTGACCCAAGCACGGTTGGAGCAACCTAAGCACCCCAGCAGGAAAATAAGAAAATCTTGGCAGGCTCTAAGCATAAAAGAAAGCGGGAAAAGAGTTATGCATTCTGCACACAATAGCTTAGGCACTGCCCCAGGCCTGTAGCTGCTCTCCAGAGGTGCAAAGAACTTTTAAGAAAATTAAAACAAGACTCAAGAAGGCAACTTTAAGGATAAGATTGCTATAGAGAATTGGTTGCCTGGTACCACAGCTATTCACCACCTTAGTAGTGACTAAACTATGTATGTAAGTCCTTGACGGCAATATAGATGCAGTCAGAAATAGTTCACAAAGTGAATGTATTAAATAGGTGCTCCGTTTGACAGCTGTAACTGTACAGAGATTGACAACACTATGACATTACAGTAGCAGCACTAACACACACACACACGTGCACACAAACCAGAATGATTTTTGATGATGGAGCAGTGTGCAAAACAAAATCATAACCAAAAAAAGCAGGAGGCACCTGTGGTTCAGTTGTGGCCAATTAAATGAGGTAGATGGAGAAGGTAGAATAATCTTTTTTTTTTAAAAAACTTTTTAACTCTGCTACACTCTCTTGAATCTATCTGTTAAAAATACTGGCATCATCAGTTTCTTGTAGCTTAGTACATCTTTTTTTTCTTGAGTTATTCATTCCTGATGAGTCAAACAGGACTAAAATAATAATTCTTGAGATTGTGTGATGAACTGTTTTTATATGCTGGAAGTGACAACTCAGTTTTTTTCTTGTAGAAATACTTATGCGCTTATATGAGATTGTCAAATTTCTCTTGATTCCAGTCCATCAGGTTGAGTATTGGTGAGTTCACTGAAAGCAAATCACTGTGTGGACTGTGATAGAAGATTTGATACTCTCAAATCACCTTGACCTGGACTTTTCAAGCACTGTTTTTCTGGTCTGAACAGTTGAAAGATTAGACTGTAACTTACAGAGCTGTGACATATAGGTATGAGCATGGATGTCTTAATTATCTTGGTAATGCTTGAGTGAATAGATCCTTTCATCCCCAAAGAAAAATAAAAAAAACAGACAGAATGTATGGGCCTAAAAAACTTTGTTGCTGATGGTAATTTGATAGGTAGTCACTGCTTCCTGGGGTTATATTCTACGTTTGAAGTAAAACATCAAAGTAAAATGATGATTTTGTCAATCTGCCACACTAACTTTGAAATTCTTTTTTTTTTCCTGGATACCACGTCAAAAACAACTCTATTTTCTTAATCACAATATTTTTTCTATTTCATTTGAAAGGAATAATAAAACTGACATGCTGCCAAATAAGAAGACTTGGATCATTAAAAAGGAAAGGCACATGCACACAGGTGGAGCTTATAGAGAGAGAGCTGAAAATACACAATGATACAAGCGCTCTAGACAAACTCATCATTTCATTTCACTCTTCTACACTCTGAGATAGATCCAAGTGGAAGTGGAGTTCATGTTGCTTGCCAGGAGGGTTATGTTCAGTACGTAATAATTCCTCTACACTATGCGGTAATAATTAGTAATCTTCATTGTGCAGCTGTAGGATGTAAGCTGTACCATCAAAAAAACCTTCCTGCTGTCTGACATTCTCATTATAATACTTCCACATATTTATAAAAAAAAAACAGACAATACCAATTATCCTGTTGCATTAAAAAAAAAGAATGAATATAAATAAGCTCTATGGTCACTTTGAATACAATGCATTCTTATTTTACTGCAGTCGACCATTTTTTCCCTAAAATATGAAGTAATAAAGCAATTTAAGTCAAGTTACAATAAATATGCTCAGTCTTGCAAACTTAATTATGAAGCCTAATTGCATATACCAAATGTAATAAAGTTGCCACAATGTTAACCTTCCGTCACATGGACCTGAAACAGCATATCATTCCAAAAATACTGAGAACATATTGCACAATCATGTCCTTACTCCATGATTAACTCGCAATATCCTTTTTTACCAAAGAACATGTTAGCAGAGAAATCCTCAAAGCAGTGTCTGGGGCAGTTTGCTTAACCTTTGACACTACTCTTGCCATTTCCAGGCCTTGGCGTTCTAATTATAATGGGACTGGTAGTGGTGCTCAGTGGTTTGAAGATGAGATAATAAGCCTGGAACATCATTACAAATTCCATGCCATTCCACTTTAACTTGTATTAGCTCTAACATTCAAACAGCAGTCAATTACCGAGCTGTTTGTGACCTTATTCAAGCTGAAGAATGAATTTACTCACACCTTTTTTTTCACATCCTAGAATGCTAGTCTTCATTTACTGCTTAGTTTCTAAATGCCACATCTGTGTCTGTTTATTCCCAAAGAAAGTCCCCCACTTCTAGGGTAGGTGATTTTAGTCAACTGCTTTTGGGAAAAAAAAAAATGACAAGTCACTCATAAACATTATATCTGTAATTTCAGCAGGTGCTATTTAGTGGAGCTAAACATAGTTCTCAATGAGTGGGTTATGTGATTTTTATGGTAGAGTAAACCATAATCACCTGTACCAACAAACTGATAATGGCCTCACCCTGGCAGTGTTCCTAGGCTATCTCCTTGGGGTAATGACCCTGCAGAGCCCCTGAACCTGCTGTGTATGCTAATGCTACACTGCTCAGAGTTTTACGGGCTTTCCAGCCCACACAAGAGGTCAGGTTCACCTTCAGTCAGGCGTTAAAATGAAGTCTTCTCCCTTACCGAGCCCATCATTTAAGACCATTCGACTCCCAATTGAACACATAAAATGTAGTCTTATGAGCTACCTGCATCATACATCCCTCTGTAAATGGAAGACCAAGTCCATATACAAAAGGAGGGAAATATGTAAAATGGAGCAGTGGAAGAGGGTTTTTCCTGTTTTAGAAATGCAACATTATAATATACCAGTAGTGTCTTGTTTATCAAGGCAGAGCACAGTGTTTGTAGACAGTGAGTGAGATCAAAGTGTGTAAAGGCTCTTCATACAACAATATACTCATCAAATCTTTTTCCATAGCTTTCCCAGATTATTCATAGAAATGACTATTTATATATCATCAGACAGATGAGCATTCAGGGTCCGAGTGCAGTGCTTTATTCAGGTGTGGAACTTCAGTCCCTTGCTCAAGGGCAGTAGTAGTGGATAGTCCATGTGATGCTTTTCAGTTACAACCTCACTCACAGGCACTGACAGGAATCAGCCAAACTACTAATATGTGAGAGCTGAACCTGTATCATCATTTCTGGAGAGAGAAACTGTAATTAGCATTAGGTTTTATAACTCCTGACATGTTGGTGTTTGTTGTATAGTAAACTGAATGTACTGACTACAGCCAAAAAACCAAAACATAAACATGATGATTATGCCACCCTCGTTTGAGTTTTCAGCGTAATTTATTTTTTGAGCCAAAAATGTTAATGACCAGGAAGAGAGTTTGAATATGTCAGGGTAAAGAAGCTACTGCTGTCACAGGCTGGAATAATTGTCACTTCTCCCAAATGGCAATTTTCTTTAAACCTTAGAGCAACATAGCTTACAACGTGGTCAAAAGAGCTACCCTAGGGTAGGATAGGATACAATTAGGTGGTTGCAATATAAACACTGTTGAGTTATTTGCAGAAATGCTCCAATTTAAAAGCCCACTAACATACATTCGTCTCCAGGATATTCAGTATTCATTACAGTACAGTACAACAACAGTTTCAGTGAAGCAGAGGTCCTTCTCTCACCTTCAGTGTGGGTGTATGTTCTTAATTAGAGGTCAAATATGTGAAACTGAAAGTTGACGATACTCCTGGCCACAAAACTGCCGCCCTTTCAATCACCTCATTCAAAGTGTTGGTAAGCTGGTTAACTGTAATATTGATACTGTGTCTAATTTTGAGTGTACATTTGTTTGTTTCATTGTGGCTGCTTTGCTAGGAATTTACTCAACATTTTCAGTCAGGTATACTGAATTCAGCAGCACTGGGCTTATTCAAGAGTTACAGTGTGACTCTTGCTGGGGAAACCCTAACGTGAAGGTGGAAACAACATTATGTGCACTGTATTTAAAGCTGTAACTTTTATTTTTTTTTAGCTATGTGTTGCTGTAAAATTAAATCACTTCAATCTGTATTATTGCTTAAATTTTGAAGCTAAATATAAACTCTGCTCCGATGCTTGGCTGGAAGTGTTCCATCAACTAATGGATTGAAGGATTGATTTCAAATTGGGACTTTTCAGATAGCCCTACCTGACAGTGAAAAAAAAAAAGAACAATAAAAGCAAAAGAAAATAATAAATTTGTATATTTCCATAAATAGATGGTTGTAGCAACAATATTTTCATAGCAAAATACATAAAAATAATTAAACTGAACAATTTAATTTAACAGCACATGTCAAGAATTGCAGGATAAAATGAATTCACCAATTCATATTTAGCTAACTTCAGATGACTAAACAGCCATAGGTTCCAGAACAAGCTTTTAAAGTTATTGGTAAGAATAGCTAGCTTAACAGAATATTTTTTTTTTCTCTGAAACATCACATGCACTCTTTTTTTTGTGTGTATAAAGCCTGTTTAGACATTTTGGCTGCTGAGTTGCTGGATGACTGTGAGAACCAGTATGAATATCAGTGAGAGGAGAGCAGAGGGGGAGTTGGAAAATAGTTTTAACAAGCTCCATGTGGTCCTAGTGCACTCTTAAACAGATATAAGTCATTTTTTCTTTTGGCAATTTCATTCTTCCCAGTTCTGCATTGTAGTAACACTTACTTACACAAGGCAGTCGGAGTGCATGACGAATACAATAAGAGCACACTTTGCTGCTCCTGGTGCTAACTGATTGTCATGGTCCTGGGCCGTCTGCCCAGCATTTTGTGTTTAGTTCTGTCTTCCCTGAGTTTTGTTGTTTTTCAGTTGTTTTGATACGTTTGTTCCCCTCGTCCCTGTCTCCCCTGCTCCATGTTCTTGTCATGATGTCTTGTCCCTGACCTCCTGTGTTTTCATGTTGAGTTTATTCCTAGTGTTGTGACTAGTCTGTGTCTCTGCCCCGTGTCTGTGTGCCAGTCCCCCGTATGTAGTCTGCGTGCGCCTTGGTTAGTCACTTCCTGTATTATTTTGACAGTCGTATGTTCCCTGTGCTTTGTGTTTAGTTTTGCTTCCCATGTTGTTAGTTTCATTTGCTTCACCTGTTGTTCCCTGCTGTTTCCTCTTGCCCTGATTACCCAGTGTGTACTTAAGCCCTCAGTTTTGTTTTGTTCTCTGTCGCGTCGTCTTCAGTGTTCCCTCGCTGTGTGTCTCCCTGCTCCTCCTCAGGTTTTGGTTTAGTCCCTTCCCAGTATAGGTTTGTTTTGTATTTTTCCAATAAATCCTGTTTTTTTGAGTCTGCATCCTGGGGTCCAATTCTGCCTGCCACACACACACGCCATGACAGAACGACGCGACCATTTCAAAGACCCCGCGGACTCAGACCTGCGTGAACGGCAGCTAGCTGTGCAAGCTCACCTGCAGGAAGTGGTGAGGAGGAAGCCGTGGCTGGCTCCCGAGTATGAGGGACAGCTCCGCCGCTCTCACCGCGCTTGGGGAGACTCCAGCTGGGTTAAAGGGTCTCCGCGTCAGAGCTTGCCGCTCTCTCCACCTCCGCCGCCACAGCCCTGTTCATCAGCCACACTGCAGCAACCGCTCGATACCACTGCCCCACCTCTGCCCCAGCCTTTAGGGATTAAGCTGGGCGGGTTCTCCCTGGCATCAGATTCGCCCCCGCCCGAACCTTTCGGGAAAAGGCTGGGCGGGCTCACTTCCTCATCAGACAGTCCTTTGCCTGCTGCTTCTCTTGCCAGCTCTGCTTCCCTTCCTCTCCCTAAGACGCGGAAGCAGCGCTCGCGATTCAGGAAGAGGAGCACGGAGCCAGCAACCCATGACAAGAAGCAGGAATCAGTCACTGTGAGAGAGATGTCCTGTATTGACTCTGCCAGCCCTCCAATGGATCCTGCAGATGCTTCCGTCTTCTTGGACCGGGAACTTGGGCCAGAGGTTCGAAGATTCTTCAGAATCTCCTCCCGGATTTATAACTGTACTGACTCGAAAGCCTTTTCCATTGGATTTTCTGCTGTGCTCAGTCTCTTAGACACCCACCCTCGCTTATTGCTGTCACCCACTATTGCCGGCTGGATGGCTTCTGCTGTTCGTGTGGAGGCACAGATTAGAGCACTGAACTCTCGGTCTTCAGCATCACCAGCAGCAGCACCACAGTTACCCACGCCGCCTGCACCACAGACCACTGTAGCAGCCTCCGAGCCACAGCAGTCAGAGCCCCCAGTGTTAGCTGCAGCAGCTCCTCAGCCACTCCCATCAGAGCCCCAGCTCCCTCAGTCAGCCTCTGTAGCTCTCCCCGCTTCAACTTCCCCAGTGCCAGCTCTCCCCGCTTCAGCTCCCTCAGCCTCAGCTTTCCCTAGCTCTCAGTCAGTTTCCACGCAGTCAGCTCTCCCTAGCTCTCAGCCTGCTCGCCCTCAGTCAGCAGCAGCTCCAGCCGCTCTAGTTCACCCTGCCTCAGCTTTGCCCCCTCCAGTGGTTTCTCTTTCTGTGATCCCCTTGGTCAGTTTAGTTTCACCTCCAGTCCCTTCATCTTCAGTTTTAGTCTCAGTCCCCTCATCCTCCTCAGCGTCATCCCCCTCGTCCTCAGTCACCTCAGTCCCCTCATCCTCCTCAGCTTCAGCCCCCTCGTCCTCAGTCACCTCAGTCCCCTCATCCTCCTCAGCTTCAGTCCCCTCGTCCTCAGTCACCTCAGTCCCCTCTTCCTCAGTCACCTCAGTCCAGTCAGCTTCCCCGGTCCCCACAGCCAGTGCTTCAGCTTTGCCCCCTTCAGTGGCGTCACTTCCCTTAAATCCCTTGGTCTCTCCAATCAGTTTAGTTTCATCTTCAGTTCTAGTCGCAGTCTCCTCGGTTTCCTCTGTGCCCTCAGGTCCCCGTAGTCCCTCAGGTCCCCGTAGTCCCTCAGGTCCCCGTAGTCCCTCAGGTCCCCGTAGTCCCTCAGGTCCCGTAGTCCCTCAGGTCCCCGTAGTCCCTTACTCTACTTCCACTTCTGGTCCCTCAGTCCCTCAGTTCCCAGTAGTCCCTTCAGCTCTCCCTAGCGCCCGGCCTGCTTCCACGCAGCCGGCTCTCCCTAGCGCCCGGCCTGCTTCCACGCAGCCGGCTCTCCCTAGCGCCCGGCCTGCTTCCACGCAGCCGGCTCTCCCTAGCGCCCGGCCTGCTTCCACGCAGCCAGTCGTCTCCCGGCCTGCTTCCACGCGGCCCCTAGTGCCAGTCCCCTTAGCTTCAGTCCCGTCAGTTTTGGTCCCTTTTGTTCCCTCCTCTGGTCCCTCAGCTCCTTTCGTTGTGGTTCCCCCTGCAGCCTCAGTCCCAGTCTCCTCTGTTCCTGCTCCCCCGACTCCAGTTTCCCCGCAGTCAGCTTCGGTCCCCTCACCTCTCCCGCAGTCAGCTTCGGTCCCCTCACCTCTCCCGCAGTCAGCTTCCCCAGTGTCAGCTTCCCCGTCCTCAGCTTCCACACTCCTAGCTCCCTCCGTGTCAGCTCCCTCAGTGTCAGCCTTAGTTCCCTCCTGTACTTCCATTCCTGGTCCCTCGGTCCCCCTAGGTCCCTCAGCCTCCCTGCAGTCACAGTCCATAGCGTCAGCTCCCTCGCCCTCCATAGCGTCAGCTCCCTCGCCCTCCATAGCGTCAGCTCCCTCGCCCTCCATAGCGTCAGCTCCCTCGCCCTCCATAGCGTCAGCTCCCTCGCCCTCCATAGTGTTAGCTTCCACGCACCCACCATCACATGCACCTGGTCCATCCCCAAGCAGCCCCAGCTGCTCAGTGAAGTAGCTGTGTGCCCTACACCGCAGACCCAGCCTGCACATTCGGAGCCTCACCTTGTAGGCCCCGTTCAGCCCAAGGGTCCGGCTCAGTCGGAGCCGTGTTTGAAGCCCAAGGGTTACGCTCAGTTGGAGCGTCGGGCTCGGTTCGAGCCTCCTGCCTCGTCTTGCCGCCGCCGCTTGGAGCGCGGTCGGCCCCCAGTCTGGTCTCCTCGCCGCCGCCGCCTGGAGCGCGGTCGGCCCTCAGTCTCGCCTCGCCGCCGCCGCCTGGAGCGCGGTCGGCCCTCAGTCGCGCCTCGCCGCCGCCGCCTGGAGCGCGGTCGGCCCTCAGCCTCGTCTCGCCGCCGCCGCCGCCTGGAGCGCGGTCGGCCCTCAGCCTCGTCTCGCCGCCGCCGCCGCCTGGAGCGCGGTCGGCCCTCAGCCTCGTCTCGCCGCCGCCGCCGCCTGGAGCGCGGTCGGCCCTCAGCCTCGTCTCCTCGCCGCCGCCGCCGCCGGAGCCGCGGTCGGCCCCCAGTCTCGTCTCCTCGCCGCCGCCGCCGGAGTCGCGGTCGGCCCCCTGCCTCGACTCCTCGCCGCCGCCGCCGGAGCCGCGGTCGGCCCCCTGCCTCGACTCCTCGCCGCCGCCGCCGGAGCCGCGGTCGGCCCCTGCCTCGACTCCTCGCCGCCGCCGCCGGTGCCGCGGTCGGCCCCCTGCCTCGACTCCTCGCCGCCGCCGCCGGTGCCGCGGTCGGCCCCCTGCCTCGACTCCTCGCCGCCGCCGCCGGTGCCGCGGTCGGCCCCCTGCCTCGACTCCTCGCCGCCGCCGCCGGTTGCCGCGGTCGGCCCCCTGCCTCGACTCCTCGCCGCCGCCGCCGGTGCCGCGGTCGGCCCCCGGCCTCGACTCCTCGCCGCCGCCGCCGGTGCCGCGGTCGGCCCCCTGCCTCGACTCCTCGCCGCCGCCGCCGGTGCCGCGGTCGGCCCCCTGCCTCGACTCCTCGCCGCCGCCGCCGGTGCCGCGGTCGGCCCCCTGCCTCGACTCCTCGCCGCCGCCGCCGGTGCCGCGGTCGGCCCCCTGCCTCGACTCCTCACCGCCGCCGCTGGAGCCGCGGTCGCCCGCCTGAGAGGTTTGGACTCTGCTTTTTGGCCCCTTGGCCTGGACGGCCCCCTGAACTATGGACTGTTTGTTCCCCCTGGCCGTTGCTCTTTTGTTTCTGTTTTTGTCATAGCTCCTGAACTGTTCCTTGTTTTGACCCCTTTTGGACATTGGAGCTCTCCGGCCTTGTGCCGTCGCTTTTTGTTTCATCCAGTTGTTTTTTTTTCTCATTCCTGTGTTTTGTCCCTGTTTTTGGACTTTGTCCCGGCCTTGTGCCCCTGCTGTTTTTGTTCTGACATTGTGATTTTTGATGTTTTGCTCCCTGCCTTTGTTGCTCCCTGCCTGGTTTTGTTTTTGTTCCGGTCCCTCCGTCCTGGTCCCCCGCCTCCCTCCCTGGTCTGGTTTTGTTTCCTGTTTTGGCCGTCGGGTGCCGGCCTTTGAGGGGGGGGTGCTGTCATGGTCCTGGGCCGTCTGCCCAGCATTTTGTGTTTAGTTCTGTCTTCCCTGAGTTTTGTTGTTTTTCAGTTGTTTTGATACGTTTGTTCCCCTCGTCCCTGTCTCCCCTGCTCCATGTTCTTGTCATGATGTCTTGTCCCTGACCTCCTGTGTTTTCATGTTGAGTTTATTCCTAGTGTTGTGACTAGGCTGTGTCTCTGCCCCGTGTCTGTGTGCCAGTCCCCCGTATGTAGTCTGCGTGCGCCTTGGTTAGTCACTTCCTGTATTATTTTGACAGTCGTATGTTCCCTGTGCTTTGTGTTTAGTTTTGCTTCCCATGTTGTTAGTTTCATTTGCTTCACCTGTTGTTCCCTGCTGTTTCCTCTTGCCCTGATTACCCAGTGTGTACTTAAGCCCTCAGTTTTGTTTTGTTCTCTGTCGCGTCGTCTTCAGTGTTCCCTCGCTGTGTGTCTCCCTGCTCCTCCTCAGGTTTTGGTTTAGTCCCTTCCCAGTATAGGTTTGTTTTGTATTTTTCCAATAAATCCTGTTTTTTTGAGTCTGCATCCTGGGGTCCAATTCTGCCTGCCACACACACACGCCATGACACTGATTACATCATTCTATTCTCATATCTGACCTCTTGGCACTAAGACAAATTAGAATGACGTCCAAAATATTTCTAAAGTCAAATCACAAAAATTAGAATGTATCCCCTACTGGCAACTTAAATCTGCTCCAGTTTAATTAAATGTAGTTTATTTCTTGGGTGCAACACGTGCATGAATCCCCCTTTTTTTCTGGGTATAACGTCAGCATTTGGATTATATACAGTGAAGGGTTCAGGGGACATGTCCTCTTTCCCACCTGTAAATTACACCCCTGACCAGGGTGCATTATAATATTTTTCAGAAATAGAATACATTTCACTTTCTGTTATCGTCAAAAGCCATTACTTCATCTGTGCTCCTAACCCCAAGTATGTAGCCAGTACAACTGGTAACTGAAGTTGTATTACCCTCTCTCTGTAACCCTATCTGTATATAGCCAGATCCCTTACTACTATAGATCTGTATCCTCACTCCCTTTCAACTGTGTTGTGAGAAAATGTTCCATGAAATATTTATTTTCCCTGCATTTTCCCCTCTTCAAATCTGGGCTATTCTTCCCAGTCACACTTGCTGATCCAAGCCATATTTTGAGGCGTGGATTTAGCCCTCAGTTGCCTCAGCTTAGTGCATATTATTCAGCAAGTTAGAGCTGCATCGCTGCACAGCAAAGGTTGAAGTCTAAGGCAACATAAACGCGTTCCTCTTGGCCGTTGTAGACAGCGATGTCATGAATGTTATTACCCCCATCCACCTTCTAAGGCCTGACTATCTTCCACTGCAAATAAGAGAGAAGAATTTGAATGCACACATATGATTAAGGTAGGTAGGCTTTTTCAGAGGCATATTTGTTTCTTTATTTAGAATTCACTATATGCTTCCAAAAAATACCACCTGACATCATCTTAGATTGGATCATTAGGTAGAGGCTATTGTTTTTTAGCTTGAACATATCATCAAATTACCTTCCTACATTAGGTGGGGTATATGTTTTTGCGTCATGTGAACATAATGCATAATATTATAGTTGATTTATAGATGAGGGTAGAAAAGGACCCAAAAAGATAACAGACAGATCACTTTTACATCTCCTCAACTATATTTCTGCTGGGTATGCACTCAATATATTCTATTTTATATGTACTTCTTTCTTTTCTTGTCAGCACAGAGTCTTTAGGAATCCATATATATATATATATATATATATATATGCCATCTTATTACAAGCCTCCAATTCCTTCATGCGTATGGGTTTGCACTTATGGAGGCTGGACAGATGCAATACAAATTGTCTGGCAACCAAAGTTAATGTCGGCATGGTGGCCCAGTGGAGAATTACTTAAATATCCAAATACATAAATTACTGATGATGAAAAGACACACATGTAAATGACACCTGCAATACAGGCGTATGTCTGAGATAACAACTAATAAATATGCTCAGAGGTGTCATTACGTCATGAAACATTTGGGGCATCTGGAAATCTTTAGATTTTCACTGGACAACTTCACCACACAAGTTATTTTAGAATAAATTATAAGATATAAAACAAAATGGTCCTACGAGAGGGTTATGGTTTAGTTAATTGGCTGAATTTTTACCCACACGATCAAAAATGCACAAGACAAGTCCCTGATTACTGCCAGACCTGCTGACTCAACAAATCACTTAACTTGAACCAATACAATGATGTATCTATCCTAAAAGATCAGATAAGAAACAAAGTCATTGAAATCCATCAGTCTGGAAATGGTTACAAAGCCATTTCTAAGGTTTTGGGACTCCAGCAAAGCATTATGAGAACCATTATCCACAAATGGAGCAAATTTGGAACAGCGGTGAACCATTTTGGTAGGAGTGGCCAGCCTGCCAAAATTGCTCCAAGAACGCATCGATGACTCTTCCAGGAGGTCACATGAGAACCCAAAACATCTGAAGAACTGCAGGCCTCACTTGCCTAAAGTCAGTATACGTGAGTCAACTGTAAGGAAAGCGACTGGGCAATAATGACATCCATGGGAGAGTTCCAAAACCACTGCTAACCAAAAAGAACACAAAGGCTCATCTCACATTTGCCAACATCATCTTGATGATCCCCAAAACTTTTGGAAAAATATCCTGTGGACTGACGATACAAAAGTCCCCCCCCACCACCACCACCAAAAAAAAAATAAAAAAATCGTAAAGTCCACCTCCAAATGGCTTAAAAAAACAAAAAACAAAAATCAAAGGCCAAAAAACAAAAATAACAATGAAAGACTCATTGCCAGTTATCACACATGTGTGATTGCAAGTTCTTGCTGTCAAGGGTGGCACCACCAATAATTAGATTTAGATTAGAACAAATGTCAGCTAGTTTTGCATCACTTTTTTTTTCCCTTATAAATAAACTTATAATTTAAAAACTGCATTTTATATTTACTTGAGTTATCGTTGGCTAATGTTGAAATTTGTTTGATGAGCTGAAACATCTAAATGTACAAATATGCAAAAAACTAAGAAATCAAGAAGGGGGCAAATACTTTTTTACGGCACTGTATGACAAGGCAAGTAGATGTTTTTGACCCTTTACACATAATTCATGATTGCTGTTAGAATGATGAGACTGATAATCGCTCCACTTTTTGAATGGTCTTTTGATGTGAAACTAATTAGAGTTTTGGAAGTTCAAATCAATTAATTAATTTTTGATATGACACAGTCTGTGTGTCTAGTTAGGCCACAAAAGTGCATGTCCTTCTGCTTGCTCATTCTTAATTATGGCTTTGGTGATATTGAGACTGACATTTAAGATCCCTTCACGCCTGTGTTTTTTTTTTGAAAGACCTGAATAGGGCCCATCTGGTCTAAGTAGGACACTGGGGATGACAGCGTGCCAGCATGTTAATATGTTCTCACAGAGATGCGGAGGCTGCTGTGTTAAAGAGATGATGATGATGGCACTCCCAGTCACGTTCACTCATTTAGCAAAAGTTGTCTCCTCTTGATTGTTCTTGACAGTAACAAAAAGGGTGAATATTCTGTAATCAAGGCCAAAAATTCTGATCACTGCTGGCATTTCCCTAATCACATCATAATAGCATTTGGAAGACAGTGTCAGGGGATAATTGAAGGTTAGCTATAGTAAACAATAAGAAATAACAAGGCTCCAGAAATACTGGACATGTTGATGTTTGTGCTGTATTTTACTGACACTACCTTTTAATGATGGCCTTTATTTAGGTTTAAAGCTAACATGTTTAAAACTCAACATTTTAATTTTATATTTTCTATGTCAAAATAGCAGTAATATAGCAGATTTTTCAGAGCTTACAAATGATCTTAATTTAAGTAACCATCCAGTTAGTCACCTTTTTTTTACATGGTTAAAAAATAATGTCTTATCAGCCTGTCTTGTCTATTTTGTGTGTTTGATACAATAGTCATATTATTTTGTCCTACTAGCTAAATATTTAAATATATACAAAAAGCATATATGTAAAAGTCTTGACTCAACCCTCTTTTTAAAAAATTTGCCAGGAAACTGGGAAATGGGTGCAGCAATTTCTTGGAAAGTGCGCACATAAATGAAAATACAGTATATGAGGCAAAAAACATAGTTTGTACAATTCTTTCAAGCTCGAAAGTCAATTGGTATGACCACCTCTGTTCTTCAACTCAGCCTGAACTCTCTGAGGTAAGCGTTCCTCTAATTTTTTTAAGGAGTCCTCAGCAACAGTTCTCCAGGGTTCTTGAAAGATATTCCAAACATCTTTTTTTTTTTTTGGAGGTTTGCTGCCTTTTGTTATGTTTTCTGTGAAGATTATCCCACACAGCTTCTATAATATCGAGATCCAGACTCTGGGGAGGGCGGGGGGTCCAATCCATGACTGATAGTGTTCCATTGTGTGTTTTTCTATCCAATTATGCTTTTATTGTATTGGCAGGTGTGTTTGGGATCATTCTCATGCTGAAAAATGAAGCTGCTGCCAATCAGACCTTTCCGGGTGGTATGGCATGATGGATCAGTACTCTTCTGCATTCATAATTCAATCATTTATGACAAGGTCAAATGCAGCTTTAAACTATGACAGAGCCTCCACCATGTTTTACAAATGCCTGTTGATATTCATTGTTCTTCTCACTGTTCTGTCCTGATCTTGTCCATACATAGTGATGATGATTGGAACCAAAAATTTCAAATTTAGATTCATCAGTCCATAAGACCTGTTGTTGTCATTCCTTGGCCATTTTTCACTGTTTCCCTTCCATGGCTTCTTGACAGCAACCCCTCGAATGATACCATTTCTGATGAGGCTTGAGTGACCAATAGATGGATCTCTCAGATCCTGTGTCATGTCTCTGCTGATTTTTTTCCCTATTTCTTGGGGACATGGCTTTCAGATGCCATTCATCTGCTGTAGATGTTTTTAAGGTCTGCCACTTTTTTGTCCTCCACTTGTACTCAGTTTCCTCAGATTTTTCAATGATGAACTGCGCAGCATGCCGAGATATGCTGTTTTAGGCTAAAATGGCATATATCACTCTTTAAGGGTTACCTTGTTGGTGAAAAACATATTTCATGCCTGTCAAATTGTCAAACTGGCATTTTTCATAGATTCAACTAAAGAAATGGGAACAATTTATGTATTTTTCCAACAGACTGCTACTAACAATTCAAAATTGGATCTTGGCTAAGTTTTCTGCTACGTGTATACATAGCACTGATTGAATGATTCATAGGTCAGTTTTAAATGGTTTAACAAAGAAAAGAAAAAAAAAAAAAAGAGCACCACCTAGTGGGGTAGAGATATGGTCGTCATCCTGTATTAACCCTGTTCATTGTCACATGAAAAACAAAAATGTAATACTTATGACTACATAATAATTTGACCTTGACCTTGACCTCCTATGGAGAATAATCATGCAAGGTTTCATCCAAATCTTTCAAACTATTTGTTAGATATGAAGTAGAAATGAAAAAACTTAATAAAAAACAAAAGACCAAACAAAAAGATTTAACCATATGATATTGACCTTTTACCTTGACCACAGTGACCCCATATACAATCCCACCAAATGTTTCTCATTAAAGAAATACATATTTATTATCTACTTAGAGACTACAATAGAAATTCTATCCTAGAGTAATCACTGCAATTTCAAAGTAGCTCACATATATATATTTTGCTATTTCTGATAAACTGTCTCTCACACATTATTGAAAAACGGACATTGTCCAACAATGAAAAGTATTTGCCTTCAAATTACAAGAAAGAAAATTGGAAATAATACCCATAATAAATCAGAAGTCAGTATAGTAAAATGAATTGAGCATCCTTGCTGGTTTATCCCTGTCGTCTATCTGTATTAAACAGTTTTAACTCTTCAAACCAGTCTCCTTACTGTGTTCTCCCTTTGAAACAACAGCCAGGCTTTCCAGTAAGTGTCAGTGTGCCATCGAAGCCTAACTCTTTCAAAAAGATTATTTTTCACTTTCATATCTCAAAGTGTGCAGCCAGATCTAATAACGCCATATCGAAATTGATGTTGGGGAAAATTTACCACTTCATTGGAGAAGGAAAACAACGAGAACACATAAAAACACAAATCATGTTCTCTAGCCGCAAATGTCAGCACAGATTCTCTAATCCCTATGAATAAGCACTCATATTTTTGCATCAACTCAATATAAAAGTTTCACCAGAGTCACTTGGAAGTGTGGCAGATGAGACATTTTAAGAGTAACCCTGAAAACATCCTGAAATGCATCATGTCCTGACTAAGGCCAACTTTTTATCCTAAATGAGGAGGTACTACAGACATACAGGACACTGCCTGCTGAGACAGTGTGTGGAAACAGTACCCTTTGTAATAAAGGCTAGGTGGAGTGTTTAAATTCTTCTTCCACAGTCATTTACCTTAGGGAATATTCACAGGGTTATGAATAGGTTACATACAATACAAACACTTCAAATCCACATTGGAACTATAGCCATAAGCACCATAACAAGGACACACAAGGACAGAGACATAAAAACTGAATAACTGCCATTCTCAAAACATTACCAAAGTTTGCTTTTCTCACAGCAAATGCCTACTCATCAAAGTATTTAAACACTAAAACTAACTCCATCTCCATCCAAAACAGCCACTGACTCTTTAGCACAAAACATTTTCTTCAATCTAGTTTTTTTCTTGACGATGTGAACTACATCTGATATTAATGATATAGAATCAAGATACTGTCAATTTTATCTTCTGGGTGGTTTTCAAGGCAAGCCCTTTCCTATTAAAAGTTGTCTGCCCACAAAATTGGTTTTTCTATCTGTTCTTTGATTTGTGCACCGATTCTCTATGTAATATTCTTGTAGGTGTTTAAGGAAACAGACATGCTTAACACCTGAAGGCTTGAAAGTTATTCCATCCAAAGTGCAGAAATAATAATAAATAATGGACAAGACTACTCCATCCATCCATCCATTTATTTTCTTCCACTTATCTGGGCCTGGGTCATGGGGGCAACAACCTAAGCAGAGAAACCCAGACCTCCCTCTCCCCAGCCACCTCCTCCACCATATCCGGGGAAACCCCGAGACGGTCTGAGGCCAGCTGAGAGTGTGGGATACATCCAGTGTGTCCTGGGTGTACCCCAGGGCCTCCTCCCGGTAGGATATGCTGGGAACACCTCACCCAAGAGGCACTCAGGAGGCATCCCATTCAGATTCCATCTCAACTGGCTTCTTTCGATGTAAGAGCTATTCTGAGTCCCTCTCTAAGGAAGAGGCCAGCCACCCTTCAGACCGCAATGATTTCGTCAGTACCCAAAGCTCGTCACCACAGGTGAGAGTAGGGAAGCAGGTCACCCAGTAAATCTGCATCCCTACTCTCTGCAAATCGCCACCTTATCGCAGTGGAGGAGTTTGTGTCCTAATGATCCCAGCGTCGATATTGTCCAGGGGCTTATGCCCCTTGGTAAGGTCTCCCAAAGCAAATTGGTCCTGGGTGAGGGGCCAGACAAAGAGCGATTCCAATGACCCCTATGACAGAAAGATCAAGGGTACAGTTTACCTTGCCGGGAATACATTACATTCTTTTATCTTTTAATTAGTCTCTGCACTGTATATTTTGTAAGCTCTAATATCTCTGTATATTTGCAATTTGTATACTTGTATATTGTCTTATAGTTTTTATACTTATTTGTTTTTTTTTTGTTTGTTTTTTGTTTTTTTTTGTTTTTTTTGTTTTTTTTCTGTAAGCACGAAGTACCGCAGCAATTTCCTAATGCTGTGAACCTGTTCACCCATATGGCAATAAAAACCTTCTGATTCTGATTCTGATAAGAGTACCAGGGCCCCACCCTGGAGCCAGGCCTGGGGTGGGTGCTTGAGGGAGAGTGCCTGGTGGCTGGGCCTTAGCCCATGGGGCTCAGCCAGGCACAGCCCAAAGAGGAGTCATGGACCAGAGGGGGCATGGCTGTGTGCAGGCAGCAGCGAAGGATGGAGACCCTAGCGGACCGATCCACGGCTATTGAAGCTGATTACTGGGATCAACACTATTCCAAGAAACAATATTTTTGCTGGTACACCAGACACTGATCACTACGCAAATATGATTGAGTGGCTATTAGAAAGAAAGGATGTTCTAAATATGCAATTGCATGTCTGGATTTAGCTGGTAGAATCAACTGACACAAGTACTGAGCCCATATGACGCAACCTGCTGTAACTTCCACGTGGGAATAAAAACTTTAGTGCTCTGTTCTGGAGTTTTTCTTTTCTTTCTTTATAATTGATTACAGATGTTACAGTTTACGAGGCAATTGCATTAACAAGACTTTAGCACAAACAACAACAGCTGGATGATCAGCCGGTGCATCCAGACGTATGGGAAGTTGGAAAACAGACAGATCAACTTTGTCTCCATGAAGCACTCTGAAGGAACAAGACATCTGATTTAGATGCAAAACACAATCCCATGCATGACTGGCTCCTCCCATGAGGGGCCAGAAGATTAAGATTAATGGTGATACTGAGGGAATGACACTATCTGTCTGCATACTCCCATCTCTTCACACAACATCATGTCTGGTGCTTTTCTATCTCGTTTTCTCACCAAACAAAAATGCAGATGCACTCTCCTACACAGCCATGCCTACACTCAAATTTGGGCACACGGATATAAATACACAAGTATGTGTGTGTGTCTGTGTGTGTCATAATGACTGTATGCATATACTTGCACAAATTTACACATTCTTATAAAAGCTCTGACAAAAGCTGTGCTACAGGCAGGCGAAAGTCAATTGGAGTTTGGCTTGTAAATTAAAACTCTTGTCAAGATTATCTTTTTGTTGCCATGAAAAGTGGAATTGGCTTAAGAAATGATGGATCTGCGCTCAACATGTCTGGTAAAGTAAACAAGCCTGAAGGAATGCACTGTTTTGTGCTGTTAAACAGTGTAGATATTCATCAAGACAGTTTTTAACTTA
Organism: Archocentrus centrarchus; assembly: GCF_007364275.1. Classification (NCBI taxonomy): domain Eukaryota; kingdom Metazoa; phylum Chordata; class Actinopteri; order Cichliformes; family Cichlidae; genus Archocentrus; species Archocentrus centrarchus. The sequence continues at coordinate 6,070,436 of NC_044355.1, read as the reverse complement.
AATTAGATGTGACATAAAGAATAGCCATCATCATAATGCCCTTTGTGCATTTATTTGCATAAATACTGTATACTATCAGCATAGACTGTCAACTCAACGAAAGTACTACACACAGCTACAGAATATCACTGTCTGGATGATCTTTATTGTCTGGTGACTTCAGAAGGGAGCTACATTGTTCTGTAGGTCTATAAGGAAAATCAAGAATGTTTCACCTTATAGTTAATATAAGTCAAAATCACCATCCCCACAAAAGAACTGCATACCTCAATTGCAAAGGCACATTTGGGATATTCACTTGCAACCACTTTCATGGCCTAACATTATCGGGATTGAAAATTGTAATGACTTCCTTCCTTAATCCAATATTCCTTATCATATTGAAGAGGTAGTGGGAAATAAAATTGATAGATGGGTTTTCACTTGGATCCAAGGGGTCAAGCCAATTCACGAAAGAGCAATGGATCTCATTTCTTGCACATCTGTGCAATCTTAAACTGAATTATATTTACACAAAGAACATCTGCTTATATATCCACATGTCTCCAATTACAGTATGTTATCTTAAAATGATTATAGTAAACAGTATAAAAAAAATGATGCACACATAACTAAACAACTGCTTAACTTAAAGACCATGCACCGTTCTTGTGACACGTAGAAATAAGTACATAATCCAAAGAATAACCTTTGAATGACTTTTCCTACACTATCCACAAGAAAAAAAAAATACACAGTACCTGCAATCCATGACTGTAAATTATTTATGAGTCATAGATGCTGTCTCAGAAGCTGGGAAGAATTCACAGACTCATTGTAAATTTAAAGGATGCTCTCAGTGCGCCCGAAAATCCAGGTTGACAGCGAAAAACCTTTTTCTCAGATGGCACATATCCTACTGTTTTGACCTGTTTGTCCCGGCTGCATTGACGGGGAATTGAGCCATTATTCACCAATAATTTGTGGTTCAGTGGTCAGAGAGGCTGCAACAGGGGACACTGACTCAACACTGTCATGGTGACATGGAGCACATAAAGCAAATTAAACTGTAGGACATGTAGTCCAGTGTCACAAAGGTAAAGGTCTCTGTATGGATAAAGAGTCTAATAAACTCTTTACAGTACATTCTGTTAAATGAGATAATAGCATACTTCTTATTCACAGCAGAAGGATCTTGATTTGAGGACTCAAGAGAGTCACATTTAAAATTGGACTCTATGCTGTAACAAATGAACAGCAAGAGGGTTGTGGGAATTAAAAAAAAAAAAAGAGTTGAAATGATTGGGTGAGAATCACCTTCTGAAGTTCAAGCTAGTAGCAGGTAGTCAGTAATACATATCATGTCATCATGACCTAGCAGAGACCTCTTAGAAGTTTGTTTTCATTGTTGGTCATTTCTCCTTCAAAATGGAATTCAGTTCTATTCTATTCTATTTATGGAGTGCCAAACCACAACAAGCAGTCACCTCAAGGTGCTTTATATTATAAGGTAAAGACCCTACATTAATACATAGAAAATCCCAACAATCAAACAACCCCCTATGAGCAAGCACTTGGTGATGGTGGGTAAGGAAAAACTCCCCTTTTAATAGGAAGAAACCTCCTTGAAGACCCGTGGTACATGTGTAGCCCATTAATAAAGATTGATTGATCACATTTAAGGTTGAAGCATTAATTAATGGTAGGGCTTCTTTGAGCAGTCTTATAGGGATGGGGTCTAATAGACATGTTGATGGTTGGAGGAGGAAACAACTACTAAGGCTAACTCAGAAAGATTAATCAGAAAGAGTCCAAATAAATATCAGTAGTATTAAAAGTAGCTGTACATAATGATACATCAGTGAGATGGTTGTGGATAATTTTTTCCGTAATGGTTAAAATGGTATTGTGAAAAAAAACTGATGAAGTCATCACTAGCTAAGGTTAAAGGAATACTCGGCTCGACAGAGCTCTGACTCTTTGTCAGCCTGGCTACAGCGCTGAAAACAAAACTGGGGTTGTTCTTATGTTCTTCTTATTTTTACTGAGAGCTTTTTTAGAGAGCAACAGATTGTTTTTCCGGGCTAAATGAAGATCCTCTAAATTAGAGAGATGCCATTTTCTCTCCAGCTTGTAAGTTACATACAGGGAGTCAGGCACTTCTGATTTGAGGCTTTCTTTTTCAGAGGAACTTCAGTATCCATAGTTGTATGCAGTGAAGATGTAAAACTACTGACAAGATAAACAACCTCTGTGGGAGTAGAGTTTAGGTGGCCGCTCTGCACTGTGCATAAAAATAGTCTAAAACCAATCACTTATTTCCTGACGTAAAGGTCCTGTTGACATATGCTTTTATGGCCAGAAATCAAATTGGACTGAACGCATGAAAGCCAGGTCAGTTGAAGGCTGTTAAACCTTGACGCAAACAATACTGTGCAATGATATTGAGAAAAATGACAGAAAAATGGGCAAACACAAATATTCCACAAGAGGGTGGTAGCATGACTTGCCATATAACTGAATATAGCAGTTAGCGACTTTATCAAAATTACAATGTCAATACTATAATAATTTGCATTTCAAAATTATTTAATTTAAATGCACATGGGCAAAGTTTGATAAAAGAGTAAATTTCATATGGACAATATGCACATAATTACAAAATTTTGTAAGATACAAATTGTAAACAATGTGCATGAGTGAAAAAGATCAACCATTACTGACAAATACTATTAATGCGGGCTATCATAACAGTGAGGCCATGCACTCATGCAACCCGGACACTGTTGTAGAAGCTGGAAGTTGTTGCTTTTACCAATCACACAACTTTAATTGTCAGGACACAACACCAAATAATTCAGATATTCTGCCCCAAAAATGCACGAGTTCACATTTTTTTAAAGAAGAAATTAATCAGAAATGAGCCTGTAGATGAAGCGGTCAGAACAACATAGTTTGTTGGTTGCAGCCAGTAAGGTTGAACATAACATACTGCATGTTTACAAACTGTTAAAAATGAGACAGAATCTTTGTGAAAGGGGAAGTTATGGTTGCAGCACAAAGTATGCAGAATCTATGTATGAATATATGAACAAAAAATAGCTGCTTACCACTTTGAGAAGCAATCATCCCCTCTGCCATGGCCTATTCTTTTCCCTCTTCTTTTTGCTGTGGTTGTCCCTGTTTTCAGTCTTATCTGCAAAGAGATGAAAGAAGGAAGTACAAATATAAACACGAATCATGGGTGCGTTTACAACCACAATGACAAAATTTCAATAATTTGAGAACAACATAGGCAGGACTCTTAAAAAGCTAAAACAAATAATGATGAAAACTTTGTAAAATATCTGGTTCACGATTTGTTATCATAACTGGCAGAGCAGGTGAGACCCTTGCTTGAGATTCCATTCAATATTATGCTTTAGATGGCTGTGATTCTTAAAGCATCATATTGCTCAATGAATGCTGAAAAAATAAAGCATAAACCCTGAAATAGGACTACAGCCAACATCAATCATTAAAAGAACAGTGAGAAAATTAAATATAATAAAATCTCAATATACAAAGCGTTATATCTACATTCATTTAAATGTCACTCACTCTCCTAGGAACAGCAATGCTCTCGCAGTTCAGCATTTTTATTTTTTGAAAATTGGCGTTGCTGTCTGTGGGATATTATGGTGATCGGTGCCTCATGTACTCAGAAAAAGTATAACAGGTTGGAGCTGATCCAAATGAGGTGTGCACACTGAATTTTGGGTTTTTGTGAAAAAAAAAAAAGTGTTGAAATGTAACACTTTTCAGCCAGCAGATAAGATATTTTTAAATTGACATTCAAACATATTTTTTTGTTGTTTAGTGCGTTGAAAAAGTGCACCTCAGTTTTACTGAGTCAGACCCTGAATCATTTCACCCCCCCCCCCCCCCCCCCCCCCACCCCCCCCCCCCCCCCCCCCCCCCCCCCCCCCCCCCCCCCCCCCCCCCCCCCCCCCCCCCCCCCCCCCCCCCCCATTTTTACTTAGATGCAAAATAACAACATGAATCAGATGCTTGGTTAAAACTGGTAACCTGTTACATGTCAGTGACATTAAATTATGTGGGGTTACTGTGAGTCATCACCGACTTTCATTTTTTTAATATTCTATTTAGACTTTCATATATTATTCTTAAAATGCATTTGGTTAGGGTTAAGGTTCAGGTTGAGATGGACAGATCAAAGAGTGGAAAACAGCAAGTTCGAACCTTTTATTATAGTTTGAAACTCCTCTATTTTATTTTCACCAAAGTAGGGCGATTGGGATCAATGTTGTGGTGAGTCCATGGATTGGTGTTAAAGTATCTGTTTCAGAATGTTTCAGATTTCTAAGTCCCTATCAAACGGCATGTCGTGCACAATGAATGCTGGCCGCTGCTCACTACTTTCCTTCTATAATGAGTCTCCTTATCCAAACTGCAGACAGAAACACAAAGGATAGTGATTATGCAAAAGGCATGCCTGAGTTGGTAATGTGGTGATGATGAGAGAGGGAGAGGGAGGGAGTTATCTACTCCAAGTCCAAAGGCAGTGAGATTAAATAAAAGTTTTACTCAGGACACTCTTGGTAAAAATCACTCTTGACACCCTGCACTATTAGTACGCCATTAAGAGTTCAAGGGCGATAGCTGTCCTGTTTTTTGATCATTTATCCCTTGGATCCCCTCATTAAGCCTGAACCCAGTTCCTCACAATGGTCACAGAATATTGATGGGTTTTGAAAGGATGATTTTGCTGAATTCATAATAATCTTCTTTTTGTCTGCCCTTGATAATACAGATGAGCCAAAGTCTTTGACATTCCAGAGTGAAAGGTTAATTGCCTGATGCTGATCTAAGTCTCCCAATCATCTTAATATGTTATAGTTAAATAATACTAAAAGGTATTCTGCTGTATTGCATCCTGCATTTAGTCTTATTATTGCTGCTAGATAGCAAATTCCAATATTAGCTACTTTATGGATTACCATGGAAGTTTGTACATTTGATAAATGACATTGTCCACCTTTTATCTTATTGAACTATCTCACAATTGGGACAAACCTTCATGGTTCTCACCAATGGGCTATATTTAAAAAAATGGATGTGGCCACATTCACTTCCTCAGTTGGCTTGGGGACTGTTTTGAAGCTGTTTTTGGAAAATAAATGTGAGACTGGGTTTAACTGAGTAAATTAACTGAATAAATAGTTCACTATTAAAACTACATAGGCAGAATTGGGTCATTTTGATTGGGATCTTCTGGGACCCAAAAACATTTGTATTTTTAAAAAAGCACTAATTAAAGTCATTAAAAAAAATTGGAATTAAAAAAAAAGCAAAGAAAAAACAAAGCAAAACAAAACAAAACAAAAAATCCTGTGAAATGTGACTTGATCTGCAAGGACCCCCATCAGTAGGATGAGGGTTAAAGGCACTTTGACACTGGCTTTACTTTTTACTTTTCAGACCAAATGTTTGCATTCTTATGTTGTGCAAGAAAAGTCTTTTTGAAGAAAAAAGTCCGGCTATTGTGTTAGCCTTGGTGTCTGTGTTGGTGGTGACGGCAGCATCGTCGGTTCCATAAAAACTTTAACGTTGACCATAACTCCAGAACGATGAGTTATTATATCTAAAATGTTCAAATTCACACCATATATGCATCTACTAAAAAAAAAAAAAATCACACACAAGTTTGAATCTCTGCAACCTTGAGCTAAAAGGAAAGGTCAGAGGTCACGTTTTCTGAAAATCTTGTGAACATGTTAAATCAAGAACTATCTAGGATGTTCAAATTCACACCATAGAGGCATGCTGTTCAAGCTAGACCCATCAACCTTCACACACTGTTCACTGCCCCCTGCTATGAATCCAAAACAGCAAAGCATTGGCCCCTGTTCAGAGGTGCTCTTGTTTATACACGGTACAGTAATGTATCAAAAGCATTTTGGTTACTTTTGTTTAATGCCACCATGATGTTGATCTTTTCTGCTCGGAATGCAATGTTTTTACAGCAACTTGATGAAAATTAGCTACTGCAGGTAGCAACAGAACTCTGATAATCCCTTTATATTCATCAAGTCACAATTTGAATGTCTCCAATGATTTTATTTCTTATGACTCAACAGCTTTTTCAGCTGGACACTGTGTTTAGATTTGATCAAAAATGTTAACAAAGGAAAGGAAGATATACTGGCATGTGGATGAAAGCACTGGCACAGGCACAAGTAACAACACTTTTATCTGAGATTAAAGGCACCACCATTACGTAGGTATTTAGCTATGCAGATTGATGGGTATGCAACCTAAGCAGATATGTTTGCTGATAATCGTCCAAAAAAAACAGCACGTGGCTCGACCTATACACAGTAGTATACACGTCAGTATAGATGATGCTGTGCATAGGTCGAATGCTGATTGGTTGAAAAGTGGGCTGGAATAGGAAAGGGAATGAGAGCGGAACACATAGAAGGAAAAGTGCAAAAGATAACGAAGAAAAAAAACCCAGCAAGAAAAGCACAGGCAGTGGCCGTAGCAGACACTTTTCACTGCCTTTAACACTTGGCTTCACTTTAGCTCTTTGTATGTTATAAGTTTGGACTTCTCCACAGATGACTGAAGGACTAAAACCAACACAACCAAGAGTAAAATTAAGGATCACTCATTTGTGAGTTGCCCCGTAGCAACGCTACAGAGCTGCAACATATAGGCGGCGGTCTCCAAAGTTGTGCATAGGCTCTGCATAGGACCAATGCACAACCATGCTAGTCCCATTAGCTATTCTATTATGCTATCTAAACATATGTCAGTGAATTCATTTTTCCTATAATAAATAAAGTAATTTTAAATCAGAATCACAGCTTCAGTACATCATTCTATATGAGTGGATTTAATAATCTTCCATTGACAATCTGTCATTCTCGGGCTCAATGACAATTGTCAGCAATTCTCCTGAAACAAAGTTTCACAAGGATACATTAACATGCCATTTGCCACCTGGAATCAAGATGCTCACCGATCATGACATTAGCTTCTCTATATATATAATTATGAGACCATAAAACGTCTTAATATGCAAGAGCACCTGGATGCTGCTATAGACATCAGAACTTCATCAGCATTTAGTCCTAATTACCAGGCCCAGACAAGATAACTGGTGTTTTATTCTGTATATGGGAAACGGTGAAGGATACATTGGGGAATGGGATGTTTGCATTCCCATTTTACTGATCAAATAAAATTAAGACGAGCTCAAATGTTTTCATCAGCAAATTAATATTAAGTGTAGGAATTAGCTCATGATGGTAATCGAACGGCATGTATGCTATGATTTTATAGTTCAGAAATGACCTCCAAAGAGAACACTTTTATTTAAATAATTGTCCTTGTAAGGTTTAATTTGCTGAGAACAGACACTTCCTTCAGCACTCTTAGGGTACTGTCCAAAATCCACTGAAAAGCCACTGTTGCTGACCTCTATTGGGGAATCTCTAAATTATCTAATATAATATTCTTGTGCTAGACAGAGCAACAAACAACAAGAAACCCTGATACAAAGTTAAGTACCACAGATGGCATCTTCAGTATGTACAGAAAATATACTGTCTTGTCTGTATAATTAATGCACACTGCCAGTATGTCTTTGTGCACACTGTCTCTTTCTAAATTGTATCACTAGAGATGCACCAACAGCCAGACCCAAATTCCATGTATGTGCAACATAGCTGGCAAAAAAAATTCTGATGACTTGCCCATTACTGCATTTAATACAGTATTTTAATTTTACTGTTTAGCTGACGAGGAAAATGCATCTGCATGCCAAAATAACTCATCCCCCGATCCAAAAGCCTTTACTTTCAACTAATGATATACAGTTAATAAAGCAGAACCAATTACTTTGCACAGCTGGACATCTTTTATATGTTCTTTTTCAATCTAGAGCATTTGATTGCTTGTAAATACACGCCTGATTTATATTTCTTTACAGTGCAAAACTCACTGGGCCCAATGACAAGAAAGCAATTAATCACATTATTATGCCAATTAAGAAGTTGGTCTGCTCCACTGAAGGTAGAAAAAAAAACAATGAGGGAATTGAAGATGTGAGAGGGAGGCGCTACAGGAAGTTAATGTAAGCCATTAAATTACATTCATCACCCCAGTCCTCTGCATGGACGAGGTTTAACCTATTACCATTTTTTACCATGTAAATATAATTGAATGTATTTGTCTGCTTATTGTAATACAGATTTTTTTTGTCTTCATCTTAAATATATATTAATTTTTTAAACAACTTTGTTATTTATACATATATTTTTAATTGGATTGATAATAGATTTCTGTAGAACCAAATACAAACACTGATATTTACCTTCAGATGAGGAGGATAAGCAATAAAGTAATTGATACCAAATACACAATGCTGTTCTAAGACAGCATTATGTATTTTGTATGGGACCATTAGCAGCCTAAGCAGAGAAATCCTAACCTCCCTCTCCCCAGCCACCTCCTCCAGCTTATCCCGGTCAACACAGAGCCGTTCCCAGGTCAGCCAAGAGATATAATCTCTCCAGCATGTCCTCAGTCTACCCCGGGGCCTCCTCTGATGTCAGGTTGATCTGGTACAAACATCTATAGTCTTGTCTTTTCATTACCACACTAATTGGTTGCTCTTGTATGCCATTCTGGGGACATTAGAGCCTACATTAATTTGTTAAAAAGAATATATGTCCTTTGAACGTCTAAACTTTTTTTGCTTGGGCTTTGGCTCTTTTAATTTAAATATTTTTAAATATTTTAGCCAATGAGAACTTTGTTTCATTAGCGATACTGTAGCCAGAAAGTTATGGCTGTTTGAGGTGCTGTTCATAGTTAGTTTATGATAAACCTCTGCGTGATTGTAGGTGATTTGATTTGTTCTATTATATTCTCTGACTCTTTCTATATTCACTTCTGTAGATTTGCATTGGTAAGGCTAATGACTGAGGTATAAGTCTTGGCCATGTTTTCCTTTTATAGCTGAAAGATGTTGGGGAGGGGTTGGAGTAGCTTATGTATTTTACAGAAAGCCTGGCTTGTATAAAAGCACATATAACTACATTAGACAGAGAGCATCTTTGTTGTAAAATATTTATTATTTAAGATGATATTTCTATATCACCTTATGTTCATCTACTCTTAGGGCAATCAGTATTATTGAGTTATGTCTCAGAAGGAAGAGCATGTCATCATTGAAGGGAAATTGCAACATGCTTGCTGTACTAAGGGCTCGGAATAATGAGAGCTCCCTCACAGACACACATACTATAATATAGTGTATATGATATAATGTTTAAGCATTTGCTATTAAAGGTCAGTTCTTTTTAGTGTTTCTGACTGAACTGATGGTGACCATAATGTAGGGCTGCAACGGTTCATCGACATAATCGATTATGTCAACTACAAAAATTAGTTGACGTGGAATTTTAACAGCAAAGCGTCATATTTTAAAACCCATCCATCCATTTTCTTCCAGATATCATGTTATTTTGTAACTGCAATACACTGTTTGCCAATAACAAACAATGGATTAAATAAATTGCATTCACTTTAATAAGCATTGTTTATTTGATATTTATTGTGATGGTCACATTAATGTTAAAAATACATTTGATTAGTTTCAAACTCATATTTTTATGGGTCATTTTATTTGTGAGAAGAGACAACAAGGTGATGTTAACATGTGGGCAGGCTTGAACAGGTGAGGTAAGATTGAAATAATTGTTGATTAATCGATAAAAGAATTGACAAATTATTCGACTACCAAGATAATCTTTAGTTGTAGCCCTAGATTAATGTCATTACGTCTTCCTTCCTCACATTCCTCTCCTTCATGACAGCAATGTATTTTTCCAGTCATGATTTTTTTTTTTTTTACTACTATGGCTGTTAAATACTTAAAATAATGTTTAACCAAAAGGTCAGGCTCAAAATTTAGTAGTTGATGTTTCATATGGAGCTGACCTAATGGATACACACACACACACACACACACACACACACACACACACACACACACATACACACACACACACACACACACACACACACACACACACACACACACACACACACACACACACACACACACACACAGTGTTTAAAGGAAGTATCAAATGCTCTTACATAATTAAAAAAAATTAAGGGAATTACGCATTTATATTTTGTGCCTTTTCTCCATAGGATTCCAATTTTCAGAAGTATGCACATATTTACACACGCAGACAAGCCATTTTGTGTCTGCGTGCTCATTTTGACAGAGGGCTCCTTAAAGGCCTTTGCATCAAGTGAAGCCATTTTGACGGGCCCTGACTCCAGGGGTGTCAGCGTGACTCCTGAGACAAAGAGAAAGAGCAGAGTGGCTGCGTTTGTGGTGAAGGAAACTAAACCACCACATGCTCCCTATCCATTTCTCTTAGCTGGCTCAGTAGCCCATACCTTGCCCTAATGAGATGCGGCAACACACACAGACACATGTAGCATGTCTACTCTAATTATACTAGAAAGCTCTGTTGTTTCCTTCACCCCCTGGTGCCATCATGAAATTGACTCCAAAGGTTTTTTTCTTTTCTTTTCTCTCTGTATTCTATCTTTAAGAAAAAAAAAAAAAAAGGAAGAAAAATAACAAGTTCAGTCACGTACGATGCAAGGCGCACAGCAGAAACAGCGGGTTAAAGACCAGTAATTTGATGTTTTGTGCTAACGATTATAATTGTACTTAAAAAAAAGCCATATTGTGAGAGTGTGATACTTTGTTTTCGTTGTCACGGATATGTGCAGTTAGCTGAAAAGAAACATAACCTAGCTAGCCTAACAATGTTTGATCTTCTAAACATAGCAAGTTGGCATCAGAAGTACTACACACTTTATTATGAACTCCACAATAACTGTTTGTCATAGTGTGGCATGGTTGTGTTGATCCTTCCTCCAAGCCTGTTGGGTGGAGTAAGCTGCCATGCCCCTTTGGGGTGGAGAGCCTAAGCCCACAGATGCTCCACCCCAAAGTAATGTTTCCTGCATATTGCATAAACTGTGTAATAGTCCCTCCAGAGTATCATAATCTCCAACATGTATTTAATAAAAATAAAGCTCTCTCTCTTCGTCCCAATCAACCTTATGATTGTGCTATAAACCTTTTCCTGGTGCACCGCTCCCCACCAATAGGCTATGCAGCCTCTCTTGTGAGAGGGAGGCCATGGAAAAATACATCAGAGAGTCCTTGACTGCTGGTATCATCAGGCCATCCTCTTCTCCTGTTGGCGCCGGCTTTTTCTTCGTGGCCAAGAAAGATAAGACCCTACGGCCATGTATAGATTATCAGGGCCTAAGTGACATTACTGTTAAAAATAAATATCCCTCCCTCTTATCAGCTCTGCCTTTGAGCCCCTTCAGGGGGCGACGGTCTTCACCAAACTGGACCTTTGCAATACTTATCACTTAATCAGGATCAAGGAGGGGGATGAATGGAAAATGGCATTCAACACCCTGCTGGGGCATTTCGAGTATCTCGCAATGCCCTTTGGACTCACCAACACTCGTGCTGTGTTCCAATCCCTGATAAATGATGTCTTGAGGGATTTTTTTGAACATTTTCCTGTTTGTTTACCTCGATGATATCTTAATCTTTTTCGGAGACCTTGATGAGCATCAGGTCCATGTCCGCCGAGTATTACATAGACTGCCGGAGAATTGCCTTCACATTAAGGTGGAGAAGTGTCAGTTTCACGTTACCTCTGACATTTCTGGGATGTATTTCTGGGTGGGCAGGTAAATACAGACCCTGAGAAGATCACAGCTGTCCTGGAATGGCCAACTCCCACCGCCCGTAAACAACAGCAATGCTTTCTTGGTTTTGCCAACTTTTACTGGCGCTTTGTCCGGATTACAGCCAGATAGCAGCTCCTCTCGCTAAACACACTTCTCCTAAGATTCCTTTGGTTCAAAGTGCAGGCTTTTGTTATTTGCCCTGTTGAAACCCATTTTAATACACTTGACATAATTCTTATTATGTCAAGTATTATTTAGCAATTTTTTATTTATCTAGATTCATTCTCTTTCTTTTGACAAAACTTGAAAGAAAGGCAGATGCAAAATATAAAAATCAAATGCAAACTATAATGTGATATTTAGAATCCCCATATACCAGTATCAGTTCTTAAATGTTGCCTATACAAAAAAAGGCAGTAGAATTTTAAGCATTTAAGCATTTTATGAAAGAGGTCCAAAGTAACGTGACATTTAGAATTTCTCATTTCTCATATGCCTACATGTTGTCAATATAAAACAATACAAACAATGGGAGTAAGAAACACACAGTAGTTTGAAATAGCTCTATATCAGAGGTCTGTCTAATTTCTGTTTTTGGTAGCTTAATTGCTGTCCAATGTAAATGCTGACACATGCAAAACTACATAAAACTGACCAGTCACTTCATTAGATACATCTTGCTAGTACCAGAACTGCCTTAATTCTTCATGGCACCGATTCAGCAGAGTGCTGGAAACATTGCTCAGAGATTTGGGTCCATATCAACAAGACAGCATCGCATAGGTGATGCAGATTTGTCATCTGCACACTCATGTGAATCTTCCATTCCACCATATCCCAAAGGTACTCGATTGGATTGAGATCTGGTGATTGTGGAGGCCATTTGTGTACAGTGAACTCATTTGTGGCATGGCATGTTATCTTGCTAGAAGCAGCCATAAGAAGATGGGCACACTGGTCATAAAGGGATGGACATGGTCAGCAACAATAGTCTGGTGGGATGTGGTATTTAAACAATGCTCAGTTTCTACTAAAGGGCCCAAAGTGTACCAAGAAAACAGCCCCCACATCATTACACACCACCACCAGCAGCAGCCTGAACCTTTCATGTTGTTTACGCCACATTCTGACCCTATCATCCGAATGTTGCAGTGAAATTCAAGACTCATCAGACCAGCCAAAGATTTTCCAGTCTTCTTTTGTCCAATTTTGATGAGTCTGTCCAAACTGTAGCCTGTTCTTAGCTGCTGCTAAAGCCTGCCTGTTGTGTGTTCAGAAATGTTCTCCTGCCTCGGTTCTAATGACTCATTATTTAAGTTACTGTTGCTTTCTATTCAGCTTGAAGCAATCTGGCCATTCTCCTCCAACCTTTACCTCAACAAGGCATTTTCACTCAGAGGACCGATGCTCACTGGTTATTTTCTGTTTTTCAGACCATTCCCTGTAAACTCTACAGATGCTGTGTTGGAAATCCCAGTAGATCAGCAGTTTCTGAAATACTCAGATCAGCCTGTCTGGCACCAACAACCATGCCACGTTCTGACACTCGGTTTGAACAGCACGTTGCCCTGACCATGTCAACAAGGTTAAATGCACAGCCAATCACATGTGACTGGCTGACTAGAGATTTGTGTTAACAAGCAATTGTACAGGTACACCTAATAAAATGGTAGGTGAGCATATGCATACAGCATATTATGCTTTTGCCCCCCCCATACTATATACCTGTTGTCAGGTATATAGGCTTGGCTGTCTATGATGCATGTACATCACTCAAGCTTGTTCTCTATGGTACTTATGTTAGCTTATTAACCACAGATTAGTTCAGTGTTGATTTTATTGTTGATGAAATAACAGGTGCATGAAACACATTTTCACTTCTTTGCAAAATGTAGTTGTTCATAAATTAATTTCAGAAATTTAGTTAGAGCTGGAATTTGACATTTCACTTCATTATTCTTCCTTTGTTATAAATAAATTAGCATTTTTTAAAAAAATGACAAATTCTTTTACAAAAGCAAGTAATTGGACTGGATCTGACTGAACTTTGTGCCAGCACATTTCTATTCATTTTCAGTTCCAAAAAGAATTCATTGTTAACTCTGTGAATCTGCACTTGCATTATTATATTCTGAACATAGCACAACATTTGTAGCATCTGACTGCCTCGTAATTAAAATGACAACTTCAGACATTAAGAACGGTATAGATGTGGACGGAAAAACAAGTGGCACATGAGTGAAAAAGGAATTATGATTATGATTTGATAAAAAATTAAGCTGTGAAAAAGTAGTAATGCTTATCTTAAATGTTATGTTTGATGCTTTATAGCCTTTTTTGCACTTCTTATATTGCGTAATGTGGTACTTATCTTGCTGCAAAATTTAGCTAATTGCCTCGCTGCTGTTACTACTCAAATCCTAGTAGGTTGGCTTTCTATGGCCCCAACAAAGCATTCTCTAATAGAAGGGGTTTTTGAAACTGGATCTGAAGCAGGTTCATTTTCATGCTAAATGAAATATACAAATGATGAGGGATGAATGACTGAACAGGCAGATTCAGAGCTAGATTCAATTAAATTTGATTCAAAAATATTGGCACTTCTAAGAAAGGTGATCAAACAGTCAATATTTTCATGGAAAGACATTCTCCAGAAGAGCACCGAGTTGCAGAACAATAGCATCCTGTTTCATTTTATGACTGCTTCAAATCCTGCTATAAATAGACTGACAAGTACACAGGAGCCAAGGCACCTCCACTCCCCCTGGGAAGGCGCTGTACATTTGTTCCACCTTCAAGCTACTGTAAACTATTTTCACAATCTTCCTCTGGTGAGAAATTGTCATCATATGGGCTTCTTTTGCTCTTAAATTACTGTTGTTGTGAAATAAATCATGTCCTTTCATTGTCTATCCCTTCATTGCTCCCTCTCTCTGATGTAGATATTGGTGATTAAATGATGTAGGGTAGGAATTAGTCTGGGATAAATATGGACTTTTATGAGGAACCAATCATAATTTGACACTCGCAAACTGACAGTTTGGCAGGCGGAGCCATAGGCCTCTCACTGCCTCCCTCTGAGCTATCCATAGTAGTGACTAAGAAATATGGACAGCAGCAAATTGAGATTCATCAGGCACACCAGCCAAGCTCACTGAAATCTATATTCAATTTTGGAGCATCTGTCATGGCAGTGGCAGGGTAAGGCATGCTGGGATCGAGAATCACTTAAGTGTTCTGAAAATGTAAGTAGTGGGAAAAAAAGCTCTCTGTCTTTCTATCTGTGTATTTGTCTGCCACACACTTTTTTCTTCCTTTGTATCTGAATGTTAATTAATGTAAAATAATGATTTGCCTTTATGGCACTTTTCTCTTTTTTTTTCTTTTCAGATCAAAATATAGTTTCTGTTAACAAGTACATTTCAGCCAGGTATTTCCTGCTAGTAGAGGTAGTACTTGTAAAATAATTGTGCAGTTATCACTGTTTTCAGATCAGGAACAGATCAGGAAATGATTCTGACAGATCTCTAAATCTCTGATAAAATGCCTCAAGACTAAAGAAACAACGTGCATATTTGAGGTAAAGTCAAGTAGCTAAAGTACTCTCAGATCTTTCCTGCTGTCCAAGGAACACTAAATAAATGCATGCTGCAACCTTTGATCATTTTCTTCCCCATGTCTCACTTGATTAAAAATATGAAGTATCATATTTTATGATACAAACCCTAGCAATTCAAGCCAACCATAAACAGAATGGCAAAACAAAAACAACAACAGAAAACCCCCAAAACCAACAACAACAACAAAAAAAAATCATAAAATTATTTATTCTTTGGCAATAACCACATCAGTTTCCCTTTTCCATGCTTAAAGAAGATTATTATTAAGGCCTAGCAATTGGCCAATTATCTATAGAGGAAAGAAGCAGAGGTCAAGATTTTATCTGCAGGGTCAGTTTCTACTCTCTATAGAGAGGGTTAAAGTGAGGTAAGAATTCTCATTATAGCACAGAGAGTTTAGATATTTTTCCTGACAGATCCTCATTAGATTGAGAATTGGTCAGGAAGTTTGCCGATAGAGAGCTCAGGGTGTTCCTCGGGAATGCTCACGTGAGATTGAACCTGAACTCTAACCACCTCGCTCTGTTCATTCCACAAACTCATTGTTGTGATGACCCCGTAAATAATAAAGCCAGTCAAAGACATTGTTCTCTTTATTTGACCTTCTGAGTTTAATTTGAGACCCTGCTTTCCACATCAGTCTGTCATTTGCTAGGTTGTGATCTAGTTTTGGATTAGGAAGCAGTATATGGGGACTGAGTATTAAGAACCATAAGGCCAGACAAACCCACTGTTCTTTATCATGCAGTGATAATTTGACAATGGCCCAATGTTGAATACCCAAAGGTACAGTAAGCAGTTAGAACTTGCACAAAATTTTAGAAAAAAAAAAGGCTTATTCTGGTTATGTCAACAACATGAAAACATTTCAGCCTTGTGTCCTCTAAAATGAGGTTACAATATTTATGTTCAGCAGTTTGGAAGGTAATTGCCTTCACATGGTAATTTACTTCTTGAGCTCATAAACAGTGTTGATAATATGGCAGTGATCAAAAACAAAGCCATATAATTCTGAGGTTACGGGTTCTGTAGTTAACACTCAGAGGAAACATTTGAAACTAAAATCTTTCAGTCCAGCAGGCGTTTCATACATGGCACTGAGACAGTAGCTTTAATAGACTGCCCCCTGTGGCCAGAAGAGTTACATGTTCAAGTCCAATGAGATGCAGAGTGGCAGGAGAGCCATGTTTGGTCTCACGATAGTGTTTGGCTATGGCACACTCTGTGTTCCCTGTGCAAATGGGTGGTTTGTGCTCTGAAATTCATTGTTTGAGTCCTCTCTTTGTCCAATATAAGCTTGTCCACAGGGGCATGCAAGCATAAAGATTACTATAGGGATAGGCAGCTACAGAGAGCACAGGTCACCTATTACACACAGATTCCAGGTTCAAATGGATATATAGTTTGCAATAAGGCAGCCATCCTCTGGAGGAATCATGGCCTCCATCTGAGCTTTCAGGCTGCTCCAACCTCAAACACCCCATCCCATTAGCTTCAATGTCTGAATGATTTTGCCATTTTATCAGAACATATCACTTCTCATTCTGCTCCCTCTTTCAGATCTGAACTGCCACGCTGTTTTTACATATGCTTTGTGCAATATATGAATTTTGTGAGATTACAAGAAACAACATTATTATTAGATTAACCCCATTCTCATCTGGTCTTGACCTGGTCTGACCAAATGCTAATATGCACTGTTTTTGTTATATTGCTTCTGTTATTGCAATTTTGTGTTTGTCTCTGTATTCATAACTATTACTAGTTCACCCACACAAATGTTCACTTCCATCTGTACTACTCACCAACTGCAACCTCACACTAATTTGCCCCACTTAGTAAATCTGGTCCCTAAATATCAAAATAAATCCTTCAAACTGCAGACAGTGCACGGGACATTAAGTGGATCTGTAATCCTTTTGCCCTGTAGTTTGTATAGCTGTTTGTGCACATTAATATGCAAATTTAATAAAACAGGCGTGCGACATTTTGCAACATTATGTCATGTTATGTTGTTATGTTATGTTTTCGTTTCACATGGACTTTTATTTAGGCGAACATACCGAATTGCATACAAGTTATTTAAAAAAAAAAAAAGATATGAAGGCTTATATTTGCTGAGGCAATTCAAGAAGTGAGGCTCCCTGTCTCTAATTGTTTTTATTGTAAAAACATTTTTAATGCTTGTCATCAGTTTGTTACTAGCCACAGAAAATGCATAACGGCACCAGTAAAGCTCTTTATTAGTCCATGATGAGCAATGAGCCATATCAGCTGATAGAGGGAGATCCCCCACTCCTTTCCCCAAACAGAGGAATCCAAGGAAGTGACAATCAATAGAAATGCTTCATTTGGTTTATGTGTAGCAGCGTGAGGAACACACCGGGGCAGAAATAGATTGTCCTCACTCCATTATTTTTATCACATTTCCACTCACTAAAGTGCCACTCATTTTTGCAAACTTGTTATTAAGGCCAGGTATGCAACAATTTCCACACCCCATTTTTCAAAACAAGATTAATACTCAGGACAAAAGTCAAATGCTAAGTATATTCTTATTATTCTTACCTCAATACTGTGCAGATTTTCCAGAACATTAATTGCAGTAAAAGCATAAACTGACACAACTGTAAAGTGTAGGGTCTTATCAGTGCAAGGCAACATGCAATCTCAAAATAACACCTTGAGGTCTCTGTTACTCATCTCTCCATGAAAGCACCACAATGCCATCCTGAAAAATATCACCACAGAAATGGAAATCCAATGAAAGACAGACTGAAAGAATGTAAAAAATGCGTAATAAAAAAAAAAAAGTAACGTCAGACAAAGGAAAATAACACAAAATGTACTCAAGCTGTCCTTTGTGTAGTATGGTCCTCAGTCAGTAAACTAAATGTAACATCAAATTCAGCAGACAGTACCCGCACTGTTGATTCCAAAATGTACACTGCACTGATAACCATCAAATCATACCTAATTAGAAAGATATAATATAATGACCTGTATGACCCCTAAAAGGGCAAATTGGTTAGTTTCATAGTAAAGGCTCTTCAACTGTAAGGTGTCAGTTTTTAAAAAAAGATTTTTACCTATTATTTTATATTTATTTTATTTTTCCAAGAAAATGGTATTTTTGTATTGTATTTGTTTTTTCAAGGATTTTCTAGGTGTCAGTGGAAACACTATTGTAGTCTGTGTGAATGATAAACTAGTACAGTAAAAAAAAAAATTTTTTTTTCACCTGTGATAACTTCACAAAAATCAAAGGCCTGTTTTATGTTTGTCATATGTCATGTTTGAAACGTGAGCCTCGCATTTATGTAACATAAGCTGTGCATCTCTGTCACACACTTAATTGACAGGTTCATGATGGCAGATTGCATCCCTGTTCCTTTTAAAACGCACAGCAGCCAGATCTGTTTATATAAAGTTAGGGAAATAATCAAACTCTGAAGAGATCAATTTCTCAACTGTTATGCTTGTTAAGGCGTGGGATAACTCAAAGAATATGTCTGAAGCCCTTTTCCCTGGGGGTAAGGGAAGATACTGTGCCATTCACTGCTTCTCAAGAAGTGGCTTTGCAATTCAGTGGAGAAATAACTGCAGTTCCTCATTCTTTATGCACATAATGTATCAACTAAAGTTGGAGTTTTTGTTTAACATAATTTATTTAATTCCTATGTGACTATATGAAGCTACAATATTTACAAGCTATTGGGTTACGTGGAGAGTTTATCTTGAATTTGTGAAAATAGGTAAGCTAATTAAGGCTAGCAATATTAAACTGGCTCTTATCCAAAAGAACAATATCTATAAGGCAAAATAAAAGATATTAGTTACTTTTCAGATGACTGACTACTTGATGATGAGGAGTAACCTTTAAAAAAAAACTATGATCTGTCCATGCTTCCAGTTGTAAGTAATAAATAGTAACAAAGTATTAAATTAAACTGAGACTGCAAATTCTATCACATCACTAACTTTGATGTGATATAATCTACTGGGAGCTGCAGTCTACAACTTCTTCTATTGCTACGCTATAACCATAAATGGCAACAAAACATCATACTGTTATCTCTTCACTGTTCTCCTCTTGGTCAAATGACTGCTCCGAGATCAGTGCAATCCCTAATCAGAAGAGAACTGAAAAAGGTCACAGCAGAGAAATGAGAGCGTAGTGTGAGCCAAAGAAGCTGTATTTCTCCATTTGGTGGTGTGCTTAGAGATTGAGTTACAAGACTACATTACTGTCTCCCAGAGCTACCCTGGTAGCTGGGTTTATGCCCCCACATCTGGCAGAAATGCCTTTTTTCCCCCTTTGTTTCAATACAGCAAGTATTTTCCTGTATGCACACAGCCTAACATATTAATCAAATTTTCCAGAAATGGAGTATGTTTTATAAACTATACAACTGTCTGGATTTTAGGGCCTGTTCTATCTGTAATGGAGACAAATGCAAAAGGGCAGGTGCGAGTAGGAAACACACTCCTCTTCAGTACACAGTCACCTCACAGCTGTGAATCACAATCCAAACCAAGAACTGCTGCGGTGTTTTCATTAGCCTGCATTAAATAAGCCACTAAAATGGGTTTTTCTGTTGTCAGCACACTAATGGAGAGTCAGTAATGTTGTAATGTGCACTGAAAACTGCTAGCAACACCAGTTAGTTACCTGTACACTGAAATCCCTCTATGCAGATGAATTTTCCCAGACAAACAAAGAGATAGAACCATAATTTTTAAGATTTTCGAGCAGGAATAAAGTCATTGGGCCACCGATATCAACTGACATAAAGCTGATTGTTGATTGTTTTAATTAAACGACTGTGTTCACACATCTGGGTGCTATTATTTGTATATACAAACCCAATTCTAAAAACGTTATGTGTAAAATGTAAAAAAAAAAAAAAAAAAAAAGGAAAGGAATGATTTGCAAATGTCACAAATAAATATTTTATTCACAATAGAAAATAGAAAACATGTTTGAACTGAGAAAATGTTTCCTTTCAAGGAAAATATTAACTTATTGAGAGAGAGAAACTGTCTACAAATTCTGGAACAATTTCAGAGTAATGTTTCTCCACATAAAACTGGAAAGACCTTGAATATCGACAGTACATAATATCATCACACAATTCAGAGAATCTGGAGATTTCGCTGTGCACAAGGGATAAGGCCAAAAATCAACATTAGATCCCCAGGATCTTCAGGCCCTCAGATGGTATTACATTAAAAACAGGCATGATTCTATCATGGAAATCACTGCTTGGGCTCAGGAATACTTCCACAAATCCCGGTCTGTGAACACAGTTTGCCCTGCCACAAATGCAGGTTAAAGCTCTATTATGCAAAAAAACAGAATGCATGCATGAACATGGTCCAGGAACACTGTCTTCTCTGGGCCAAAGCTCATTTAAAATGGACTGGGACAATGTGGAAAACTGTTCTGTGTGTCACACTAATTGAACCACTAAATTCTTTTTGGAAAACATAGACGCCACATCCTAAAGAGGAACCGTCTGGCTCGCTATGACCGCTCACTTTCAAAGCCTGCAACACTGATATGGGGGTCCATCTACGCCTGAACAACATTAACATCTCATATAGTGATGCTGAAAGGTATATATAGGTTTTAGAGCAACATATGCCCCCATCCAGAGAGCTTTTTTTTTAAAATCAGGAAAAGCCTTGCAAATTTCACCTACACAATGCTAAACCACATGCTGCAGCTATTACAACAGCAGGGCTTTGTAGCAGGAGAGTCCGAACCATTCAGCAAAAGAAAACATTTGGTGCACCATGAAATTAAAAATATGACAAATACAACCTAGGGCTACTTTGATTTTCCTGTTGAGCAGCCGGAATCTTATACCACGCTCTTGCTGAAAGAAGAGGGCAAACATGGCCCCGTCCCAATTTTTTTGATATGTCTTGCTGACAACAAATTTAAAATGAGTTAATGGCTTTCTTAAAATGGTCCATTTTCTCAGTTCAAAGTGGAAAAACCAATGAAAATATCAGCATTTGGCAATATTTCTCTACACATACAACTGACCAAGTGAACAACTTTAAATGCAAACTTTTTTTTTTATGCACCAATTTTGAAAGGTAAATAGTTTTGATTAAACATAATATGTTCAATAACAAAATCAAAAGTAACCAAGGTATGCTTCTAATATACTTGCTTAAAAAAACAAACACACACACACACACACACACACACACAGGTGCTGGAAAAAAAAAGCTTCTAATTTCCCCGTTCTGCCAGGGCGGCATAATTGGGCAGCAAATGGTGTTAGAGGGTTAATGTTGATTTAATAAGCAAATCATTCGAAACTACTGTCTAACAATAAAAGAGTGGAACAAAGATTAAAGTCAAATTCCACTGCACTTAACTGGTGTTAGGTGCTATAGTACGCAGAGAAGCAAGGTATTGACATGAGAAGTTTATTTGTTCAACACATAGCCTGAAGTAAAGCAGCTGGTTAATTGGCTCAGCATTCTCTTTAGCATTAGGCAGCAAGCACACTGTTGATGTCAGTCTGGATCTCTGTAAAGATACATGCGAGCCCTGACAAATCGGATTCACTTAACAAGAGCAATAAACGCGCAGGTCAAAAATGCAATACTGTGGCAGCAGCATGGCCAATTTAGAACTTAGAAAACGAGAACACAAGCTAGAAACACACAGCATACACGGCCGTTATTATAAGAAAACTGTACAGTTGTAAAACTGCATTAAATAGCTTATTGTTTGTTTGGATAACAGGGAACTATTTCCAACATATAAATTCCAAAAAAACATCAAGCCATGTTTCTGGATCATAACATGTTTGATATTTGCTTACAATATAATACCAAGGACCAGGATTGTGAACTGGCTGCAAGAGAATCTAATTATTTTCTATAAAAAGATTCTAACAATGTATGTCAGAGATGACTATTCTGCACCAGTTACCCATGTGATTCTGTGTATGCTACCAACGGCTTCACTTGGCCCACTGCATCACTTATTGTGACAACTGTCAACAGATGGAGGTAAGTCCCACAATTTTCATTACCATAGTACATTCAGTAAGACTTATTATACTTCAGGCTACTTCATTGTATAACCTCATTTGACCTGATAATGGCTTTCTGGATGACTGTGCAAAAAGCTGCACTGGTGCACTGAAATACATATTAAATATTTCACTCTCTACAAACACAATATGCATTTCGTGAGGAATGCTATACCTTCACTGCCTGGACTCAATGTCGACATTTTCTTTGGTGCAGCTCCTTACTTATAGGTCAAAAAGTCTCGAGACTTTTGAACAACATTGGAGAGTAGCTACTCAATTAGGTATTCAGGAAAACCACACACTTTACAAAGCAAGAGTCTAAGGTCCCAACAAACAGCTCTTCTTTCAACACAGGGCTAAACACACACAAAACACTGCCGATATATCACATGAGATCAGATGACTTACCTGCCTCCCCCGATAGTTTGACCTTGGTATTAACAGCTACTCTTGTCTGGCTGCAAATGTAGCACTCTGCTAACTACGCTGCCACTCTCAAGGAGCACTAAAAATTACTACACCGACTTGCGTCGTAAACTTAAGCTTTGACATCGCAAAATAGCCGTCCTTAGAAATGGAGTGTCACAGTTCAAACTGAAAGAGGAACTAATTTGTACAAGCCCGTGAGCTAATTCACGCCTTATATCTGATTACACTGCTCAAAGGATTGATGATTTTTTTTTTCAATGAAGCACATTGAGAGACAATCAATTTGTCAGTGAACAACAGGGAAGGGAGGGGGTATTAAGGGGGTGAGGGTTGAGTGTTGCACTTTGGATATCAGGTGTCTGTTATACTTTTCTAGGGAGATGGTAATGCCAGTGCGTGGGGCCTGTGTGCAAATTAAATGGAGAGACAGAAAAATGCATTATTGATCAGGCTGATGCCAAAGTGTCTCGCTCACAGCACGGGATCAGGTTTAGGTACAGGGTAATTAATCCACAAGCCTGAATAAAAGCAAAGGAACTGATCTGCACCCCTTCCTTCCTTCTCTCTCTCTCTCTCTCTCTGCTTCTCTCTGTCTTCAAATGTCTACTTCATTCAGTGCTGAGAAAAATAGGTCGCTTGCTTGTAGGCAAAACCAGTGCATGGCACCAGCAGCGGGAAAGCTAAAGCACACTGAAAAGCACACATGCTGTTCCCAGCGCATAAACACTTACTCAAGCACACACACAGTATCTCCCAGAGAAATAGAAAGGAAGGTGGGGGACGGAAAGGATGAGAGAAAAAAAAAAAGCAACTGGGCGTTTTTCTTTTCTGCCAAGCTGAACATAGCAGGTGTCAGTTTGAGCTTTTGTCTATTATGTACTGTAGTTACACACTGTAGTATGGGTAGCAGTTAAATATTTTCCATGCATGAGTACATACAGCACAAATCTTTCAAAATAATAATAATAGCACTTGTTTTAATTCTATTTCACTTCTTCTGCTTTATTTTTTACATTATTTTTGCACTGCTTTGTAAAGCTCTCAGCAGCTTCAACATTTTACATTTTTGGTTTGCTCTATCACTTAAATATATTTTCAAATTATTGCATTTTATCATATTTTATTTCATTTTCATCTATTCAAATTTTGCAGAGCATTGTGGCTTTTTTAGAAACCTGTTAGACCAAAAAGCAACAACAAAAAAACCAACCCCCCCCCCCCCCCCCACACACACACACACACACACACACACACACACACACACACACAGATCTGTAACACATTGCAGAAATGCTCAAACAGAACCAAGCATAAGCATGAGTGCACACAGTAATTTTAGAAGCTGCCTTTGCAGTGACTAAAAAACTACAGCGTTTGTAATTACATCCTCAAAGCAAATTTGTACAAGCACAAAAACCATGTATAAGGCCTTCCTCATACTAGAATAAAATTGCATTTCCATGCAACCAGGAAAAACTGGTGGTTGATGAGTGATTGCACTGAATTTTTTTTTTGCTGTCTGACACCAACTGCAAGCAGTTGTGTCAACTACTTTTGGTTGCAAGGCGATCACACGGGTCGCCTATTGGGAGGCAACCTTTCTGGGTCTAACTCAGACTGACTGCAATCACTCTCAAACAGATTGGTGAAAGTTTGCAATTAATCGGCATCTAATTAAAAAAACTAAATGCCAGCACATTGTAATCAGTCTGAGACAGTTTCCACAGTTAAGTGCAACTCATCTGCTCCAGCAAATAATGAAACACACAAACCTGAGTTACTAAGGTTTGTGTAAGTGTTTATTTATTTTGAGTGAGAGGGGGAGATATTAACACAAGTGAGTAATTGGCAAAACTGCCAGAATTAAATGTCCCCATCCACTTGGCACTGGACCAACTGTTCCACTTACCTGTAACTTAAATATTTAATATAAAATCATTTAAAAAAGGAGCAGCACAAATTACTATCAGTTTAAAGAAAGGATCAATATTACACTACAGTAGATTCCTAAGGAAACATCTGCTTTGATGACAGATTATTGTCAGTATTGTCTGTATCCTATTACCCTTTTTTAACCCACATTTGTAAGCCTCCATACAGGGAAGGAGGCATCCTGCTCGATTTACTGCAATCAATAGTGGACTTTCAGAGTCAGACACTTAATAAATATGTGAAAATTACTTGCCTCTGTAATATGTTTTACAGCATCATGGATTTCAAGTTCTAACTGTGAATGACGGTCAGGTTATAGATGATCTTTTCACTCCAGAGTGTGGCTGCTCCTCTTTATCAGCCTGTCACAGCAGCGGCAGCATCAGTTGCAAAGCCAACAAAAAGCGTGCATAAAATTTCTTCAGAGATGCCTTCATATCAAGGCTTCCTAACTGCAACATGAGAGACATCAGGCCCAGTTCATAACTCCAATTTCTTTTCAGAGACTGCAGAAAGATGAACAAATGGCACAATAACAGTATCTTCATTAACACATGGATGGCTCTGAATCTAATAGTAAATAATGTTAGTTGTTACACAAGTTTACATGAAGGAATAGTTTGCAATAAAACAATTCTCTGGATAAATCCTGCACTCCACCCACATCTCAGTCCCCAGGTCCACAAACAGTCTCCAGAAATTTCTAACAGAACAGTTCACCCTTATATCATAAACACTGATTCTTCTTCTCCTCCCATTTGTCTCAAATGCTGCTGTTTACAGAGAGAAACACATGTAAAACCTGTGCTTATGCTGTATTATTACATTACTCGATCCCATTATGGTTGGCAGAAACCTGACACAGTTTGACTGAAAACTGATCGCAGACTGACTCCATCTTACTTAATTTATCCTAGTTTTATTGTTGTCGTGATGCACTAAAGTCAGTTTGAAGATGGCACCTGATCGTGAGTGCTCTCAGACCCAGTCCCAGTCTAAACTGGTTCATTTTGATATGTAGGAGTAGCGGCTCTACTCTTAGCCCTTTTTGAATGACTGCACTCGTCATCCTATCTCAAAGGGAGAGGCCAGCCACCCTTTGGGAGAAGCTCATTTCCACCACTGCGATCTTGTTCTTTTGGTTACTACCCAAAGCTTGTGACCATTGGTAAGGGATGTAGACTGACTGGTAAACTGACAGCTTTGTTTTTATGCTCAGCTCTGTCTTCACCATGATGGACCAGTGCACTATCTACATCACTGCAGCCACAGCCCCAATCTGTCTGTCCATTGCCATGCTCCCCTCTCCCCTCACTCATGAACAAGACACCAAGATACTTAAACTCCTCCACTTGGGGCAGAGTGGGCACTACATCTTTTTTTCAGATGAGGACCATAGCAGACTTATTGCCGGCAGTGCAGACACAGCTCTCACTGCAGTTCTACAGGGACTGAATAGCCTATAACAACAGGCCAGACACCCCATACTCCCAACAACAACCCCCGCAGGACACCCCGCAGGACACCCCAAGGGGTGTGGTTGAATACCTTCTTCAGGTCCACAAAACACATGTAGACTGGATGGGCAAACTCCAACACATTCAATATCTTTGAGAGGATAAAGAGCTGGTCCAGGAGCTCGGTTCCAGAGCCCAGGCCGTGGGTTGAGGTGAGCCCAACTATATCTAGCCGGTATCTATGAACCTCACACACTAGCTTAGTGTCCTTCCCCACCAGAGAGGTAACATTTCATGTCCCAAGTGCCAGCCTCAATAGCCGGGAATTGGTCCACCAGGGCCTCTACCCTTGGCTGACATTGCACCTGACCCTACGATGCCTCCTGTGGGTGGTAGGCCTACAGGAGGGCGGGCCCCACAGGCTAAGGCCACCAGGTGCTCTTCTTCAAGCACCCTCCCCAGGCCTGGCTCCTGGGTGGTGCCTAGGGTTTAATCCTGGGATCCGGGATTCCCGGGAAATGCGATC
This sequence comes from Archocentrus centrarchus, assembly GCF_007364275.1. Lineage (NCBI taxonomy): Eukaryota > Metazoa > Chordata > Actinopteri > Cichliformes > Cichlidae > Archocentrus > Archocentrus centrarchus. The sequence continues at coordinate 6,043,612 of NC_044355.1, read as the reverse complement.
AGAACCATTTCCCGTTTCCCGGGAAACGTTAGACGGGAAACCGGGAAAAAAGCCGCGCGCGTCGATTTGACTTTCAGAAAGAAAAGAAAGCTTCAGAATGTTAAATTTAAGGAAATATTGAGAGAAGGGTTTGTTTAATGCAAAAAGCATTACTCTTCATTTCAGGCACGTTCAGCCTCCGTTTAAGGCTGGCTTCAACCTTCATCTCAAGCATTTTAATAGAGGTATTACACAGTTGTACTTTTTTCCTCTTTAATTTGTTGAAATCGTAGGCAATGTGTTTATCCTAAGGTATTTTCCATCCATCCATCCATCCATTTTCTTCCGCTTATCCGGGGCCGGGTCGCGGGGGCAGAAGCCTAAGCAGAGAAGCCCAGGCTTCCCTCTTCCCAGCCACCTCCTCCAGCTCATCCGGAGGGACCCCAAGGCGTTCCCAGGCCAGCCGAGATACATAATCTCTCCAGCGTGTCCTGGGTCTACCACGGGGCCTCTTCCCGGTGGGACATGCCCGGAACACCTCACCCAGGAGGCGGCCAGGAGGCATCCTAATCAGATGCCCGAGCCACCTCAACTGGCTCCTTTCGATGTGGAGGAGCAGCGGCTCTACTCTGAGCCCCTCCTGGATGGCCGCACTCCTCACCTTATCTCTAAGGGAGAGGCCAGCCACCCTTCGAAGGAAACTCATTTCTGCCGCTTGTATTCGCGATCTTATTCTTTCGGTCACTACCCAAAGCTCGTGACCATAGGTGAGGGTAGGAACGTAGATCGACCGGTAAATCGAGAGCTTCGCTTTTACGCTAAGCTCCCTCTTCACCACGACGGACCGGTGCAGCGTCCGCATCACTGCAGAAGCAGCCCCGATCTGCCTGTCGATCTCCCGTTCCCTTCTCCCATCACTCGTGAACAAGACCCCGAGATACTTGAACTCCTCCACTTGAGGCAAGAACTCGTTCCTGAGCCGGAGATGGCACTCCACCCTTTTCCGGCTGAGGACCATGGCCTCAGACTTAGAGGTGCTGATTCTCATGCCAGCCGCTTCACACTCGGCTGCGAACCGTTCCACTGGGAGCTGGAGGCCCCCCCCGATGAAGCCAACAGAACCGCATCATCTGCAAAAAGCAGAGATGAGACTCTGAGGCCACCAAGGAAGAAGCCTTCCGCCACCTGGCTACGCCTAGAAATTCTGTCCATAAAAATTATGAACAGAATCGGTGACAAAGGGCAGCCCTGACGGAGTCCAACACCCACAGGAAACGAATCCGACTTATTACCGGCTATACGGACCAAGCTCTCACTGTGGTTGTACAAGGACTGAATGGCCCGCAACAATGGGCCAGACACCCCATACTCCCGCAGAACCTCCCAAAGGACACCCCGAGGGACACGGTCGAATGCCTTCTCCAAGTCCACAAAGCACATGTAGACTGGTTGGGCAAACTCCCACGCACACTCGAATATCCTTGAGAGGATAAAGAGCTGGTCCAGCGTTCCACGACCAGGACGAAAACCGCATTGTTCCTCCTGAATCCGAGGTTCAACTAACGGACGCACCCTCCTTTCCAGCACCCTGGCATAGACCTTACCAGGGAGGCTGAGTAGTGTGATCCCCCGAAAGTTGGAGCACACGCTCCGGTCTCCCTTCTTAAAGATGGGGACCACCACCCCGGTCTGCCAATCCAATGGCACTGCCCCAGATCTCCACGTGATGTTGCAGAGGCGTGTCAACCAAGACAGCCCTACAACATCCAGAGCCTTCAGGAACTCAGGGCGAATCTCGTCCACCCCAGGGGCTCTGCCACCAAGGAGTTGTTTAACTACCTCAGTGACCTCACCCCCAGTGATGGTCAAGTCATCCCCCTCATCCCCAGACTCTGCTTCCACTACAGAAGGCGTGTCAGTGGGATTCAGAAGGTCCTCGAAGTATTCCTTCCACCGTCCGACTATAGCCTCAGTTGAAGTCAGCAGCCCCCCCCCGCACTATAAACAGTGTGAGTGAAGCACTGCTTTCCCCTCCTGAGTCGCCTGACGGTTTGCCAGAATCGCTTCGATGCCGTCCGAAAGTCTTTTTCCATAGCCTCACCGAACTCCTCCCACACCCGAGTTTTTGCTTTGGCCACTACCCGAGCTGCATTCCGCTTGGCCTGTCGATACCTGTCAGCTGCCTCCGGAGTCCCACAGGCTAACCAAGCCCGATAGGACTCTTTCTTCAGCTTGATGGCTCCCTTCACCTCCGGTGACCACCATCTGGTTCGGGGGTTACCACCACGACAGGCACCAACCACCTTGCAGCCACAGCTCTGAGCAGCAGCCTCAACAATGGAGGTGCGGAACATGGTCCATTCGGACTCAATGTCCTCAGCCTCCCTCGGAATGCTCTCGAAGTTCTGCCAGAGGTGGGAGTTGAAGATCTCCCGGACTGGGGCTTCTGCCAGGCGTTCCCAGCACACCCTCACAATACATTTAGGTGTGCCAGGTCTGTCCAGCATCTTCCCCCGCCACCTGATCCAACTCACCACCAGGTGGTGATCAGTTGACAGCTCAGCTCCTCTCTTCACCCGAGTGTCCAGAACATACGGCCGCAGATCTGATGATACGATTACAAAATCGATCATCGACCTGCGACCTAGGGTGTCCTGGTGCCATGTGCACTTATGGACATCCTTGTGTTCGAACACGGTGTTTGTTATGGACAAACTGTGGTTTGCACAGAAGTCCAATAACAAAACACCATTCGGGTTCAGATCGGGCAGGCCGTTCCTCCCAATCACGCCCCTCCAGGTCTCACTGTCATTGCCCACGTGAGCGTTGAAGTCTCCCAGCAAGACTATGGAGTCACTAGATGGAGCACTCTCCAGCACCCCGCCCAGCAACTCCAAAAAGGGTGGGTACCCTGAACTGTCATTCGGCGCATAAGCGCAAACAACAGTCAGGACCCGTTCCCCAGCCCGAAGGCGCAGGGAAACTACCCTCTCGTCCACCGGTGAAAACTCCGACGTACAGGCAGCAAGCCGGGGGGATACAAGAATACCCACCCCAGCTCGCCGCCTCTCACCGAGGGCAACTCCAGACTGGAACAGAGTCCAGCCCTTCTCCAGGAGACTGGTTCCAGAGCCCAGGCCATGCGTTGAGGTGAGCCCAACTATATCTAGCTGGTATCGCTCAACCTCACACACTAGCTCAGGCTCCTTCCCCACCAGAGAGGTGACATTCCATGTCCCAATAGCCAGTTTCGATAGCCGGGGATCAGTCCGCCAGGGCCTCCGCCCTCGGCCACCGCCCGACACACATTGCACCCGACCCCTACGACACCTCCTGCGGGTGGTGGGCCTGCAGGAGGGCGGGCCCATGCAACCTCTTCGGGCTGCGCCCGGCCAAGCACCACGGGCTAATGCCTGGCCACCAGACGCTCTCCCTCGAGCTCCCTCCCCAGGCCTGGCTCCAGGGTGGGGCCCCGGTAACCCTATCCCGGGCAGGGTAAACTGTTCCCTTGTTTTTTCACTCATAAGGGTCTTCTGAACCGCTCTTTGTCTGGACCCCCACCCAGGACCAGTTTGCCATGGGAGACCCTACCAGGGGGACAAGCCCCCAGACAACATAGCTCCTGGGATCACTGGGACACACAAACCCCTCCACCACGATAAGGTGGCGATTCACGGAGGAGCTAAGGTATTTTGTATTATATAATTTTATATTATTTTATATTGTTATATTGCATTATATAGCCTATAAAATATGCCTGCCCTGAACAATAAAGAAATATCTGTTTAACTTTGAGTGTTTCTTTTCCTCGTTTGCAGCCGCTTACTAACAATCATGAATTAGGATACGGGCCTAATGTGTGAAGAAATTATCATGAAATAGATTGCTTTAACATATTTCGCTTTTAAAATGGAGTTGAGTAAAATGTATATTTTTTAGGCTATAAGGATTGGCCAGTTTTTCAAAAGACGATTCACAGCGAACCTACTTTAACCCTCAGACACGGTGTTATAAATTTGCTGTTGCCAGAATGGCAATGACCAAGTCGTAGTGCATTACTCAAGGCCCTGTGTTATGCCATATTATAGTGTAGTACGGTAGTTAACTTTTCAATGACTATTACAGCGTTCCACTGGTGGAGATATAGCGCAACAGATGTCGCCACGACAGCGTGGCTGAGCCTTTATCAATGCTGTGTGGAGATGAACCGTATTGTTTTGCACCAGCAGTTGTAAAATAGCTTGGTATAATTCCATGTACAATGGAGGAATATTCGAATTATATTTGTTAAGGGAGTGTTGAGGAACGATACAACACCGCATAGCTCGAGCACTCGAATGTCGAGATGTAGGTTTTATTGCATTAATCAAGCCAACGTTACCCCCTACTGGGCATAACAGGACATAGCTGGAAAGCTACCTCTACAATATCACAATAGGTTAAGGCCGACACAGGCTACAGAAGGCCTAATTAAAATAAAAAAATAAATAAACTTTTTCCCGGGATTCCCGGGAAATGGCTCGTCATTTCCCGGGATTTGATTCATGTCATTTTCGGGAAAAATATTAAACCCTAGTGGTGCCCCGATAACCCTATCCCAGGAAAGGTGAACTGTTCCTTTGATCTCTCTGTCATAAGGGTCGTTGGAACATTTCAAAAGCAAGAACAGTGTAAGTCAAAATGATTTTAGTTGAGCTGCAGTCTCCAACCACTGTTTTCCTTAGTGTGACTGTAGCCTACCATAGACCCAATTGGACTCAAGGGCTTGTATTAAATGAAAGAAAGTAAGCCTTTATTTTCTGCACAGTAAAACAAACTTTCTTCCTATTCCTGCCATATATTTCTACTTGATTAATGTATCTTAATACTGCAACATTATGTGGCTGCTATTAAACTATGCTACTCGGCTGACCTTTAGATGCAACTTTCCAGCTTCTTCTCACAGTCAAACGGGGGTGAACCACTGTTAGTAGTCACATTTTACATTTCAGTAACTGTAATGTGACTAGTAACAACAACTTGCACTTACTGGGTAGCAACTTTACAACAATGGTAGTCTGTCCTGATAGGAATTTAGCTCTAACAAGTAGATCCATGATGTAAAGGCAAGCCTATGAACTAATCACATGAAACCTTTTTCTTTTGGTTGATTTAACATTAAAAATCCAAACTCTATTTGTACCAGCTGTGAAACTTGGCCATTTATATTCAGCATATGTCTGCAAGTTTTAGGATGAATAAATTAAAAAACAAAAAACAGATCAACCAGTGTCAACAGGGAAGACATATCATCATTAACGTAATAGTTGGTGAGTGAATTGAAGGTTCAACACTACTTCTAAACAGATGCCATGATAATGGCCTCACTTATGAAAATGGAAAAGCATAATTATTCCTTCTTTATCTCTAAAACAATTGACTGGAGCTGCAGTTCTGCATATCTACCGTTACAGTGATTTGCTATTTCAATTATTCTGAGGTAGAAATGACCTGAAATAAATACAGAAACAAAACAAAAAATACACTTTCTGTCAGAGAGGAACACCTGTACTTCTGCTGATTTAAATGTTATTGTGGTACACATTCTACCACAATAGCTAGTCTGAATGATGTTGATGATATGCCATTTCCAACATGGGCAAATTAGGTACTTTGATTATAGGCCATTTAAAATCAGCACTACTTAATAATTTAACACAAAATTGATGCTCTGATAAATTTGCAAGTTATTATTTTTCTTTCAGGCTCTGATAACGAGAACTGATGCAAATGGATCCCTTGATACCCTTAGGGGTTGTCATATGTTCAAGAGTTTGCATTAGATAGTTTGCTCCTCAGCCATCCATCACAACAATATGTGTGGGTTTCAGCTCTTTATCTCTGCATGCTCAGCACCCACATCCAGCGTTTCCGCCAAGCACATGAGCATTTTACCTCTCTAGTACTTTTACAATGGCAGACACTTTCTTGTGTATCACAGCCATATTCATGCAAGACATTTCTTTGTTGATCTAATGAGCCCTATTAACATAATCTCTCTCAAGCCTCCACTCTCTTTAACACACACTCCCACACAGACACAAATAGTGCTAAACCATCCACCTCAGATACCACCTATATTTTTTCCAGGACGAGTTGTCCATCCATCTTTCAATGTGTCACCCAATTAAAGCTTTTTGCCCACAATGAAATGAACCAATTAAGCAGTGCACTTCTGCTTGGGCAGAGATCCATCTCTTAATGGGTGAGATTCGCTCACAAGAATGCCACGTCCATATCGCCTCTCCACCTCATTATCATGCAGCTATTAGCCATCACTCACATCAACTAGGGCTCACACTCACACCAAAATGGGTGTTCATCCATGTGCTTTGGTGAATCATAATATGCAAACAAACACTCGAGTAACTGGAAAACAACAGGAAACATTTTCCCCCTATAAAGTTGCATGGCAGTGGTTGAAGTTAGATGGAGGAATATTAAAGTACTTACCTGACTAATATACATGTAGAGATAACAGAACGCACTAATGCCAGAAACTAGGGGACAAGTCTGTATAAGGACTGAATTCATATTAAGAAAATAAGAATTCTACTGAATATCACACAGCATCATGCATTAGGCTGTATGCATGTTAAAACGTCTCTGTGCCCTTCCCAAATGTCTCTTTCTAGATTTCTTATTTTGTAAAATAATGTTCAGGTGATAAATTCAATAATGCAACAATAATGCAATGTAAAAGACAAAAAGGGACTGGATCTAAACTCTTTAATAAAATGCTTTTATATTACTACACTGCATTTTTAAACATAACACAGCTGACAGAAAATCAGTGGACAGAGATAATATTGCAGCAGCTCAGATTTGCCAATAATCTGGCATCAAGATAAAGTTGGTTCAGTTTGAGCTCAATCAGCTTTGCCCATGTCAGCTGATATGCAATAGAAAATGTCTCAGAGGATAAGCTAAAATCACGGATATTATAAAAGATGAAAGTAGTTTCTGTGACCTCACCCACTGGTTTGTTTTGGGCCCCACTGTGTGTGTGTGTGTGTGTGTGTGTGTGTGTGTGTGTGTGTGTGTGTGAGTGAGATAGAGGCACCCATATTGGCTAATTAGGGCCAAGTAACAGACCAATAAAAAAAATTTCACTCACAAAACTGAAGCACAAACTTCTTAGTGTGTACCACACAGTAAACCATAATCGAAGGGCGTAAGTGACATTTCATCAATTTTACAGGAGAGCCAAAATAAAAAATGACCATAGTTTGCTCTTACGTTTATACTGATTTTAGGTTTTTTTTTTAAGCATGTTTCTCTTCATAAATTTATGACACAATGCTTAATGAACAATAATCTTGTCTTTGTCATAAATGCGCTTACGCCCTTTTGGCACCAACTTCTTGTGTGCATTCAGAGTTAAGTCTTTTTGTTTTTTGTTGAATAACTATTTCTATTAATATTTAACTTCTGTAATTTTGACAGTAGATAAAGCACATCAAGAGCTTCATTTGATATATATATCTCAGTTTTGACCAAAATGTCAGTTACGCTCCTATGGCTCCAAGCCATGACACGAGTCATTGAAAATGTTCGAAAAGGCTCCAACCACATACAGGGTGAAGTCATCGCCAAGTAGTGGGTAAGGCCCTGCAGACACCAATCAGCTGACTGTGTCTGAACACTGTCAATCAGCACAGCCACACTCGATTATCCATTTGGATGGGTTCTAAAAAAAGCACTCCACTCAAAGTTGTTATGAGGGGGAGAAACTACCTGTAGAGGCCAAAGCTGTTTTCTGTACCAGGTTGTAATGCTTTTAAATATGTAAAGTTGGACATTTTAACATGGGAGTCTACAGGGAATGACTACCTTTTGGAGCCAGCCTCAAGTGGCACTTGGAGGAACTGCAGTATTTCAATTCCAGAGGCTGCCTCTTGGCTGCAACTGCTTAGGGGACTGAGCCATGATCTGCACTTCAATGATGTTCACTCTTCCTGCCAACTACACTGAAAAAAAGACATCCAAACTCTTCCTAGAATTAAAAAAACAGATTTACTCAGTCCTTTATCAGTCTTTTTATGCAGGTCTTGTATTCCTATGATACTTCATATCTACAGTCATACAACCTGTAAGAGTTAGATTTTTACAGCAATATCACCTATTAATATTGGTGATGATGATTTTTGAGATTAGGAGTAATAAAGAAAGCTGCATTCATAAAGTCCTACTGTACATTAAAAAAATATATAAAATCTTGCAAAATATGTTTGTCTTTTGCTGTAAATGGCAACATTGCTCTATTGCTCAGAAATGCAGGGGAGTGACACGTCACAGGACTGTAAGTGGCTGTTAAAACAATCACATATAAAAAAAATATGCAAAAATCACACAGATAACTTTATATCTATTTATCCACACATTTCTTTAGTTATGCATCAAAAATTCAGATTGCACATGCGTACACTTTTTTAATTCACTGGCTTGATCACAGAAGACTACTTTAGCAATAATTTGCACAGTATGAGAGCTCGCCTTCTAAATATTTTATTACAGAGCATTGATTCGTGGGCTTAAGATTCAGAATGCACTAAATGTTTTGCAGACGAAATGAGAGAATTACAAGTAGTTCCTTGCTTCTGTGAACATCGTAGGTAAAATTCACAAAAGTGACCAACAATTTAGATACAACATGTATCACAGAAATAAAGTGTACTGTATGAAAACAAAGGAATACAAAAATGTGGCACTCATTAAAGGTTGCTGTTCTAAGTATTCCTTTGGCACTTACTGAAATCACAGATATTCCAACAACTGAGTGGGAAAAAAAAAAAATCTGACAACTATTGTCCTCTGTATCATTTCATCTTTGTATCTCTCGGGCTTGAAAATAGCCCTCTATCTTCCTTTCTGTGTAATCGGAGCCTGCATGTCTAAGATTAGCAGACCCCGCTCCAGCTCCTTGTATCTGACCCCCTGGAGCTACAACTAGGGGGCTGCAGCTACTGTAGCCTCTGACAATGTGAAAGAAAGACACGTTGGAAGACAAGGGTACCTGAAAAAAAGATTGTCTCTCCACTCCCTTTTTATTGATTTTGCGCCATAAAAAAAAACAGGTCTCAGTGGGGTGGTGTCGATGCTGAGATAAATCATACATTTGTACTTAGATTTACTCTTTCAGTCTTTTTCATAACATCCTACAAATTTAAAGCTTCCCCAGTGTTGTTTTCTTTCTATTAAACCCAACAGGCCACATTCAGGTCAGAGGACTCTTCTTTCTATAGTAATGGCCTTTTTTTTTTTTTTTTCTCTCCCCACAAGATAAATGGTCGCACGCCTTTTAGCTCTCATTTTATTTTCTGACCAGATGGCAGGTTGGAGGCAGACACTTTACATGAGTTACACTGCGTACCAGACGTGCTTATCAATCCATCAAGCTTATTTCATGAGTAAAGCATCACTTAATTTGTCTCTTATGAGACAGGATTTAAATCACTGACAATGGAAAAGGGTTTCCAATAAGTCAAGCGAGAATCTTGGACTTAGTCTTGAAAAATAATACTTGAATTTGTTTCTATTTAGCAATCAGTCATTGTACAGGTTAACGCTATTATTGCTAATAATAGTGTTGTTTGAAATAGGATGCAAAAGTTAAAGTTCAGGACCTAAATCTGGTTTCACGTGCACAGATTCTTATACATATAAAGTCACATATAAAGCCCACATAGTATCTAAGGGTAATGCCATTTCTGAATTTTAATATAAACAATGTGAATGCGAACACAACATAATTACAGGAAATATTGCTGCATTTTTCTTTCTTGGTTGTGCGTTCAAACCAGGACAGGTATACGACAAGGATGTCTTTGTTGAACCTCTGACCTAAAAAAGTGCAAAGGCTGACATCTTGCATAACGTCATTTCCACATTCATGACACACTCACACATTCCACTAAGAATGAACACATTGACTATTCATACGTTGAAAATAGCACCACCTTGAAACAATCACTGCTGCAGTCATCCATTTTGAAATCTATTCCTCCTTTCACCTATCACATTGATACCTCACATAAAAGGCATGCATCCATATAAGATAATGTATATCAAAGGCAAAATATGTATGCAATGCATTTTTGTAACAAAACTAAGTCCAGTGTATTTTTTTTTATTCACCTTGCAGCTCTGCATAGTACCTCACAGATAGAATGAAATGAATCAAGAATTAAATAATTAAAACAAATTTCATTCTTCATTTTCAGACACAAATATCGTTGCTTTTCACCAGGAGAGTGTAACCTGGAGCCAATCATGACTCGGAAGCACATTTTACATAAGTTGGATAAATTCTGGATCAAAACCTTGACATTCCAATCAGGAAATGTTCAGCTAAGCACCAGAGCATACATACCTGCTGCCCCTGTGTGATTAATCAAAAGTATTTGACACATACAGGCTATTCAGACAAGAAAAACTTCCACAGCCCCTCGAGCAGCGAAGTTCCTTCTTTAAGAGTCAAAAGTAACCAGAAATGCTGTTAAATAGGGCAGCAGAAGTGTTGGCTTTTCTCAGTAGAGATTTGAATGAATATTTGATGACGGTATAGTATCTGGAATAACACACACACATATTTGGCAGTATTGCATGGTTTTCCCATCACAATAGCTATTGTGTAAGGCAAACAAAGATGCATACACATTAGCACATATCTTGGTAGGGCTGGTGTGGTTTGTTAAAGCCTTTGAATGGGCTGCGAGAAGTCTTCTGCTGAAGCATGCGCCAGTGCATCTGGGCATTAACACCTGGATGTGATTCTGCTGAAATTAGGCAGCGAACATTAAATGTTTTCGCCTGAATTAACATAAAATGATTCATTTAGTGGTAGGAAAAACATAAGCGGACAACTCTGCTCTGTGTGTTGACTGGAAAATAGCTGCAGAGCACTGACAATGGTGCAGAACAAAAGCAGCATATGGTCTTTGATTGACTGATGTTTCTATTTACAGTACCTTACAGTCCCACAGGGACAACTGCTTCTCATCACATTGACCTCTGCAGTTATTAACCTGCCTTACATTTATTTTTACCCACATTTCTTGCATCAGTAACTTATAGAACATCATTATTTCTTTTAATGAGCTTTGCAGGGAGTGTTATGTGTTTATTTGTGTAACAATTAACAACCCTAAAATGATGGCTTTGAATATGGGTCCATCATGCATATATTTATAAAAGCTTTAAACAAATTATTAATATAATTTCCTCTGCATCACTATTATGTGGAAAATTGAAAATGCTTTTGGTTCTCGGATATATAAATGAGCAAAGAATAATCCATCAGCCAGCTGGTTATGACAGACCACTTTTGTATCGTGTTGTGCTGCAATCGCAGTGACATTAATTTTAATTCTTGGATATAAATCTCACTTGGAGCTTGCTCCACAGAAAACAACTGCAAAATAAATACGTTACAAGATCAGCGTGTGCATGTTTATTCATCGTGCTTCAAAATGTTGACCGTGTTGCGTAATGCAAATTTGAAAAATGCAAGCTTTTAAAAATATATAAAATACTGCATCAGATCTTTAAGGAATTATCATGGACATAAATGGAATTTACATCCTTGTTTGTCTTTAAATTACATTATATGTTCCTTTTAAATGCTAACATAATGCAATATGTCATAACTTAGATTGAAGAGACAAGGTATCTGCAGCTTCCCCATGCTCTCTTGTAATGATGGATGCAATTGACTGCAAACTGCCTCCATTTCTATTTAACGGTTTGTAATCAGAGATGTCGAGCTGCAACTTTATCATCCGCAACAGTGAAGGAGTGTCTCACTTGTTGTATTTCTCTCTCGTTACAGATGCAAATACACATAATGATTACAAATGAATAGTGACACAATGTCTTCCAGTTAATTGGCTGTAGAAGCAGAAACCATTATGGACTCCTTTTACTTCCTTTTTTTCTAAAGGAATGGGGATACAGTGTAGGTGTTTGTTATGCGCATGCATATTTCAATTTCCAATTTGAGAAAAAAAAAATGTGGACGGCAGTTAGTTGGGTTACATTGTTGTTTCACACACACTGTGATACCAAAAGTGTTGTTATGGATGAGCTCAACGCGTGTTTTTCTTTGGTTCGGTCACAAGCCCTGATTGTTCCAGACCTCCTGTGTGGCACCACATGAGGTCCCCTTTACAGAGTGTTGAAAGGAAAAAAGTGCCAAAACTGCTCAAACAATAAATTCATCAAAAGTGCTTTAGCTCAATTACAGTTCTGCATATCCATTATTACCAGAGCGACTTTGAAAATAGCCGATAAATGATTACAGTTATTTTCCTCTTTAACCACTGCATATCATTTGATCCCACATTAGATTTACAACCCACCTGAAGAAGTACCCAATCTAATTGTGCTTTTCCATTTGTTCAAATATTAAAAGAAGGATTTTTTTTTTTTAAACTAATCATTGGTTAAACAATTTGACTTTTTGGAAGCCAAAATTTAATAGGCTACTGTACTCAAAATAGAGGCTAAATGTACTGCTCATAGCAGATCATTTTAATGCAGCTAAATTAAGCACAATGACTCAGACCCAACACCGATAATTCCATGTTTCTGCTGGAATGTTGTTTAAGATGTCTCAGAGGAAAATGACTTGCTTATATAAATGAAGTGCACTCCCTTTATTAGAGAAATTATATGAGAAATCTGTACAGCTCATTTATTGCATGATACTAAAGCTAGGATTTAGAAAAAAAAAATTCAGAAAAACGGTTTTGACTTCTGGTATACACTAATTGGTCACTTTGTTAGGTATGCCTGTTCAACAGTTTGACAACGCAAATATTTAATCAGCCACTCATAGGGCAGCCACTTAATACGTTTACAGATGTAGGCATGATCAAGGCAACATGCTGAAGTTCAAACCGGGGGATCAGAGGGGATGAAAGGTGATTTAAGTGTCTTTGAAAGTGGCACGGTTATTAGTACCAGACGGGCTGGTCTGAGTATTTCAGAAACTGCTGATCTACTGGGATTTTCCCACTCTGGATGCCACTCCTGTGAGCTAAGAACAGGACACTGAGGCTACAATTCACACGGGTTCACCAAGATTAGACAGCAGAAGATTGGAAAAATGTTGCCTGGCCTGATGAGTCTCTCATTGCAACATTCGGACGGTAGGGTCAGAATTTGTTGTAAACAACAGGAAAGCATGGATCCATCCTGGCTTATATCAATGCTTCAGCCAGCTCGTGATGGTGTAATGGCGTGGGGGATATTTTCTTGGTGCACTTTGGGCCACTTAATACCAACTGAGCATCATTTAAACATCACAGCCTACCTGAGTATTGTTGCTGATCCTGTCCATCTCTTTTTGACCACAGTGTACCCATCTTTTGATCAAGCAGAATAATGTGTAATGTCACAAAGCCTAAATCATCTCAAACTGGTTTCTTGAACATGACAGTAAGTCTACTGTTCTCAAATGGCCTCCACAGGCACCAGATCTCAATCCATTAGAGCACCTTTGGGATGTGGTGGAACAGGAGAGTCACATCATGGACGTGCAGTTTTCAAATCTGGAGCGACTGCGTGACGCTGTCATGTTAATGGACCAAATGTTTCCAGCACTTTCTTGAATTAAGGAAATTCTGAAAGCAAAAGGGGGCCTGACCTAGAAGGTGAAACTAACAAAGCGTGTGGTGTACTTGTTCAACCTCTCCTACCTTAAACACATAAAAACATGACAAAGACACAACTCTTAAGACTTACACAAAAACATCAGTCATCAGCAGAAATATTTTTTCTCCTCAAATATCCATAATGATTTATGCTGCACTACTTCACTTAATTTGTATTTCAAATCAGACCTCAGTGATATGGACATACAGCTGCTAGGAAAAAAAAAAATCAAAAGGATCTATCACTGACCCCAATTTTTCAGGGCTACTTCATAATTCAGTTTGATCTGAATAAATTTTCTTGACTTCCACCACGAACTCCCCTGATTTGCAACAGAATCACAGTCATTACTAATGAGAACTGGAAGACTGAAACTGCTTCAAAGTCCTTATCAGTCTATACACAGATACTGTGGAAAGTTTTTTTTTTTTTTCTCCACACTAATTTGCCTTTTATGGTGCAGTGCTCCGCATACACCCACCCACCCATACACACCTACACACCCACACCTACCCCCCTCCACACACACACACACACGCAAAGTAAGTCAATAAATTAATAAAAAAAAAAAAAAAAAGGTAACTTTCAACAAACTTCAGCATCTGAAGTTTAAGTGAAGCTCCGTTCAAAAGCTTCATAAATCCTTTATGAGCAAATATGCCTTGCAGAGGTTAGTGACAGAGGTTGTGCAATATTTGGCTAAGCTTCCAATATATGTACGGACTGTTTCAGCTTTTGTTATTTACTGTATGAATTAACTCATGAATCATTCACAAAGCATCTATGAAGGAGAAAGCACAACAATATCAATAAATAATCTGACTATGGGCAGCCTGTGGCTGTGGGGATCTAGCAAACTTTTTTTATAAAAACATGAAACTGCTGGGCTATGCCTCTTTTAATCCCAGAGAAAGACAGACACAAGAACGGGTGTGGTTTCTCTCTCTCTCTCCATCTCACTGCATTTTGCCAAGAGTGAGCTGGATGCTAAAACGTGTGCTGAAATGATCATTACTATCTAGCAAGTTCTGCCTACAGTACCATGGCAACGGAACACAAATGTGGCCATGAGATGTGTTCCAGTAGCTGGCAAACTCAAAAGCACAGCCCTTCAAGGACTTGGAGTAAACAGACACATTTGCCCAATGGAGTGAAGCTGATAGGTGTTCAGGGTTTATAACTCACTTCAATGTACTTCCACATTTTCCCCCTCTTTTTGGCAACTCATTGTCAATCTCCGAGGCCAAACCTGACATGATATTCTGAATAGAGCCAGACCAACCCAACAGACTTTTTTTTTTTTTTTTTAAATTAAGACTTTTTAGCTAATCACCAGTATATAACTTTTTTTTTTTTAACCAGCCCCATACACAGAGCATAAAAGTGTTTTTTGTTTGTTTTTGCATGCATGCATTTTAAAATACAGCAGTTTTACTGCATCTATATTTGTGTGTGGTAGTGGGTGGGTAGGGATGGTGGTGGTGGTGGTGGGTGTCCTTCACTGGATAGTAACACAAGATGAGGTCCTGTGTTGCATGTACCGCATGACATTGAACTGTGGCGACTGCAGTTATGTGGTTTGTGCCTTCATCATCCGGGCCCATCAGGACCTGTTTTGACACAGTGCAAATATTCTTTATGAAGAAATTATATTGAAACCAGTGAAGTGAAGTGGAGTGATGTAGTGTTCACTTTACACACTGAATAAAGACCTTGAGCTAATGAAAAGACGTTTGAGGACTGAATTTTCCATCCATCAAATTTTAATGGGATTTTTGCCAAAAGCATGTTGTTTGCTTTCCATCTATGAATTCTGTGATGAGTTGTTTTGACATGTACCACTGCACTACAAGAGAGAATTATCCAAACAAGATCTTTAAAGAGGCATTATATGAAGAAATGAAAAAGGAAATAATGACAAGTATTACATACTAAAATCAAATTAGTAAATTTAGTAAATTTATTTCAACAACTTCTGAAACAATAAATACTTGAATCATGCTGGTAATATAACATAATTTGTACATTCTAGCTAATATATCAGAATTTGATTAATTCAAGTTGATGACTTTTCAAAAAGGTGAAGTGAACTTGGCTGTCCTCCCACAGGTAGAGGCCTCTGCTGACTCTCTATTGCCTTCTAAATTATTTTTGCTGAAGGGCAGCAAGGTTAAGTAGGTTCAACACAGCAAATAAATAATGAATTCAATAAGGGTAATTAAGAAAGCACATCAGATGAGCAAGAGCAAAAGTCAAGTCACATACTTAAAAATCATGTCCAGTTTTTTCTTTTTTTTTCCAGTTTAATTACTCCTGTTAAAACACCAACACTCTGTTTTTTAGGGGTTATAAAACCTAGAATCACTTATTATCATGATTATTAAACACTGTAGTGAGATGAGCTACAACTGTTCCACAACTGTGTCAAAAACAGGCTTAAGTCATCCCAAATGTCTCAGTGTATAGATTCACTCAATAAAGCACGCTATAGGCAGCACATTGAAGTGCAACAAAGAGAAAGCCAATCCCTTAATAAAAATGTTGAAAGCATAATGACTGATGCAAACAGCTGAATCCATTTCATCTAGGCTGTGGTGGCTTCACTTGGTTAACTGATCCCTCAGCATCTGCAAAGATTTGCCTTCGATTATTTCTTTTTAAATGAATTTTAACTGACTGTATAAATAAGCGGTAGATTAACTGTCAGTTTTAAACTGACAGTTAATCTACCGCTTATTTATACAGTCAGTTTTAAAATTTCATAATTTTTTATCTGACAAAATATTAATTGTTTTTAGGGATCAATTCAAAGTGTTTAATTGGGTAGTAATTATTGACCCTTAACATAAAATACAGTATACTTAGGATGAGACATATAATCCTTTAACAAATTGCCAGTACCTACACACTGAGTGAAAATGTATGACAATGTAAACTTCCAAAATTGCATCAAGGCAGTGCATATTTTCAATTACATTGAAAAAATTGTAAATCATTTTGTTTAAGCCAAAAACAAGACATTAACAAATTACATTTGATCCCATGCTTCAAAATGCATAAGTCACACACTCACTGGCCTCTTTGTTAGGTACACCTTGCTAGTACTGGGTTGGACCCTGCTTTGCTTTAAAAACTGCCTTAATTCTTCATGGAATAGATTCAACAAGGTGCTGGAAACATTCCCCAGAGATTTTAGTCCACATTGACATGCTAGTATCAGTAGCTGCTTTGCTGATTTGCTGGCTGCACATCTATGATGCAAATCTCCAGTTCCACCACATCCCAAGGGAGGATATTTTCTCTTTGTGGCATGGCTGCTAGTGCCAGATGGACTGGTCTCAGTATTTCAAAAACTGCTCATCTACTGGGAATTTTTCGCACAACCATCTCAAATGTTCACAGAGAACGGCCCAAAAAACATGAAATAGCTAGTGAGTGGCAGTTCTCTGGGGAAAAATGGCTTGCTGATGCCAGAGCTCAGAGGAGAAAGCAAGAGTGACTCAAATAACCACATCATTAAGGTATGCAGGAGAGCATCTCTGAACCCACAACACGCTGAAGCAGACTGGTTAGAGCAGCAGAAGACCACACTGCAATTCCTGTCAGCTAAGAACAAGAAACTCATGTTGCAGTTCACACAGGATCACTGGTCTGTGACCACAGAGAACTCATCTTCTAACGGTTACGTCAACGATAACGTGACATGTCACAATGCTCATATCATCTCAAACTGATTTCATATATTTTGGGCTTGATAATTTATTACATTAAATCGGTACATTCAGAGGGTTGTGCTCAAATTCAAAACACAACCCAAGTTTAGTTTTGAATGTAAACCGACATGAAATTATTGACAAATATTGTGATTGGAGGTCGCTATCTATAGTCTATAGTTGCCATCTATATATTTCCCAGTGGGAAAACATGCAAATATGAATGAAAATTATTTTGTGTGAAGGTGAGGTCTGTCGGGTGTTTAACTTGATGGCTCTTGGTGACAGTAGAACAATTAAAAGTAAAATTTCTAAATCTAAGCCACTCGCCCCGTGGGTGGTCTTTTGTCCTCCCCCAAACTCGGGTCCTCTACCAGAAGCCTGTGTGCTTGAGGGTCCTGCAAAGTTTCTTAGCTGTTCCCAGGACTGCGTACTTCTGGACAAAAATCTCAGAATTTGCTGGAGCCATTCTCCCAGTTTGGGGGTCTCTGCCCCGAGTGTCCCGATTACCACAGGGATCACTGTTAACTTCACTTTCCACATCCTCTCTAGCTCTTCTCTGAGCCCTTGTTATTTATCAAGCTTCTCCTGTTCCTTCTTCTGTCAATATATATATATAAATATATATATATATATATATATATATATATATATATATATATATATATATATATATATATATATATATATATATATATATATATATATATATACCAAAAACAGTGTGCTTTGATGTACTGAACACAGAGAACTGTGGGAGCAGTGTGGAAAGCCACAGCTAAGGTAAGGTGTAAAGACACAGTTACATTTTTTTTTTTTCATGATAAATCTTTAAAATCATATTAACTTATTTAAATACACAAAAATAAAGATGGGGAGCTTACAGAAAGGTGGGTACATAAAAGAAATAAATGTCTGGAACTACTGAAAAGGAAAAAAAAGAAACTAAACTAAAGAGGTGAAAAAGAATAGATTCTGTCTGAACTGACCCAAAGTAAAGACAATATGAAGAGAGAGCAATGAAAAAAAAGGTTTATTTTTCCTGATTAGTTGCCAAAGTTCATTATTTTGTCTGCGTGTGTGCGTGCGTGCGTCAAAGTATTTTTGCTTAAGAGTCTGACAGTTCATCACTGTATTCCACCGGTTTCTGAAATGTGGCAGTGCCTATATTTGCATAGGCCTGATAAAGATATCACAAACAGGCTCAGCCTGCACACAGATCTCTCCCACTCCTTGCAATACATTTCCCCACACATGTGTTGACTCCGCTTGGCAGCAGTGATCAAATCCTTTTTCAGTGTAGAGGGGAATGTGTGGGCGATCCCACTTTAGCAAGGGATGGCCAGATGAAAGTGCGCAAACATGCTTTTGTGGCTGGAAGCAGTCAGTTAGAAGAAGGAAAAACACAACTAATTTTGTGGGTGAATCACTGCAATCAGAAATCATTGTGGTGGCATTCTTCACGGGAAAAGTCTACTGACTTCAGCTTAAGTGCAATGAACAGTAACCTGAGTATATTCTTTTGATCTAATTTGCAAATGTCAGGGCTTAGAGCCAAAATGCCACACAGTGCTGATCCTAATAAACTAAATCCAACTCTGCCTTTCCAAGGAATTCCTCCGAGATTTGCAAGTCAAGATAAGGGAACTAAGTAAGACTAAATTGGCTCCAAATATCTTCGCAGATAAGTACATTTATTAGTAGTGTTAATACTAAAGTTGTACCACTGTTAGTGCTGATCCACACACACGAATAACAATGGTTACTGAGAGTGAGAGAACAGTGGTCTTGACTTTGCCAGTCCATTAAAAGCAGTTGCAGAAAGATCTTGCAGTTGGTAACATCTACTCACACCACTGACGGTGAGTTAACAAGATTAATAATCAGCATGTAACTAGTGTTACATGTTGTACATATTTTGCAAACACAGAAATCACAGTGTGAGATGCAAAACATGTTCAAAGAAATGTATCAAATGTGGGTTTAATAAACACAAATCTAAACCTCATCATTGAAGTTATACTCATCAGCTAAATGTATTTGAAATGAGCATATTGCCCAGGCACTCATTTCACAAGCCACTCATACAGTAATTAACAGATGGAAGAACAGCCTGTGGTGTATTTTCAACAAGAAGTTCTGATGTACATTTTAATTACTGACAATTTTCCTCCTATTAGTTGTGTTTCAGTTTGAACAGATTTTGATTGGAATATGTAGGTCTGCTGTGTCCTCGAGAGACAACCACAATGCTGGCTCAATTCTCAAAGCCTTGTTCTCTGTCATGTAACTGCACAATGACTACGTGATCTGCGGCTTGAAGGTTTTTTTTCATATCATATTTCAGTCCAAACAGTCTTTTTTGTTCTTCATGGGTTCGTATTTTGTCAGTTGTGTGAACCTTGTGAAAAGTTGAAATAATGTTTCTGTGAAATTTGGTGACTTCAAAAGGCAACAGCCTTTTAAAAAAAAAAAAAAAAAGAAAAAAAAAAATCAAAGTAATCTTGCTGCACCTTGGAAATAGATCCAAAAGTCTACCTCCATTAAATCCACAGACTGTTTCTGTTTGTTTGTATGTTTGTTTTTTACTCAGATCTGAATATTGAACTTGAACTGACAGCATTTTCATGTACAAAGCTTGAAAACAGTCAAATTTGGTTCTGTCCCTTTTCCTACCTATTTCAGATTATCCGGTGGTGTATCATTTAATCTGTCTGTTAGCTGAACAGCTGCGCTATGAATGACAGGCAAATACAACCTTTTTTTCCCCCCTCTGCATTCATGTACACGCTGACTACAACTAAACAAGTACAGTGACAACTGAGCTAACCTCATTCACCAATGATGACCCCCAAGAGAAGTTTAAAATGTGACTCATCACTAAGGCAATATATGTCCTGCTGATTCACTTCAGTAAATCTTGCAAGATTCTGTAGGCAAAAGCAACAGTGAGCAATGCAACCCCGCCTCAGCATATTCGCTGTTCTACCATGCTGTTTTACGATTAAAAGCCAATGTGACATTTAATTACAACAAAACATTTGGTCAGCATGCCTGCCCTTTTCCAGTATAGCCGTGCTTTGCAGTCATATGCTTAAACACACTCACATATGAGAGCAGTCACCATCTTTTACAGCTCACTGCTGAGCAGCTTCACCAGAGCATCTGGGAGTTGAGTGCTTTGCCCAAGTACTGTATAGTGGTTTATACTTCATCATGTCACTGGCTAATTTTCCTGTACAATATCAGAGCCAGAAACTGTCCACGCCAAAGATTGGCTCTGTTAGCATACTGCTTCCCAGGCCGCTCTTCCTTAAATGTGTGTGTACTTGGCCTGTTACCTTCCATCCACTTCTCTCCTTAACTGACCAGAGGGAGTTGAGAGGCGATGGCAGGGATCATTACATCACAAAACACCCGGTGGCCATTGTCCTCAGCAACTGCCACACAACATTACTACAGCACTCACCACAAACAAGTGGACAGGCCGTGTGTGCCATAGCACAGACAAAGAAAAGGGGAAACAAAAGAGAGTGTAAGAGAGAGGGAAGCAAGGGAATCATGAGAAAGACTGAGGAATGAGAAAAAAAAACTCGGAGAAAGGGAAGTAGAGGCGGGGTTGTTTGTCCCCACTGCCCAAACTATTCTCAGGCAGTAACACTTGACATTTGTATTTCCATGACCCAGATAATGTTTGCTTAGACATAGAAAGATTGCATAAAGACAAAGGTTGCGGAAGTGCAGTAGATGTGAGCCAGGTCATTGCCACATAAGAGCTTTCTTTTATTACCAGAGAGGCCTGGCATTTCTGTTGTGGTATAATGGCAATGCCACCCTCTCAACCATGAAGGAATTTATACAAACATGACCCCCTGTACTGGTTCACCCTCTCTGGTTTTAGTGCTTGGAGACTAGCATTTTATTTAGCATGTTTTCAACCTGTGCAACTCTATTGGGGGGGGGGGGGGGGGGGGGGGGGGGGGTCAGGTTCTCTAAAGGTTTTCTAAAGAAAAAAAAATCATGCTGTTCTTTCATGTTGTTAAAGATTTAATAAGTGGATTTATAACATTTATTCTTGGAATGCATTCAAGCTGAAGATATATACAGATATTTTTCACTTCTGCTCATGTATTGATTTATTGTAGTACCCGAATCTTAAACCAGTTATCTTAGTTACAAGCACAGTTCCAGTCATCTTAAGATGAAAATTTGCCAGAGTTATGACAATTTAGCATATCTTTGTTCTTTTGCTTCATCTTTTTCCTGACTGAAATTATTTTGACATCAACCAGATGATGAATGACCTTTGATAATGACCCTCCTGCTTTTTAGACCATATGCAGTATTCCAACCAGAGACAAATGTCACCCTGGGTGTGGGTGGGGGTGAATAACACAAAATAACACAGAAAACCAGCAGGTAAAGTTCTCAGCCTGGCACGAGAGAATGTCGGCCCAGGCAATCAACTGCTGAAATATTAACTGCTGCTCCAATTACAGACACTGCCTAATCTTCTAGGTACCTTCTCAATTTATGTTTGCCTCAATGGTGAATGACCATGGGACAGGTACTACCCTGAGTGAATAAACAGGGTTTGAGTCCACTGCCGCAATTAGGTTAAAATCTTGCAGAGCAGGGGGTAGACTTGCTTGCGGACCCTTCCTGTCTCTTCATGTAGGCTGCTGTCCTTGTATCATCTGTCCTGTTGATAGTATGATGACCTCTCAGCGTTGGCAGGAACTGTTTGACAGTGAGGAAGACAGCTCTCAACTCCAAGATATTTGTGCGCTGAGTTATGCAGCAGTCGGTCCAGCATTTGTTGGGCCCTAAAGGCTTTGTGCATAGTGCTCTAGATACATGGAGATGTATCTATGTTGACCAACTAGCAATGAGTCACTAGTCCTACGACACTGCTCCAAATTTTCTAAGCCTTTCCACTAGTGGGGAGCTCTGGAGAGTCCCTGAAAAAGCAATACTTGTCCTCAATGAACTTCTGCAGACACAGGCCCAAGGCAGTAGGGAGAAGGGAGAAGGGGAGGGGGACTGCTTTGTAACCCAGTCTGGGCTTAACACTAACAGCAAGTGTGTTAGCTGGCTGTATACTCTTATGTGATGGGGGTGGTGAGATTGTTAGCTCAGCTGGTTCTTTGCAATATGTTTTTCACCCACTATATGCCGACTTTATATCTGAGCTTCGATACAGATGCCACAGAATCTGTTAGCTCTCAATACCACAAGCAACATGCTATAGGGGAAATCACAGGGGCCACACCAGAAGAAGTGCCTGCTAGCCTGGCTAGATAGTTTTATTCCACAGTTGAGAAAAACTTGTGTGTATACGCTTCAGCATAGGTCTTGACAAGCTTTTTATCTCACAGCCCTGAGAGCAATATGTCAGTAAGGGGATCTCAGCTCCTACTTTCGCATGACACTCTGTCAGGTAGTTTATATCACCTGCTGTCAGCTGACTAATTTCTGGGCTGCAGCTGGGGTCCCACTGAGTGCATTAACTCAAAAACCCTCGTGTAAAACACTAGTAAGGGGAATCACAACTGTTGGTAGGACAACAAGAAGAAAAACAGAAAGGGAAACAGCAATCCAAGGGGGCTGCCAAAAGACAGCTGCTCAAGCCATGTAACACATGAACTAAGACTCAGTGCTGCAACCTACACACACGCATAACATCAAAGAAACAATACAAACCGACACACAGTGCAGACTAGAGGTGGACATCATAAAAGCACTCCATGTTAGTACTTAGGAACTGCAGGGTGTGACCCATCAAGTCACAGATATTCATGCACTCTGATAAGCACTCAGATGATCTCTCTACATATGCATGGTCACGGCCAAAAGTTTGGAAGTGACTCCTGTACTGAAGTTTTTTTTACGGTGGCAATTCACAATGTTCATGATACTACACAGAGCAATCTGAAGCATGTTAATGAAAAGCAAAGCGCTAGATCCGTTTAAAAGTTAGCTTTATCACAATGACACAATTTTAACTGTATTTTGGTTCGAACTTTAAGTGATCAGCTAATAGCATTTACAGATCACTTCATTAGCACAGGAGAAAGTGCGAGGGAAAACAAAACGGCTGAAGTGACACCACCATTTGCAGTGAATTTTAAGAGCAGACTTTTCACCATAAAATTTAAGTGCTGAAATCATTGTCTTTCTGTACTAGAAGTGGTTACCTCTGAAGACACTTGTGCAGCCATCATTGCTTTTTTGGCTAATAAAAGTCTTTGAAACTTACGATTATACTGCATATCTTTTGCTGACTTATGATTGTTCTCCACTAAATGATGAACAACTAAAATTTCTGCCACTGCCAAAACCTTTGGCCATGACTGTTGCATTTAACAGAGTGGACATGGCCTCGATATAGAGCTCTCTGGAAGCCATGCCATCTTCTGTAGGATTCCTCATTATTCTTGTCATTTACGGTACTGGATGACGAGCCTAGCTGTATGCCTGGCTTGTTGTCTAAAGCTGCCAGAATCAATCTGGGACCAATTTAAACATTTTAAGTGCCTGAAGCATTTGGATCGTATTCATATGCTACCTTTGATTTGTAATATCAAAATCAAAATTTGTGCATGTATGTAGCAGGTATGCAGCATAATAAGTATGCCTCACTGCACATGTTGAGTCTTGAAAAGAAATGTATAGAAGTTTTTTTTTTTTTTAAGGATTTTAAGATATTTCTGTGGTAGCTGGAAATAAATAACAGCAGGAATTGCTTTGCAATAAGTATCACCTTCATGAGGCATTGCTCAAATGTAATATATTCACAGTGTAATCTAGTGATTCAATACCACACAACAGTCTACTGACACATTTCTACTCAGAATGGACTTTATTATTCTCTTTTCTATGAGCCATATGAAGTACATAAAACAGCAGTATTTAATACAGAACTGCTGCACTGGATTATATTATACTGCACATCTTTTGCTATTGTTGTGCATTCCGTCTTTAGATGAGCTCATATATTTATTCAGACACACTTTCCTCTCAGTGGAATTCCATATATTACACGAGCAGGGGAACATTTTGAGGAAGACAGAGCTCCTCTCTCTGGTTTGGTCTCTACGAGTGCAGCAGCAAACCTCCTCACTAAACAGCAAAAGCAAACACGAGAGAACAAATACATCTTCTCTCTCTGTAAACATAAAGACAAATACAAAGGCAGACAAACACAAAGTCGAACAAACTGGGTATGACAACAAACAAGTTGGCCAAATAATGTCAAATAGGAAACAAAAGAAATAAAGGGCAGGGAACAAACAAGGGTGAGGCAGACCAGCCAGAAAATAGGGTTCATTTTTTATTCTGCACAGCCACTAATGCAAATAATGTGTCTCATACAAATTCCAGACATATAAGTATGGAGAAATTGAGGAAAATAAATAAATAAATGGCAGAATAAATTGAGAACAGGGCGAGGCACAGAAAAACTTCAAATGAAGGAAGAACAGAGAAAAACTGAAGCAAACATATCTGGTGTCAGAATGGATTAGTATAAACATGTCCCCTTGCACCCCAAGAGTACATAATCACACTCTTGTGTCCTGTCACTGAAGAGGCGCTTTGTTTCCTCATGAGGGAAGTAATCATGGGACCAGAAATATCTGCTTTTTATATAATCAGAAGTATGATGCAACATCTAGTTCCAAACAAACAAACAAACAAACAAAAAAACAAAACAAAACAAAAACATACTTTCTCTATTCTATTCCACAAAGTCAAAGCTGGAAGGTAAGTAACAGAGCAGCATGATGGTGAACTGCAGTGGTTCCTAACATGGGAGCTGGAAAGGGGTAATGCAGTGATTAAATCAACAAAACATAGTGTGCTACAGATGCTACAGCATTTCTCACAGCTCATAGCACTCTTACATATGCAACAAGTAACAAATTAACAAAATTAGATTCACAATCAACAGCAGTGTTGGAAAGCATTCAAGCTGCTTGTGAATGAGGGGTTTATTCAAGGAATTGAATGAAGACTACTTCATAGATGCCTAGAATTATAATATGCGACACCTACAGTATACAACTCCTTAAATGTGCCTCTTAGCGATGGGTGATGTGGAATCCCGCCTTCTACCTTAAATAGGTTTCCACAGATTTAAAATGTTGTCAGATCCTGACACAATTTTCCCTGCAGCTTTGGCCAACATTGAACAATAATAACTTCTAAATCAGTGCACACTGAAACATGTTTCTCTCATATAGGAATTCCATATCAGAAATAATACTGCAGAAATGTATGCCCCTGTATTCTTCTTTATTCCAGTGATTGCTTAAACCAGACAAGGCTTGTATTTCTAGTAAATATATAAAGAAAATCAATGTCCCAAATAGACCCATCTCTTCCATTTATACGCTCTCCATGCAGTCCTATTTGTAAAACAAGTGCTCACCACCATGTTGTTTTCAAAAAGCCTCTCTAGCACTCATCAATAAACCATCCGTTGTCACATACTGTGCAATGTTATTAACCATCTTCATGGTAATCTTTCAAAGACATCATTGATGGGCTCCTCTGTATTTCTTTACAGACTGGCCTGTGGGATACATCCTTCAGCATCTAAGAGAATGCTCTCCCACCTCACACTAAATCTCTTCCTTGTGGCTCAGATAAGAGTGGAATTGAGTTATTGAGCAGACAGTTTAAGATATAAGCTCTCGCTAAAGGGGTGCTCAAAGAGTCACAATGAGAAGAGAATGATTATTTGTTTTAACAATGGTACCCATCTTCATTATTTGTCCACTGCAATGCCCTGACTTACCCATTTTGAAGGCCACAGCAGGAGATGGAAACACTCCTTGCACTATAGCTAGCCCTGACACTAAATTACAATTAACATGCCAGTTATGATGTTAAAATGTTAAATGTTGCTTATGTTGTAACTCAGTAGTCATTTGCTTTGCACTTGGTATATATAACCATTTGATACAGTGCATCAATTTATGTTTGAAAGAGTATATAAAATAACTACTTCATGGAACAGGACAAATCTAATCACAGTAACAGCCACTGCTCCAAACATCAGAGACAGACAAAAAGTTAATGTTATCTGGACCTCCAGTTCAGCTGAATACATGTTAAGAGTATAGGACAGGAGGGGAACACTCTAAAAAAAATCATACCATCTGGCAAATACCATTAAAACGCTTTTGCGGTTTAAAGCCACTAAAAATGTACCAATGTTATGAATATTACGAAGCAGAACAAAATAGTTAAACGGCCTGTAACATGCAACCAGCAGTGGAAACATTTTGTTATCTTAGATCTAAAGACTGAAGTGACTCATAAAACCTAGGTTGATATCCTATTTAAAATATGAGGTAAATTTTCCTTCTACATTTACTGTGATGTACTCTTGCACTATTTTAATTAACACTGATACTGTGTCCGTGCCACTCAACCAAGCTGACATTTTTAAAACACTTTCTTAGTTGGTGTTGCTGGAATCTAATACAACAAACAGCAACTAAGCAACTATTGCATACCCTGTAAATAATTAGCTTTAAATCTGAGAATTTAAATGTATTCACAATGAAGAGGCATGAATGACAAGTCTCTTTTGTATTTCAGTCACTCACAAGAAACAAGGTAGTCAGAAGTCTAAATGCTTGGACTTGAAGACCATCTGGTATTCTGAAATTCATGAAAAAAAAATGGCAAAGCACAGATATGGAAAAAAAAAACATGTATGAATCACAAATTATGCACCAAAAAAGCCATGCCAGGTGTGAAAACAGCCTTCTGAAGCCTAGTGAAGCTGAAGAGGACAGAAGGGAGTGATGCTGGCACTGGTAGTAAGGTTGTGCCTTGCATTAAAGTCGAATCATTATGGAAACTCAATTCCACCATTTTCTGGATCTATAAACATGTGTAGAAAGGAATTTTGTACACACAGAAGTTGTTTATGACGAGTCTCTGGGAACCACAGACTTTCTGCACTGGAAAATCAAGGACAAATTATAAAAAAAAATATTGATGCTTCTGCAACTGCTGTTCTTGATATTTAGAAATATGGACAAATTAAACTGAGCACAAATTTATTTACTTTTATAACTTTTAGGATTCAGCAGTTATAATTGTACATTTTAATATAAGAATAATCCTTGTATAAATTTGAAAGCCCCCCCCCCAAAAAAAAATAAAATAAAAAAATCTATTCAAAACAACTTGCAAATACATATTCTTGCTTGGGTTGAAGTAATATATAATTTCATGCATGGCTGTAATGATAATGATGTAATTATCACAGCTATAACAAAAGCACTCAGAATTCCTCTCCTTTCTTCACACATACAAAATAAAAAGAACAAAATTGCACAGAAATAAGAGAAAGGAAGGAATGCCCAGTTAGCTGATGATTAAGACATCTAATTTTTGACATCAAAATAACATTTCTTGTTAGAGTGAAAAGCTGTTTGTTTTTTGATTTTTTTCCCCAAGACAAAAATGTCTTATGAAGGTAGGAAATGCATTGGCGGCTGTACACTTTGCATGGCAAACACTGCAAAGCAAAAATCTGGGAAATTACTCAGGTGCTTTCTTGCAAAATCATGTAGAAGATACGTGTTCATACACTTTCAATAATCCACAACATCAAAACATGAATTGTGGCGCCTGGGTGGCTTAGTGGTGACCACATTCACACGCCGTGTTGCGGTGCGGGTTCGCGTCCCGGCCCGGCGCCGATTTGCCCACGTGTCTTCCCCTGTATCTTTCCCCCATTTCCTGTCTCTCTCCACTGTCACAAAAAGCCGCTGTGGCCAAAAAAAAAACATGAATTGTATTTCTGCACAAGAAACATCCACAGCGGAAGGCAGCATACTGCCTAATTTCTTCTGAACTCTTGGAGAAATGTGAAATGTGTTTACTTTTGAAACTTCATATTTTTTTCTTCCCACAGGACAGGTATTTTCAGGGTTTGAAAAACCTCAAAATTTGTCTCTTGAACTTTTCTCCCAGAGCAAATTTTCACATAATGCATGCAATCCCCATTACAGCCTTCCACAGTGTAGACAGTATGATTCAGCAAACTCAAGGTAAGGTGCTGACTGTGAGAAAAAGGATAATGGTTTTGATTCACAGACAAGGGAAGCAAAAACATGCAGAGCTTTAGTAAAAGAAAAAATTGCTTTGACATGAAGACCTTATGCTATCACTCAAATTCTACTATTATAAAGTCTGTATAACATGGGGTTAAAGTGGGATTTGGTAGATGGGGAATCATAAGATCAGGTGTTTCACCTGGAGAGAATAATTACTTAGAAATAAGTCATATAATAACTTGTTTTGTGAGCTCTAATAAATTGTTATTTGTGCATAAGCTGTGATGAGCTGACCTGTGCTGCTGCTCTTTGAAGACTTAACCAACTGAATTCAACAAAATGTAAACAGATCTTTAATGAGCTATCAGCTAGGGCTGATTTCCCTCCCCTAGACACTATAAAGCTAGTATAAAAGGTAGAATTTGATGAGTGAATCTAATCAGCAACAGGACCTTAAATATAAATTTAAATCTGCTACTCTCACTGCAACCCTACACTGAACACCATAGCATACACTGCCAAAGTATTCGCTCAGTTGCTTTCTCATGTATATGAAATTGAGTGACATCTCATTCCTAATTCATATTAATATGATGTCAGTAGCGTGCATGTGATGAAACCCTGACTGAAACTTATCCAGAATGTTATACTTAGCTAAAACATGTAGCTGTTTGGTTTTTCTAAGATTTTTTTCTAAAATTAAAATTGGTATAAATTTCTGAGATAAGGATCAACATCAGGATTTTTTAATTAGGGTTTAGCCTGTTCAAAATATATGGGGACAGAGCCAGTAACCATCCATCCATCCATCCATCCATCCTCTTCTGCTTATCCTGTTCAGGGTCGCGGGGGGCCTGGAGCCTATCCCAGCTGAGCCAGTAACCAGCAACCTGTTACTTAGTGTTAACACACATGGCCTAATGTTGCAGAAAACCTTGAATAGAAATGTGGATAAAACATCAAGTGAACAAGAAGAAGGTTTCATGCCATCAACCACAGTTAGGAGCTCTTTTAATGATATCAGTGAGAAGCGCGCCAACATATGTGGCTGAGTGAGATCTGAAGCAGATGAAACAAACAGAGGGTCTTATGTTAGCTCTGATATCATTAGCTTTCCCAATGAAAAAGGATAAAAATGATTTCACAATCTTCATCACACTGAATGTCTGTGGCAGGAGAAGCAGGTGCAACAATGTGTTTGATTGTGTCAAATAACATTTTTGGATTTTCATCTACTTCAACTGAGAAAAAAAAAGAAAAACAAGTAGCCCTTCACCATGCTGTTAAAAGAAAATGTAAGTTCCTTGTGGTGAACTTGGAGCTTTGCTGGTTTTCATAGACGCTCCACTTTCCAACAGGTTCCCTTCAAGCAGTGAATACCGTCACTCATCCAAGGGGAGGAATTGTTAAAAGTAGCCTCTCTATCTAAAATAGAGGCACTGATGGTTAACAGAGTCTACTAAAATATTTACATAATTTAAAGTAGAAACCTCCTCCATGATTGAACACATCAATAACTTTATCTGCAGAAAGGTAATATGTCAACAAAACACAAGTGGAACAGACAGACAATCAAAATGAAAAAGAATATAAACATGATCAGAAATAAACATATCCTCAGAATAAAGAGAATTAATATTTCTACCTGGAGTAAAAACAAAACCTAAAACATGTCCTTTGTTATGTGGAGTGTAGACACATATTGGGTCAGATTGAAAGAGTCCATCAGGTTGATACATTTTGTAGTAAAGTATCAACCCCATGCTTGTTGGGGTTGCACCAATGAAATATGAAAGCAGTAGTTTACATTGAACCTGCCACTTTTTGGCATGCTTCAGTTTCTCTTTTGTTTTTTTTCTTTACACTTTTTGTTTGTGTGTTTGCTTATTTATTTGTGAAGTTCACACTGAATGCACCTGTTGTACAGATTGAGTGTTTCTATGCAAAATATTAAATATACTGTCAAAAGGCAAGAATTCACATTCTAGTATGGTTGTTTTTTATTAATATTATTATTTTGCATAGCCTAAAGGCATCCAGTTTACACTCAAGCAGACTCAAAAACAGGTGTTAATAAGCTAGCTTGCAGACAGCCCTCCTAATAATTAATGAATTCTACAGATCATTAAAGTACTTATCAGTTGTATTCACTTCTGCTTCTATTGAAATATATCTGCAGGCAACTCTTTGGCCACTAACCTGGAACATATTGGCTGTGGAACGGCTCACTTTAGGTGGTTCTCACAGTTAGACAAAATGTTTGCTCATTTACCCTATAATCCCTACTACCCAGGGATTATAGGGTAACTGAGAGGCCTCTGATTAGTTAATTTGCCACTTTTTGGAAAAAGAAGAAAGTACACAGGTCTCTATCCAGCACAGGGATGGACTATGACTGCGGTTAGCTCTCAGGGGAACTGTCCAAGGTCCTAAAGAGAAAACAATACAGAGCAGACCGGTCTACAGTGCTGACTCTGTTTCTCTGCTTTTGCTTTGTAACATTAGTCAGAACAGACAACTCCACTGACAAATCACCGTTTGAGATAGTCCTCACCCTCCTTTGTTTGTCTGCCACATCCCACTCACCATACCACTCAAACTGTGTTTTGACAAGAGTGCACGCAGAATGTTTTGCAAAATCTCCAGTCAGTTATAACTGCATGCTACCATTGTTCATTGCTTTTGCTGGATGAATTGTGTCTGAAATTTCAATCACTCCATCACATCCCTTTTGTGAAAAACAAAAACAATTTATGAGATTCTATTGAAGGACCGATAAAATTCTGTATCATTACATTGGCATTCTGATAATGTGTCATTATAATGTCATGCCATGTACTAAGGTAG
Source organism: Archocentrus centrarchus (assembly GCF_007364275.1). Lineage (NCBI taxonomy): Eukaryota > Metazoa > Chordata > Actinopteri > Cichliformes > Cichlidae > Archocentrus > Archocentrus centrarchus. Next base: position 6,012,297 of record NC_044355.1, on the reverse strand, counting down.
TACTGACTGTGGAAGCTGTGCAGAAAATAAACTGTTAACCAAAGCAGTTCCTTGTGTATATGAATATCCCTGAACCCTATAATCTTGAACAATCACATTCATACAATTTACACAAGTACATATAAAGCTGTAAATGTGTTCCATACTCTTTACAGCTTTATACAGTACCAGTACTGTATTTCTAAAACTATGGCACCTTCTACAGATACGCTCACACATTGTAAACTTGACACGAGGTTAATGAATTACATTGAAATGTCTCAGCAAGGCTGTGCTTTAAAATCCCTCTGTTACATATTTACACTACAGTATATGCACTTGAGAGCAACTCAGCATAGTCAGACTCATCCTTCTTGTTGAAAAGTTTAACTGCAGACCAGTGGTGGACAGTAACGAAGTACAAATACTTCGTTACTGTACTTAAGTAGATTTTTCAGGTATCTGTACTTTACTTGAGTATTTATTTTTCTGACAACTTTTTACTTTTACTCACTACATTTTTACACAAGTATCTGTATTTTCTACTTCTTACATTTCCAAAACAAGCTCGTTACTTTATTTTTAATGCGTCTGAGAAACGTTTGCATTTCCGGTCAGTGCGGGAGCCGGCTTTTGATTGCGAGCGGTTTTTTCTTGGAAGTCGCAACAGCAGGGTGGGGGGGAGAGACCAGACACCCCACACGGTAGAGGGAGGCTCCTGCAACGCTCGCTTGGAGACCGGAAAGAGCTAGAGGAAGTTGCGCTTTACATAGAGGCTGCACACCGGAACGGTGAGGAAAATAAATGACAGAAAACGTAAAGGACAAAAAAAGTGTCTGCAGTTTGTCACACAGTGTGTCTGCTAGCTTAAAGAACAGCTGCTGTATTTTAAGGGACAGCAAAGAATGAGCGATAACTTCACTCAGATGGAGAAAGATGTAAGCAAGAGTTAGAAACGTCCTCCAAGGAGCTACTTTTACTTTCTTACTTTGAGTAGATTTCAGAGCCTGTACTTTTTAACTTTTACTTGAGTACAGAAGTTGAACCAGTACTTTAACTTTTACCAGTGCAGTTTTTAACACAAGTACTTGTACTTCTACTTAAGTACAGAATGTCAGTACTTTGGCCACCACTGCTGCAGACACAAGATGCTGAAGAAAGAAAAAAATTCATATATTACCAACACTCCTGGAAATGTCAGGAACTATCTGATGAAGACTAATATACTGATGTTACTAGCTTATGTTTGACTGGGAGTTGACTAAATGGTTTATATTTGGCGTGATTTCAAAAATATGTTTTCCATTATAATCAATGTAATAGTGAAAAATAACAATTAAAGACATGTACACTATATTGCCAAAAGTATTCACTCACCCATCCAAACCATTGAATTTAGGCCTTCCAATCGCTTCCATGTCCACAGGTGTATAAGAATGGGTCACTCTCAGGAGCTTAGTGAATTCCAGCATTGTATCAGCATCCAGTCCTGAAATTTCCTCACTACTAAAGATCCCACAGTCCACTGTTAGTGGTAATATAACAAAGTGGAAGCAATTGGGAATGACAGCAACTCAGCCACAAAGTGGTAGGCCATGTAAAATGACAGAGGGGGGGTCAGCAGAAGCTGAGGCATATAGTGCACAGAGGTCACCAACTTTGTGCAGAGTCAGTTGCTACAGACCTCCAAAATTCATGTGGCCTTCAGATTAGTTCAAGAACAGTGCACGAAGAGCTTCATGGAATGGATTTTTATGGCTGAAGAACTGCATCCAAACCTTACATCACCAAGTGCAATGCAAAGCGTTGGATGCAGTGGTGTAAAGCACACTGCCACTGGACTCTAGACCAGTGGTAAATAGTAAACTGACTAGTTCTTATATAGTGCTTTTCTACTCTAGATGAGCGCTCAAAGCACTTAAGCGCAGTGGAAACGTGTTCTCTGGAGTGATAAATTGTGCTCCTCCATTTGGCAATCTGATAGACGAGTCTGGGTTTGGCAGTTGCCAGGAGAACAGTACTTGTCTGATTGAATTATGCCAAGTGCAAAATTTGTGGAGGGGGAATATGGTGTGGGGAACTTTTTCAGGATTTGGGCTTGGCCCCTTAGTTCCAGTGAAAGGAACCAGCATACCAAGACATTTTGGACAATTTCATGCTCCCAACTTTGTGGGAACAGTCCGGGGATGGCCCCTTCCTGTTCCAACATGACTGCACACCAGTGCACAAAGTGAGGTCCATAAAAACATGGATGAACAAGTTTGGTGTGGAAAAACTTGACTGGCCTGCACAGAGTCCTGACATTAACCCAATAGAACACCTTTTGGATGAATTAGAGTGGAGACTGTGAGCCAGGTCTTCACATCCAACATCAGTGTCTGACCTCATGGAAGAATGGTCATAAATTCCCATAAACACTCTCCTAAACCTTGTGGAAAGCCTTCCCAGAAGAAGGCTTTCCACAAGGAAGAAGAAGTTGAAGCTGTTATACGTGTTACAAAGGGTGGGCAGATATATTAAAACTTATGGATTAAGACTGGAATGTTACTCAAGTTCATTTGTGTGTGAAGGCAGATGAGCGAATACTTTTGGCAATATAGCGTATGTCTAGTATGTTAAAAGCCATATCCTACTTGAATCTAGATGTCCTTAGTGATTCTACAAAGTTGAACATGCCAATTTCTCCCACATTCTTTCATTCAGAAATCAACTATTGTGGTTTGCAGATGTCAGATTGAGCCTAGATTGAAATCATTCCTCATCAGTTATGCTTTGCTCATACAATAAAGAAGGAATTACTCATTCAAACCAAAGAAAAAAAGACTCAGTTAAGCACACATAAAGTATAAACTATCACAATTTATGGCTTCCGTCTGTGTTTCAGTCTTTTAAGCTGGTATTTTGTGTGTCAAATTAATCTAGTTCTATTTCCAGTCCTGGTGTTTATGCCAAAGGCAGTACTAAAAAGGGAAATCAGAAAAAGGACTTACGGTGGAAGATAAAATAATAAAAAGAAGCCTTTGAAATGCATTGACACTGATGTATAAGCTCTGCTACATAATACATGTATTCTATACAAGAATACTGATTTATTGGTTGAGGGGGGGGGGGGGGGGGGGGGGGGGGGGGGGTTATATTGTTACCAATGCATTTAATTTTACACTACCTTTCTCTTCAACTCCTGTAATAATAATTTCTCAGGTGTTCTGGTTTGTCAAAGGTAGCCTGTATGGACGTCTGGCAACTAGTCTCTACAATGATAAGAGCTGTAGCTCTCTGCAACCTCATGGTAATCATTTTTACAGCCTTTCCTTAATTAAAATGTCACATCCACTGTAGCAATATACAACAGAGTTCTCTGCAAATTAAAAAAGAATTAGGCTGGCAGATGTGGCCTTAATGGCTTAATCATGCCTTTAAGTTCGTTCTAGTAAAGTGTGGCCACAGATGAATATTGTTTTAACTCTCATCCATGAGTAATGCCTAAAAAACTATTTCATATGTAAATTTTGTTACAGCTGCACTGGGAATGTTAAAACATAAGCATCTGACAAGTCAGAAAATGGAGCATTTCCTACGTAGTAGCCAGTGGGTAAGCATACTCATTAAACCCAGTGAAATTACAAGACACTCTATTGGACTTCCATCACAGCTGCAACCATGCAGTATGACATTTTACTTAAATACTTATACTGAAAATACATGTAACATTGAGTATTACATTTTAACATGTGACATACCATAGACTTCATGTATCTTACTATAATCTATATTGTTCTATATCAGTGTCGAGTCTCATGTCCTTTAAAACTCTACCCTACATACATTGTAATTTTAGAAGGATCACCAAGGTTGACAAACACAAAATAACTTACTTTATTTTTTAAAGAATATACAACCTACATATTGCACTTTGCCATATCAGAATTTACTGAGGACACTGACTAGTAGAAATTGTAATGTATCCTACATGGGCTCTTCTGCCTGATGTATATATTTGCAGAGGCACCGGGAGCCTGGAAAACAACACTGTAATATTATAAACTAAATTCATATTATATACATATATGATAAATGAAAAATGCCCTAAAAACAAGAAAAAAATACTCATTAATAGTTGTTTTATTTATACTAACATGCTAGCTTCAACTTTATGGTATAAGTAGCAGATATTGTAGAAAAAAAACTATGTCAGTTTAACTTTGTACCTACTGTAAGCCTGCCGTCCACTTATCTCTCAAACATATTGATCTGAACAGCTGTTTCCAAAAGCAAACCTCTTATTCAACATTCAGAACTGTAAACACACTTTTCCTTCTTACCTTACTTCCCAAACTCTGAGATTTCCATGTAATACTCTAGATTGTTCTACCTAAAGTATGTTTATCTTACCTCTCTACCACTACCATCTTTTTTTACCCTGAAAGTGTAATACTGAGAATGAATGTAGAAAGACTAAATTAAGGGACCCAATTTGAAGCAGCACCACTTCACTGATAAGCTGTACCAGTGATCTGTGAGAGCACTCAGGGTCTGCTACATTATGACAATACAGAGGAATAAAGCAGATGAAAGAGAATAGTCTGGCAAGAGCAGAAATCAGATGGGCAGAAGGAGAGGAAAAAACAATCTAAAGTCTAATTGTGTTATGCCTCACGGCAGCAAGGGACTACAGAGAGACTTATTTTCTTTCCGCACGTCGTTCAGCAGAGTCCTTTCCCTTCACATTAATTTCCAAACCATTCCAGCCCCCTTTTTTCTTTTTTTTTGTTTCCTGAATGCATTTATTTAAAAAGTGACATCAAAGACAAACTGTGAAAACTAAACCACATTTACTGGGTTTGACCAGAATCATGTAGCACAGCAATGTTGACACCCACAGAGTTATTCTCTGACATTTCTGCCCTTTGTGAAGAAAATCTGTTTTTGAACCCTCTAATCACTGGTGAGCACTATAATAAAAGTAATTATTATGACAATTATTATGATTTGTTTTTGTCCAACTTTGTTTCTTGACAAAATGCACTGAAAAAAATCATGACTGCATAAGGTAAAGCAAATTAAAACAAATTTATGGAAAGGTATGTATGTTTATAAATTCAAACACTGAAAATTCTCAGTGAGCAGCAATGCCAAAAGCTGCTCATTCTCCCTCCCACCGTAAGGACCTTTAAAATAATGGCGGCGCAGAGCCACATCAATCTTACATCATCTCCACAGTGCTGATCATTACAAATTTGTTGGTGCTAAAGTCTAAAAATAATCACGCATGCACTGCGAAAAATGCTGAAAATCCATTTGAAGTACAAGCTGGGGGTAGCAAACATGTTAATTATCTGTGATATATTATAAAATAGAAATAATTAGGCTTTCACTGTCAGGAGACTTAAACACTGGAGCAGATGGCCCAGTGACATCAGGCTTGCTAGCTAAATATTAATTTTGAATACTCATTGCTTGGAGTCGGTTCAACTGAGGCACATTTATGTTGATTTTATTGTTTTTACTAACAAAACAAAACAACAAAATTCACAATTACAAGAAAGTATAAATTTATCTCGACATACCTGCTAGGCTTCCCAATATCAACTGTTGTTAACTGTTGTAGAAGCACAGAAGTCCTGTGGAAAACCCCTAGTGTGACTCTATTCACAGGTCACTTACTCCAGGGTCTGAAATAAAATAAAAGAAACACAAATCAGAGCAGACATGGTGAATGAGCTCACGACTTCAACCGACTCAGCATCCACAAATGCCCAGCGATCCAGGATAAACATCCTTGAAGAAATGTCACTCCAAGGAAGTACATTAGCTACCACACCAGGGTGCTAGCCAAGAAAAGACTAGTATGACCTATGCACACTCTCTTTCTCCTTGCCTGGTCAACTTGATCTTTTTTCTTCCTAAACAGCTGCCAGAGAATGCCTCATTACACCATCATTTCAGTTGGAGAAGACAAATGAGTAGCATTTCCAGGGCTCGTGCCATTCAATTTTGCAGCCTCAGATAGTGAATGTGTCTTACTGGCTGTACAGTATTGAAATGCACATCATCAACAGTTTTAAAATAGCTCCAGACTAGAAGATAGCTGACTTTTAAGACCTGTTTGCCACTCTATTTCACAGAGAGGCAGGGTGCCAGATATTTACTATTTTCTGTTCTGCCTATTTAATCTGCAGTTGTCATTGCATCTTTGATCACAAGTGCCTGAGAGCAGCAAGCTTATTTAATGATAGCACTACCAAATTAGTAATCACTAAAAAAAAAAGACCATATAATATGTGAAACTATAGTTCACTTGTTCTTGTTTTTCAGTATGTCTTGTTTTAAATGATGCCTAAAACTCTTGGGTCAGAACAGCTAGTCAAAGCAACTACTTTAACGTGAAAACATGGTTAATTCAACAGATGATAAAGGACTCATATCAGGTATGACATTTGGCAGTCAGAGCTGCTGCTCATCACTGTATCCGGGCGCTTCTTTAAACTTCCGAGCGTTCAGGGGATCCAAAGAAAATTCTTGGAATCATGTAATTTTCTAAGATTTCACCTTTAAGGTTAAGAGCAAATCCTAGCAAACATAAAAGCTATTCACAAAGCATCTCATCCAGAACTAAAAGGTGAAATCTTTGAAAAGCAAGCTATTCGTTGCCTCTGTTATTTACGTAGCAAGGATATTTATTAAAAAATGTACTGGGTGTGGGAAGTGAACTTTTAGGTAGCACTCACATTTCCTACCTGATGCAATAACACCAAGATGCCAGAAATGATAGTTACACTGTACATGCTATATTTGGCAGCAGAAAAAATACAAAGAATGATGACTTTTTGCCAGAGCCTTCCATCAAAAGAGTGATTACTCAAGCATTTGCATTATTTTCTGACCTAGTTCATAACATCTCCACTGGATGAACACAACTTGCAGATAAAATGGCATTCGTGGACATAGTGGGGTACCCTATCGCTGTTAGTGTAACTGATGAATGCTGAACTATTTCCAATAATATAAAATGGACATCTACTCTGTTGCATAGAGTAATTTATAAAAAAATACCTCAACTGATAAAAAAACAAAACAAAAAAAACACAAGCTAACGAATGAGAAACATGAATATGTTACTGCACAAGTAAGCCTGGGTTTTACACATTTAACTTCCAATTTATTTATTATGTCACCTAACACTCAAAACATACCTGCTCCTGCACTAAGGAGCTCTTCTGTTAGAGACAGCACTAGCAAATGTGCTAGTATAATGAATGACAATTATTTTGATGATTTCTCTGTATTAAATGCATTACCTAAAAACTATTTAAAAACATAGTTGTCTTCTTCTTAGTGTATTGGAGTTGTTTTCTCATATTTTTCCATAAAAGCAGTTTACAATGGGAAGTCATTAAGATGTGAGGATAACCTATCTAACCATGTTCATTAATGCAGCCAGTGGATCATAACAGATTATGAAACAGTGAAAGATAAAACATTTAGGCCCCAGTGATCTTAATGGAAGCTGGAAATCATATACTATTAAAGTTCAGCAGCACTTGCTCACTGATTCCACTTGCTAAGCCACATTTGAGATATTTAAGTAGGCTATATCTGTTATGACTAAATTTTTAGGTTAATTTCACCTCTCACATAGTTCCCTTGGCTGCTGACACCTAAGGAGTGTTCACCTCTTCCACTGATGTACCAATGCTGCTATTTTCTTCCCACCCACGGAACAGCCTAATCCACTGTTGAAGGATTTGTGTGCTGTGGTACAGAGCAATTGTGCTGCGGCAAAATGAGTGTGGCTTAATTGGAGCAAAGACTTAATGAGGGCCCCTTGAGGATTATCATCTCTAGCTTAGAAATGGCCCAGGTAGCAAAAGACACGGTCAAAAGGATCAGCTCACAGCTTTCCAAAGTAGAGTGACAGTACTGAGCCACAACTGTGCAAGTAGAACTGATAGGTTGCTTTTTATTGTTATTGTTGTCTGTTTTTGTTTTTTTATTTGTTTGTGGGTTTTATTTGTGAGGAGGTCCTTGGAGAGAGGGGAACTAACATGAAAATACCCATGCAAAATATGACTGGAGGAAAGTAATAGGGCATTTGCACATTTGACTTTGGTACAAAATTATTGAATTTGAACTTACACAAGCTCTATAATAGTATCTTTTTAACTACACTGTCTATTATTTATTATATTAGTTTAACAGCATTTGCAGGTGAACTTCTAGCTTTGTAGGTGTAGTGATAGTAGTCTGTAGGTGCTTTTTGTTTGTTTTCTTATTTTTATCATTAGAATATAGGAACAGAAGTAACACAAATGTGCAAATCAAAGTGACTAATTTTACTATCCAAATTTGTTCTAATTCTTTAGAGAAACATACACTTTTGACTGATTAGGGAAATGCTGCTGCCACGGTATACACGTAAAGTAGACCTTTCACTAGCTCTCCAAACAGTTTATTTCTACAAAGAGCCTGTCGCCACTTGACAGCCACAGATCAGATATGACTGACCAAGATAAATGGTTAGGCTCTAAAGTCAGATCAATTCAATCTAGCAACTGTCCTCGCCAGGAACAAAAGGCCACACTGTCAACAAGGCTCAACTCACTTCAGTGCTTATTCACTGTCTTTTTGTCCTTGTTACGTAAATAACAGAGCCAATGAATACCTTGCTTTTTGAAGATGAAAAACTATCATCCCTAAACCATAAATTGATTGCTGTTTGATTTATATGCTTTTTTTTACTGTTACATGATATTTTTCCTTCCAGTGAAGCCCTAAAGCTACGGGCTTATATGCAACAAAATCAAGTGTTCAATCACTTGCTTGTTTCCTTAAACCTGCCCAGTTTATCATTGTTCCCATGTTGGATTTATCAACTTGGTTCACATCTTCTAGCGTGAGTCATTTCAAATTTCAATTTTTTTGGTTTCAAAGTCTGAATTCAGCTAAATTCAAGACCAGTCCTCATCAATTACAGTGTTAATCAGCCCACACCCCAGAGGCTGCATTTTTTTCTTAGGCTCAACAGGACAAGTCAGAGATTGCACATTCAATTCAAATGCAGACACATGAGTGCCAAATGAGGCCTTTAGGTACAGTTCTATCATGCAAAGCTCAGTTACATTACATGCACAGCAAGGAACACTAACAACAAAGATTTCTGGTCTTCTCTCCACATTGTGTCCAAATGTACTTTCTGTGTTATTGCACATTTAATGGTTGTACAGACGTACTGGCATTGATGTTTACTATAATCACATCTGATTTCTGTATATTTTAATACACGGAGTAGATAAGGCTCACTCACTGTTTAAATATTGTATTTTCCAAATATAAACAACATCTCTTCAAAAAATTAAGGCAAACATAACTGTTTGATAGTATTAATGCAAACAATATAACAAATTTACTTCTACAGAACGCATGATTAATTTAATATTTAAAATTATTAGCTTTTTTTTATAGTGTCCAATTTAAGGGGGCTATAAAAGTGCCAATTATAGTGCAACCTCAGAGGTTTAATACAAAGTATTTATTTAGCTTGTGTTTGCTTTATTGGGTCATAAATGAAGCAACATTATCCACTTCCTTAAAAACATAGAGAGTACCATTTATAGTCACTGTAATGCAATTTAAACTGCCAATACATTAGTTGAATATAACATACAGCACAAATCATTTTATTTCAGGCACTAAATTAAAATGAGAGTGCATATAAAATATGTCCTGAGTATTTCTTCATTAATTGCTCAACTTCAAGCAAAATGCAATAAACATAAAAAAATATATATATAAAATATCTGGTGTGTCCATGTTTTACCTTGCATAGGCTTTCAATATATTTATCATGGTTATTCCAAGTGAAACTGAGAGCAAGCTGAGACTGGATTTGGGAATTATCAGAAGCCACCCTCCTAGAAAGGAAATGAAACATCTGAAATGACTAAAATATTTATGAAATATCTAGATTGTTGCAATAATGCTAGAATTTGTTTGCGGTACATTACATGACAACATAGTAAATATTTTGAAACATTGTAACTCAGCTGCACGTCTATGTAAACATGCTGACAACCTCAAATTCAAATAGTGAAAATTGTTAACCTCTATTCTACTTTTCATCTGTTTCTTTAACGAGAATAAAACAAAGTGGATGAAACACAATTTCAGCTCTGTTATTTCACACAAAGGAAACATGAATACAAAGACAGTCTGGAAACATGGAAAGTCACAAAATGTGTATATATATATATATATATATATATATATATATATATATATATATATATATATATATATATAAAATGTTGGATTTAAAGTTGTAAAGTCAGGAGGATATTACCTTGCTTAAAAGAAATAAATAAATATATGGGTATGTGTGCTTCTGGTCTCATGCTGAGAGATCAGTGTCCACCCCAGTGTAATGCTGCCTGAGTACTTCCCAAAACAAACGTTTATTGCATGACTGCTTGCAGTACACAGTGCCTGACTCAGACTCCTACAGTTTCTCAACCTTGGGACCTTTTTTTATGAGGTCACTTTTGAACAATTTGAACAATTCGAAGTGGGACAACCAAGGATAGTCTGTCCCCACTTTCTCATACAGTCCTGTGAAAACTTTCTTTTAAGTAAATTCCATGATTCAACAGCTTGTAGAACCAGCAGCATCAACATGAGGTAATAATTTCCTGCGTGACTTTATCAGTCTTTCACATCGTTAGAATAGTTGGAAGAATTTTGGCCCACTTCTTTACAATGTTGCTCAATTTCAACTGGGCAGCTGTCTACCTGAACCAGTTGGGGGTGAAAAGAAAGAAAAGAGAGCAGAGAGAGACCGGGCAAAAGACACACTATGGGAGAAAGAGCCAGAGTTTAATAATTAGTAATTATTAAATGCAGTAGTGGTGTATAAACATACAGGGAGTGAAAAGAGATGAGTGAAGAAGAAACACTCAGTGCATCATGGGAAGCCCCGCAGCAGCCTAAGCCTACTGCAGCATAATTAAGGGATGATTCAGGGTCACCTGACACACCCCTAACTATAAGCTTTATCAAAAAGTAAAGTTTAAAGCCTAATCTTAAAAGTAGAAGAGTGTCTGTCTCCCGAATCAAAACTGGGAGCTGGTTACATAGAGGTGCTTTATAGCTAAAGGCTCTTACTCCCATTCTACTTTTGAAAACTCTAGGAACCACAAGTGAGCCTGCAGGCTGAGAGTTAAGTGCTCTATTAGGATAATAACGAACTATGAGGTCTTTAAGATATAACGGGCCCTGAATTAATGAAGATTTTGTACGTGAGGAGAAAGATTTTTAAATTCAATTGTGAATTTAACAGGGAGCCAATAAAAAGAATCTATTACTGGAGAAATCTGACCTCTCTTTCTAGTCCCAGTTAGTACTCTCACCTCAGTGTTCTGGATCAACTGAAGGCTTTTATAATAATGAATAATAATAATAGTCTAACCTAGAAGTTATAAATGCATGAACACAATGTGCTTATTACTTTGTTATTGCCTAAGGTAAACATGTATAATCTAAAAAGAAAGGAACCCTGTGGAACTCTATGACTAACTTATGTGTGAGGAAGACTCCCTATTTACAAATTGGAATCTGTCCAATATATATGATTCAAACCACTGCAGCCCAGTACCTTTTAATACCAATGGTGTGTGTATATTATTTGTGTCAGTGGTACTGAATGCTGCACTGAGGTCTAACAGGAAAAGCACAGAGATGAGTCCACCATCAGAGGCCATAGGAAGATTATTTGTAATCTTCACCAGTGCTGTTTCTGTGCTATGATGCATTTTAAATCTGACTGAAAGTCTTCCAATAAATAATTCCTTTGTACATGAACAGTTAATTGTTTGACAACTACTCTATCAAGAATTTTTGAAATAAATTAGCTAAGACAGCTGGATCAAATAAGGGCTTTTTACCCTTGTACAGGCCACTCATTTAAATACTTTGAAATCCAAAATTTCAACCTTAGAATGTTGTTGGAGGACATAAGAATTACTTTGGCGACATTTTTCAAAATATTTTATTTTCATGTAGAGAACCAAGATCAAAGAAGTTGCCATATTTGGTTCCTTGCCCATAAGTGGTAAAAAAAAAAAAAAAAAAAAAATCCAATAAGTATACAAGAAAAACATATATGATGCAAAGAGCATATATTTTATAATGGATTCATTACTACATTACTTTTTAGAACATTACAACATACACATTATTGCTTTTACACAACATTAGGCCATTTCATCATGACCACATGCTTCTTAACCTCACTATGGATATATGGATGTCATATATAAAGTGTGCAGAAATTACCAAAAATAGTCACTTGCCCTATAAAGGGTTAATTAATTGTTTAATTACTGCTACCTTAAAGGCCTGTGGTATGTAGCCTATTAATAAAGATAGATTAATCGTGTTTAAAATTGAAATTAATGGTGAAACATCTTTTAGTAGTCTTGTAGGAATGGGGTCTAAAAGGCACATTGATGGTTTAAAGGAAGACATTACTGAAGCTAACTCAGAAAAATCTACTTCTATGCCCTACTGTATATCAGAACAAGATCCAGAGTGTGATTACAACAATGAGTGGAATCCTTTACATTTTGAGAGAAGCCAATTGAGTCTAATAAAAAATTAAATGAGGTGTTCAGGCTGTCATTTTTAATGTCTATATGGATGTTAAAAATCACCCACTATAATTATTTTATCTGAACTGAGCACTAAATCAGATAAAAAGTTTGAGAAAGCAGATAGAAACTAAGTACAGGTCAGAAGGATGATAGATAGCAAGAACTAAAATGGGTTTTTGACTTTTCCTACTAGGGTGGACAAGGAGACAAAGAGTCAGGATTTTAAGTGAATTAAAACTCTGTCTGGGTCTTCGGTTGATTAATAAGCTGGAGTGGAAGATTGCTGATACTCCTCCTCCTCGGCCTGTACTTTAAGGATTCTGACTTTGCATGTGACTCAAGGGTGCTGATTAATTTATCCTGGTCAGTTATCCTGGTTGCTGTAAGGCAGAACAAATCAATATGCTGATCAATTATTAAATAATTTACTAACATGGGCTCAGAAGAGAGAGACCTAATGTTTAAAGGTCCACATTTAACTGATTTACTCTTAGGTGCAGCTGAGGGTGTTTTGCGTTTCTTTTTTTATGTGAATTTTTATACTTAATTTGTCTTTTGATGATTTTTGGTTTGGTTTTTGAAGGTCTGGAAGCAGTCACAGTTTCTGTGAGGATGGGCTTTTGTGGGGATGACAAGGTTGCAGTTGCAGTCAGTTTATTGATGTTTGTGGGCATTTAGTCATGCACGTCTTTGTTAAGGTCCCACGACAGTATTTCAACTGGGTTGAGATCTGGACTTTGACTTTACCATTGCAACACTTTCATTTTTTTCTCTTTCAGTTATTCTGCTGTAGATTTCACGGTGTACGTCGGATCATCATCCTGTTGCATAACCCAATTTTGGCCAAGCTTTAAGCTGTTGGATAATTAGCCTCACATTTGCTTCTAGAATACCTTGATATACAGAGAACTTCAAAGCTAACTCAGTGACTTCATGGTGCCCAGGTCCTGTGGCTGCAAAACAAGCCCAAATCAGCTCTCTACTACTGTACTTGACAGCTGGTATGAGGTGTTTGTGCTGATGTGCTGTGTTTGGATTTTGCTAAACATGATGCTGTGCATTATAGACAAACATCTCCAATTTGATCTTGTCTACCCAAAAGAAATTTTCCCAGAAGTCTTGTGGTTTGTTTAGAGACAACCTTGCAGGACTGCATAAAGTCCTGTGAAAAACACTCTTTTTTAATATGACTGTAGATACCAAAAGGTTTGTAGAATACAGTGTCAACAGTATCAGTTTATAAGAAACAAAACAACATAAAAACAAAATTTCACACAGAGAAGTCATGCAAATATAATGCAGTGCACAGTGCAATAGTGCTTCAAATAACATTGGTTTGAAAATAACTCAACACAGCAACTACTCTTATAAATGATAATGTCTCATAAACACACCAGTGTAACAATGAATATTGTGAATCATGAATGACATGTAGATGAGATTGTTTCCTTGTCTCAATTGTGAAATGCTCCGATTTCTTGAAGCAATATGTCTTTGTTGCTTATACTCAATATTTTGGTCTGTCTTAGAGAGGTGTTCAGATGCTGTTTAATGGAGAAAAGGTTTGCAAGTAAGTTAAATAATTTTTTTTCCAGAAGCTCTGTTATACTATATTTAATGTTGGATTTATAGATACGTGAAACTATAGAGGTATATAAAAACAAAGACCAGTTATTCATTGGATGTGATTGATTTTAATACAAAAGTTGTTTTTGTCAGTTATGCTGTCATTGTCAATTAATCAAATCACTAATGACATCGGTAAATTAAAAAGGGAACCTTCATGGGTCCAATTTTTATTTCATTCAATTTTTTTGTGTAATCAAATGTTTTGCACATTTGGTCACATAATGTGCAAAACATATGCAAGTCATATTTATAGTTTATAATGTTTATGGTAGTGCATACAGAATGGATAGAATCTTTAAATTTTCCCTGCATTTCTTTTAAGTGTATGCAGACATGCAGTGGCTGGGAGGTGATTTAAAAACTGCTGGCCTAAATCTCACACACCCTGCCACACAAGGCCAGAGATGACATGAGACTCAGCGAGCCCGGATGTGATAGCACATGCCACCAAATCCATAGTTAATTGGACACTTCCTTCATAACAGCCCTGTGGTAAACAGCAGCAAGCAAATAACAAGTCTAAGACAAGGTTCCAGAAAGAACAAGAGGAAATAACTCAGATAACAAAAGCAACAGCAGATGTGCTGTACTCTGCATTATATTGTGTTTAGAACAGCAACTCTTCTTTGACTGTATAATCCTTGGCATTCTGCTTAACTGATTAGCTTCCCCATGCTTAACAGCTGGTATCTTTGCCCAATTTGTCTGGTTTGGAAATGTTAAGCAGAATCATGCCAGTTGCATTCTTTATTCCAAATGGACATTTGTGTGTAGAAAATGGTCAGCAGCCAGGTACTGAGGAGGGATTGCACATGATCAAAAAGGATTTCATGGAGGCAGATTGGGTGAAAAAAAGACTTATGGAAATATCACACTGCATTGTGCTGGATGCCTCAGTGTTCATGAGCCACTCCACATGAGGTTGCTTCAATGCTGGAAGATGAGAGGATTTAGAAATACATTCAGCAGTTCACCAGAAACACTTAGTTCCTGCTGAAGTAAAGCAGGCTGAAATGCAGGTGAATAGTTGGCTTACTATACAGTTGCCTCAAGTGGCAGTCAATTCTGTGATTATTTGTTTACATATTTTAATTGTTTCTCCAGTCTAATATTGGATAGCACATTGGGTTATAATGAATTGGGTTATTGTTCAAAATCAGCTTTCAGCAATATGTAGTACAATGAATGTATTGCACATTTAAAATCAACATGAAAAAGAAAAAAAGACTTATTAAAAAAAGCGTTAGTAAAAACACTGATATGTGTGGTAACAGATGAGAATGGGAACATGTGGCACTTTCATTAACACTGAACGCAGCAGATTTTAAATTAAATCAAAAGCTGTAAAGAAGACAGTAACATGGCTTTGTCACTCATCATGCTTCTCCACATCTGCAAGCTCCTGACAACACATTGTCAGGAAATAATATTCAGACTTTTTGTCTACTTAAGACTCTGGCAGAATGTGTTGGTCCAAGGAGTAAAGGTAAAAAAATATTCGGGGCATATCCACAATAAACAAATAGCAGTGTTTACACACAATTGCCCGATTTAAGTATCCCAAGTATTTTAAATTACAAGATTTGATATGGTATACTGGATATAACACAACATACAGTAATGATTTAGTATTTGCTAAAGTGATCTATATACTACTGAGGTATGATATAGAGAGCTTGTCATATGTTTGAAACCTAGTGCGTCTTTAACAAGTACCCAAATGCAGTCGTTCCTCATTATATCGCGGTTCACTTATTGCGGCTTCACTGTATCATGGATTAAAAAAAGAAAAAAAAAAATCAGTAATTTTATATAAAATTACTGATTTTTTTTTTCTTTTTTTAATCCATGATACTAACTAAATCTGTTCCCCAGAGTTTTCACTATATTGCGGGATTTTGCGGTATATAGGTATTTCTGTAACACATAACTATGTTCATCACTCGGACGAGGGGACCAGTTACGCCTACGCCAATAGTGGAAACATAAGTTACGGCAGAGGGCGAAGATACTGCACCACCTTCATCGCCATCAGTACTGCACAGCTACATAATTCATCATCTTCATCATTCAAGTTGTAGTAAGAGAGTGGGAAAGATTTATATGAGTGTGGGAAGGGTTTATAAAGCCTTAAAATATATATAAATATAACATAAATATATTTCGCGGATTTTCACCTATCGTGGGGGGTCTCTGGAACGTAACCCCCGCGATAGGTGAGGGATCACTGTACAATAAAAATACATCTTAACAATGATTTATTTTTCTTAATTGATTACAATGATAGCAATCAACATGGATTAAACAAATTGATACATGAATACAGGCACTCTTGCAGCTGTGTGCACTAAGCTGTGTCCAGTTATTTTCCAGCTATCAGTCAAATTATGTCTAAAAGGTTCTGTTGATCACAGTACAATCTAGGTAGTACAGTTCACCTGCTATCTTTACTGGGGTCCAGATCCAAGGAAAAGTCTAGCATCCTGTGTTTACCTTGGAGAGTTAGCACTCTGTACTACCTTGCTGTATTGCTCCTGATGATGTTTGTTATTACTGATAATTTGTACCTTTTAACTTGGCTAGTGGTGGGTTCCCAGGATAACTAGGATTCTTCTGTGGGTTCTCGCATGGCTACAGATATGGTTCAGTTTGTCTTTTTTCAGAGCCCACAGTTAGGGGAGCTTGGAGCAGGTCTCTGCTTAGTGTCCTTATCACCTCTCTGGAGGTGAGAGTAGAAAAAGAGAACAATGGGCTGTGGTGGTTTTGGTGAGTCTGCAACTAGGAATGGTCAATGTTACAGATGCAGGGAGGAACCTCTTAGAGTGGAGTTCGGTTTGATAGAGTCTGTGGTGTTTCTCATGGCTTCTACATTTGCAACTGGTGAAAATTAATCAATACAGAATTTCTGCTGGAAATAAGAGGCAAACAATGCTTAGTATCCATTTTAAAAGTTCAGGCCTTGTTACCCCTCTCATGGAACATTACACAATGTGAAAATTGTATTTTCATGAAAACACTGTATACAATATCGACCATATGGTTTTTAAAATATGTTTCTTGCAATGGGAACATTCTGCACCAACGACTATATTCTTATAGCGTTCTAATTTGCATAACATAAATACAGCACATTAGTTTCATCTGTTGCAGGAAAACTGATTAATGTTAAAAGACTGACCAGTGTAAAAAGAAATAGCATAACAGTACCTTTATTCTTTTGTTTCATCAATTTCTAATCAACTAAGAGCTAGTCTTGTGAAAATTTAATTTCACGGGTGACAATGAAACAGATGGGGTGTTCCTTTCTGGACAATTAGAATACATTATTTTACAAATAAATCTGTCTCCAAGTGACACTAGAATTTGTCTCTTACCACTGAGTATCATATTGTTTTGCGACAAGCAACTGCTGCTATTTAACAAAAAAATATTCCTAAAGAACAATCAACAAATTCTGCATGGCATGTTGCATATGTGCCTGTGTGACTGTGCTTAGTACAGCAATGAGTTATTCTTGATTTGCATGCCCTAGCACTTGTCTGCTTCAACTTCTCCCATCTGTGTGATCCACGAACATTATACATATCTACTACGGTATTGTATTGTATTAAATTTCATACAAATGGCCACCATTTATGTAGCACAATGCATTCAGGAATCCACCATTTAATTTGGTAGATTCTTCCTTCTTTCTGAAAAGAAAAAAAAAGACTCATGCATATGGACTGAACATTTGTACTTTTGCATTAAAAAAAATGTTGAAAACAGTTTGTTAGACAAACAGTTTAGAAAAGCAGAACACAGTCAGTTGCAGTATGTAATACCTTCATCCATGTATGAGTAAATACTGCCTTTTATTTAAAGATATGTTTTATCTATTTATAGGGGGCTGTACTGTTTTTAAATACAATCAAAATATTTAAACTTAAAATAAAAGATCACCAAACCAAAGCAATTCCCATTAAAATTTAACATTAAGAAAAAAACAGATGTTTCCCAAAGTTTAAAGTACAGACATATTGTATGTTGTAGAACACTGCATTGATTCTGATTCATTTTAAAGACTTACTAACAATAATGTATCATTGTTTTGTAATCTGTGAATTATTAATGCACACAATTCGTAACTGATATGAACATTTGTCAAAAATAAATTGGTGTAAATATGTCTACAATGAGAGACCACACATTTTACATACAAAAGACCTTTTAATCAAAACATAATAATGACAAAAAGATAGAGGCCATAAAATTTTCTTTTGTAACAGTGCAGGATAATCAGGGCCTTTCTGCAGCTTTGGATGTCGAAAAGGACAGCCCAATCAAACCATCACAGCTCAAACATTCATCTCATAGATAAAAATCTCTTTGGCGTTAGCAGAAATGTCAGACGTTATCGGCATCCTTTTTAATTGATTTCTCTCTGTCTTCCATGTAGACAGGTACTTTTTGGCTACCCTCTCAGTACAGTGTGCTTGTTGCCATCAGTGACAGCTGCCACTGAGACCCAAGGTTGTGCATCTGTAACTTAACAAGATAGAGAAGAAATCCATTGGCCCATGTCTGTAAATATATTTAAAGTCCCTTTTTTTCCCCCCCAGTTTCCTTCGTCCAAGAAATCAATTGGCTTATCACCACAAGCAATGTGGTTTGCTTTGGCTGATGTGATAAGAGAAATAGTTGACTGTGGAGTCCTAAGTCACAAATTTAGACTTTTTTTTTTTTTTTTAGTGTGACTCTTAATATCACACAACAAATTACCACTTTTTATTGTGAAATCATGATAAGGTGAATATAATAGGGACAAGCAATTCTTTTAGCGCTGTGGCATCATTAGATTAGAACTGCAGCATTCATTTAAGTTTGGTCTTCAAATAAAAGGAAATGAAAGTAATGAGGTGATTTAAAATGGTCTTTAAATGGTGCACTAAAAGTAGGTTTCCAGCTTTTTTTTAAATGAACATCATATTAAAAACTATGTTCAATAGTTGTGACTGAACAACTGTCGTTGTAAAATCTCTTTAAATCATTTTTTAGCATGCCTATTCGCTTCCTTGTTTATACTGCTGGATTTCTACTTTTTACAAAATGTAATTTAAATGCTGAACTTTTAGATGTTCTTAAATAGCTTTTTGTTAAAAAAAATGAACACCAATCCTTCAGACTACAAATTAAAAATTTCATTTGTTAGTGTCTTTGATTATTATAAATTTGTAAATGTTATTTTTCAATATCAAGCTACAAATGCTGATGAATTCATTACTAGTGCTTACCACTTGTGCAGCAATTTCCAAACATATGCACTAACCACTAGTTGGTTAACATATCTGGAACTTTATATTTACAGAACAATAATGTAGCATTAACGGGCCATGAGCCAGTAACACATGTTGGTGTACAAACTGTCAGGCAGTTGAGAACTGAGCTTGAAGGGAGGCAGGTCCCTACTATTGATTGTGTTGTATACTGAACATAAAAATGATAGTGAATTTAAAGAAAGAGAACTAAAGATGTTAAAAGAAAAAATACAAGTAAAATATGATGACTTGCAATAGCTTATAAGACCGATTGACATTGCAGTCCTGTAAACAACTGTAAGCTTCTGTTTCTGAGAGAATCAAAACAAGCGTTTACATCAGAGGATATTTGTATAGAGCTTAGCCACACTTAACTTTTCCCCCAGTGTCATTGGGTGCCTTTTAAATCTCTGCAGCTTAGCAGGCAGTGCCAAGCCGCAACAGTAGGTCCCATTCATAATGACTAGGAGCCTATTGCTGCCCTAGTTTTTAAACTTACATGCCTGAATATTTGGGAAAACTTTGCAATGTAACATCCAGCTACACAGTCAATATTGTTGTGCTTGCTTATTTGTTGAATTAGTGATATTACTTCTTTCTTCCACTGCCCACACCATAACACATAGACTAACCTCAGGCTCCCTCTTGCTTTCTCCATCATCTCTTTGATTTGCTCAGACTTAGAATTTACCCTGCCAAGGCATTGCATCAGGAAATGGTGTAGGCCCCACTGACAAGAACTTGACATTTGGTGGATCAATAGAGGATTGAATCTTCACTGCACCATAAGTCAAACCTCTTAAATCAATGACTGGCAAGTGCTAACTGGGGAAAGATCCTTATTTAGATTTTTGTGTGTTTGTTATTTTCTATCATATGCAATGTCATTAAACAAAAGTTCAAGGAGAAATTTACAAGCATTCTGCTTTTTTGTTGTTCTTTGTTAATTAATGTAAGATAATTTGTTTGCAGCTTTCTAACCTTTGCATTTATGAGCATAGCAGCTAAATAATAGTGTTATTTATTTATATCATCCTTATCACTAATGTTTCGGATGTTCTTCAAAACTCAAGTATTTCCATTCCATTTCATGCTGACAAGTATTTATGTTTGTTTAGCAAGGGATTTAGCTCTGAGAAACAATAGTGTCTTAACTCTGACCTTTTCTCCATGATCTCCTTCATCTACTCTGTATTTATATCCAACGATTTAATGATATTGCAGAGCAAAGTCCATATCACTGAAGTCCTTAATTTATGTCCTGATTTGTTGCCATATCAACCTGCTACTAAGCTGTCATTTTGGTAGTGATTTTTTTAACTGGCAACAATGTATTTCATCACCTATCTGAAACCAGAATCCAACACAGGTATTTTTTTTTTAACTTTATGTTTTCTCCAGAAAATAAAAACATGAATGAATCAATGAATAAGTGAATGAATGAACAGTAAAAAGGCCAACTGTGAGCCTCCACTTTAGAATGAGCATTTTTCAGATATAAAGGATACTTCAAGTTTTTTTTTTTCCTTTTTGCAAATCAAAAAATATAAAAAAAAATAAAAACAAAAACCTTGTGAAAAATGTCAGTACACTGAAATGTAAGAGACTGAGCAATTTTAAAACTGAGCTACATAATCAATTTCAGGCCTCACTGACCAGTTATATGCTCTGCATTGTAATGAACGTCAAAGGTGAACGTACAAACAATCCAACACATTGACACCTGTTCCAGTGTTCCAGCTTGTAATGTTTTGTTTCTCTGGACCTGTGTGGCCTTTTGCCATGCTGACCATTAAACCTTTACACAAATCATTAGCCCTGGTGTTGTGAGAAGCAATGACGGAATCTATAATCTTGGTCCCTTTATCTTGCTACCCAGTTTAATGACCAGGCAGGTGTTAATGATGATGGAAACTAAGGCTGGTCCTGATCAAGAGCCATGAGTTGAGTGTAATGGGCTGAAAAGCTTGCTTTGGGACAAAAGTAAATTATGCCCCTCTCAATCAATAGTAATAGGCAAGTCAATGGGGCTTTGCTCCAATTCTCGTCAAAATAAGGAGCAAAGCAACTGATTCTTTCTCTTTATATATATATGGCAAGGGGGAGCCAAGATGTCAGGTCAGGGAGGAGATATCATCATCCCCACACTCCAAGATTGGGTACCAAGCCCCAAGAACAACTGGTACATTGAATGAAAGAGCAGCTGACCTGAAAGATAAGATCATGGCTAAGATGGAAACCAGGACCCTACCTGGCCGACTACCAAGACTACGTTAAGTACCCTCTGAAAATACTAGAAGACATGAATGCAGCACAATGGACAATCCGTACTGTAACAATCACATTTTTCAGTGATGGTTGCAGTAGGGCTATACCACAGCTGATCTATTCCACAACAACAGTGATCCTTAAGAGGAAGAATAGCCACAAGGTGCAGTACCCTCCATGGAAAAGAAGACTAAAGGCTAAGATCAAAGCAGCAGGAAGGGAAGTTAACCACCTATCAGAGCTGCAGAAAGATATGATGAAGAAAAGTAAACCAGAGACAGAGAAGCCTTGAAAATAAACCAGATGTTCTCCACTGAACAATCCAAGGTGTGCTCTCAGTGGCAGGGGAACAATATGAGAACAACCCAAACATCAAAGCCAGAGATGGAGCAATACTGGAAAAGCATATGGGAGAAGGATGCAACACATCACAACAATGCTCAGTGGGTAGTGGATCTAAGAGCAACCACAGCAACGTCCCTGAACAGGATCCAGTAACTGTCATAATGGCAGACATCCAAGAAAAAGTTGTACAGTACCAGGCCTCAACATGGTTCACACCTACTGGCTAAAGAAGCTAACTGCATTCCACGAGTGCCTGGCAGCACAAATTAACCAGCTGGTAATGGATAAGACACACACGGAATGGCTGGCTGAAGGCCAGACAGTAACTATCCCCAAGGATCCCCGGAAAGGATCGGGTCCATCCAACTACCGGCCAATGACTTGCCTCAGCACAACAAGGAAACTCTTGTTAGGCATCATACCGGCCAAGATGAATAGGCACATGGGTACATGAGTGGGGCCCATAAAGGAATTGACAGTAACACCAAAGGAGCAAAACACCAGCTACTGGTAGATAGAGCATTCACTTGAGACTGTAAGACCAGACTGACCAACCTGTGCACCGCCTGGATTGATTACAAGAAAGCCTACGACTCAATGCCTCACACATCGATCCTTGAATGCCTAGAACGGTAAAAGACTAACAGGATCCCTAAGAGCTGTCATTAGGAATTCACTGGTGACATGGAGAACAACACTAGAGACCAACTTCAAGTCAATTTCACAAGTCACGATTGAAGTGTGGGATTTACCAAGGAGATGCTCTGTCCTCACTGCTGTTCTGCATAGGGCTAAACCCCATAAGCCAAATAATCAACAAAACTGGCTATGGATACTTAATATGGAATGAAGCAAACATCAGCCATCTCCTCCACAGGGAAGATGTCAAGCTGTATGCCAGCTTTATGTCATCAAGTCATAACTGATGACTAACCAACCGGACATATTAATGGTGGACAAAGAGGATGAAGGCTGTAGGGATATATGTAGCAATACCAAGTGATGGCAACATCTCGAAGAAGAAACTCGAGAAGCTTGAGAAATATTGGGGATGAGAGAAGAGCTAGCGAGGATGTGGAAGGTGAAGGCAACAGTGGTCCCCGTAGCAACTGGAACACTCAGAGCACTGACCCCCAGACTGGGAGAGTGACTCCAGCAGATTTCAGGAATGTCATCCAAAATCTCCATCCATAAGAGCCTAGTTCTAGGAACACCTAAGATACCGCACTGGACCCTCAAGCTCGCAGGCCGCTGACTGCAAGTCATATTGACTGCTGTGGGAACCAAAGCCACCTGAACAGGAAAATACAAAGAAGAAGCAATTTGTATAGTCACCAATTTATTTAGTGGGTATTGAGAACAAAATTAGTCCTGTTTAAAAACAATGCAAGGGATTACATTGATGGTTGCAGGTTGCTTCAGGAACTGAACTTAAACACTTACACTGATCTGACGCAGGATTTTACAATATAGCTGTTATAGTATAACAATAATTATTGTATCTTTTTTTGCAGTGATCAT
Source organism: Archocentrus centrarchus (assembly GCF_007364275.1). NCBI lineage: Eukaryota > Metazoa > Chordata > Actinopteri > Cichliformes > Cichlidae > Archocentrus > Archocentrus centrarchus. The sequence goes on along the minus strand of NC_044355.1, from coordinate 5,988,614 downwards.
AAAGTAAACAGTGCTGGGGATTTTATCCCAGCTGTCAAATGGCAAAAAGGAAGATACAGCCTGGATAGGTCACCAGTCTATTGCAGACTCCTTTTAACGGTGTCTTTGGGATTATTGCTTAAAAGGAGACTCCTTTAAACTCCTTTAAAGGAGACTCCTTGTTTAAAGGAGACTCCTTTAAACAATAATCCCAAAGACAATGTTAAAATGAACAGTAGGTTATCTACAGTATGTCAGTTTAACTTAGTGCTGGTAAAACTACAGCATTTTATAAATATTTGGTTTTAAAACGTTGATATTTGACAAAATGATCATTTGAACTGGCAGTAGAAGGAAAGTTGAGCCAAAATTATTACCATTCATTATGTCTGTACTGAATGCCATGGCAATCTACATGTAACAATTGTTTTGTCATTACACTTAAAAACAAAAATGTCAGCCTCATTAATGATTAAAGGGGTCACCATAGTCAGCATCTTATTTATATCTTGTCACTATCCAGATTACATGAAATGTCTTATGCACTGATTTGTGTATCGACACAAAATTTTCACTGAGAGACAATTAAAACTGAAAACAGATTAAAGGCCTACAAGCCTTTCAACATCCCTCACTCCTCTAGCAAGGCCCTGTAGATATGTGGGGTGTGAGACAGTGAGTCACGGGACATGAGGGAGATGGACTAAACACTGCTTGGTGCAGCACAGGCAGAGAACAGGGTAATCAGAGCTGACCAGCCAAGAGCTTTATTTTCCGACCCTCCTTATTGGAAAGGGAGTCTTGACAGATCTTTGACAGTCACTAGAAAATATTTATGGCCTTTTAACGTGCATGTTTGTGCGTCTATGTAGGAGTGCTGTGCCATGTGTTTCATCGGTAGCCTTACTGTTTGTCAGCCCTCAATATCTTGTTAATGCAGCACATATAAAAGCCAGCACGAGTTGTGTTTACTGTCACTGAAGAATGATAAGTACATTATCCCGACCATTATGTCATTTTCTGAGCTGATCATCCTTAATGTTATGAGCATCAGCTTTGTGTAAAAAACTAGTTAACTCTGGTATTTCAGCTTAGCTTATAACAAGGGGTCAGCACACAGCTTCTTATGTCACAGTTAGGCATGACTCATCCAATCTGGCTGAACCATACAGCACAACAATAAGGTATTAAGGAAGATGATAAAGTAGCCAAAATAAAGCTATTCTTTACAATCTTCATTTCACTTTCTATTTATTGTAATGAAGGAAACCACAGGGGTCCTTGTAATCAGCTCAACATCCCCTTGTAGACCAGTAAAAGAGCAACAAAACCCTAAGTAACAGCACTATTACTACTTGATCTTCTAACACACTAGCTTGATCTCAGGAATCTCAGGTTAGCCCACACAGGAGCTGATAAAAGCCTTTGTGTCTTACCTCAAAGGAACATGGTTCTGTAATTCTCTCTAGTAGAAAGGTAAAAGAAAAACAAATGTAAAGCTTTTCTGTTTCCATTCTCTGACATGCTTGCCTGCTTCCAGACAAGAAGAATATTTTTGGACTTCGATAATTCAGACTAGCATCGGTACTCAAATGGCAAGAAGGCCCTTACTACTGACAACCCTCAACAACCCACAAATCACAAGTGCTATTATAAGTATATTTAAAAAACTTTGTCAGTATTTGTATGTAGTATATTTATTTAATATGTTTTACACGTGACGCACACAGAAAACACAGTCATGTATAAAGTGTCATTAAAAGTGTGTCATTAAAAGTTTATGTTGATTATATCCTAGAAATAGTTCTCATTAGTTATCTTCATGGCATACTCATTAATGTGCATGTTACACCGCTTACTCAAACTTTTAATTCTGTGGAAGCAAACAAAAACAAATTTACAAGGTATCGAGGAGGTGGCTCATTATCTCAACGGAAGTGACAGGAGATTCTTTCATTATATATTTTTTTTATTTTCGCCTCACAAAGCCCTGATAGGTGTATGGATTGTTTATTGTAGAGAATATTTTTTTTTAAGAAACAAAGCTTTACATAAGCTGTCTTAAAGATTTAGCATAATTCCTGATACATGAAGGGTTGGATTTAAGTAAAACAGACTTCCTGCTCTACTTAGTGTACAACTCCTGTCTTAACAGCAAAGGGCTTTGCCTGTGTTTACATCTGCCCCAGCAGGGGGGCACATGTGAGTCAATGGTTCTGATCCCCCCCCCCCCCCCCCCCCCCAAAAAAAAAGGATTCCATGGCAGGGATAATGTGGAAGAGTATGAACAGGAATTGTTGAAGATGGGAGGTGATGATAAGTTTTTAATCAATGTTCGACACTGGCCTCAGTAAACTATATTAAACAAACAAACAACCCCCCCAAAAAACAAACAAAAAAAACAAAAAAAAGATCAAAAAACCCCAAACCAAACCAAAGGCACGCACAGAAACCAGAAAACGATGGTAGAAACTCTCTACCATTGCAGGCAATTCATTTTTGTTTGTCCAAAAGAAGACGAAGAAGACAGGGGGTGTGATTTCTGCAGGTAATTGCTTATGTTAATCACAGTCATATTTGTGAGTGGGAAGAACCCTCTGCCATTCTTCTAAGCAAGCAAGGCCATTGGTCAGCTCCCCCTTAACCACAAAGAGCTTCAGTGACTAATTACTGCACTCCAGCTGCCTACACTCTCTGGAGCACTCACCCAGCTTCCTTATCTAAGCACTTATTTTCTAGTCTCTTCTGTAATCACATCAGTCCTTATCCAGTTGGGTAAGACCATTATGTTATCTTGAGATTGTGCCAGTTGAATGTAGTTTCCATATGAGAATAAAACAAGAATAAATGAGAATGTTGCATTCCATTTAACAGCTGTTTTTGTTTTATACATATCTTATAGAATTTGTACAGTTTATACTATGATTTACTGTAAAATATCACCCCCCCCCGCCCTTCCTCAAATCACAATATATTTCCAGGGGGACACGTTTATGATTAAATAATAGTGTGAAACATACAATACAATGAAAACATAAATATGCATTAATTTTATTTCATTTTCTTCCACTTATGGTTGTTTTGATTTCACTTTATTCTCAAGCTTACATCTATGCTCCTGTTACATTAATCTGCCAAATATAATTAATGAACTAGAAAGAGAAAATCCAATCAATCTAAGGGGAATAAATAGAAAGCACATTTACCAATCTTAAAAGAAAGAAAAAAAAGGCATGGGGATTGACTTCATTTTGAAAATCCTAATTATAGCACCTTATTTGTGGAGCATGTATGCAGCATACAATAAATAAAGGCATCTTTACAACATGCCTAAACATGGCACTAATTCAACTGGATTTAATAGGCTTTATGTTGCAGTCAGGGCCAATATTCAGTTAGTTTTACATACAGTGCACACTATACAAATTTTACTTTATCTACACCTACATGTGGAATCTTGAGCATTGCTCAAAAATTGGTTCAGTATACTGAGAAATATTTAACAGAAACAAAAGTCACATCAAAGAAAAAGTTACTGCTATTTTGAAGACAGAAGTAGAATCTAACAGATGTTCACTCTAGCCTTTAAGAAGGGCCCAACATTACACAATTTATTTCTTGTTGCAGTGACTCTTTACACCTATCCACACAGGCGCTCCGTTCAATTCCCTGCATGGGCATGTTGCAGAGCACTATTGATTCTTCCTTTGTTTCCAGTTTTTAATGTTTCTTTATGGTGTATCTGCAGCTGCCCCAATATCCCTGTTCCATTTTTTTTCTTCTTCTTCTAGTCGAAGAAGCACTTTTCTCCGTGAGGACAAAGCCAACTTTTGTATGTACTCATCTTCTTTAAGACGACCCTGTACCATCAGTGGCATTTTAGTATAGACCAATAATATTGCCCACAGTTCAGTAAAACATTTTTTGGCTTGTGAATTGTGCTAAACTATATTGCACTTCATGCAAGCTTTTTTTTTTTTTTTTTAAAGTGTACTTATTTTCTGAGAACAGCATTAGTCAAACAACTGTACCCCTTTTATCCTTGCCACTAAAAATGTTTGACTCCAGTCCTTCATGAAAGAATGACCATGGACCGACTGTTAAACTACACCAGTCAGCTGTGTCCCACCCTCCTCAAAGCAATCTATATAGCATCCACTTCCTCCAGGCACTTGGGAAGCTCACTTAAAGACATCAATACTTCAGGAAATGAGACACAGAGCGATGGCTTCAAAGACTGAGAAGTTAGACGCCTGACTGAGATGCCCTTACATCTTATTTAAGGCGTTGCTGCTTAGTGTAGCAGAGATCATTGAATGAAGTGCTTTCTTTCTTGTGAAAAGATCAACCTGCACAGGTTGTCCAGTCAAAAGGCAGCAAAGCAAGGCAGGTTAACTGCTCCTATTTTATAAACTGAATGTTATTTTTTTGTTTTTGTGGTTAAAAATAATAAAATGAATGAATAATTTATATCGAGTTTCAATATGAATTAAAACAACCAGAAATCTGACTGTTTCACATTCCAGTCTTTTTTTCCTCACCATGCAGAGAGTATAAAACCTTTGAGTCCATTTTTGATTAAGCCAATTGTGTGTCAGAGAGACTATTTAATTTGCCCTCAACAGTCCATTAGTGATGTTGATAGATTCTCAACTATGTGCTTCAATTAACTCAAACTTCCATCATAACGTTTAAACACTTTTTCTGTCCCCTATTCACAGCTGAAGATATTCAGGAGTACATGAGGAGGATTAATCCTTATGTTTAATATTCAGGTAACTTCTTTGTCTCTCCCCTGGAACATTGCACTGCCAATCAAATGTCAGCATTCAACCACCGTCAACAGCCCCCTCTCCTATTGCCTTGGCAACAGAAAAAGACAAGTGTACTGGGAATTCAAATCAACTGGCATAAGAATGACAGAGGAGGGACTTGGCAATAGCTAAAAGAGTCAGAGATGAAAGTATCACAGATTACCCACAAATGGGCTACAATCTATCAGTTTCCAGTTCTAACTCAAATTGATGCAATATGAAGACACTGGGATGGAAACGTTGACCTAGTCTGCCTCAATCTGATGAATAGATGGTATATTTTTCCAGATGATTGATACAGTATTAACAGACATCCAGCTGAAATGTGCCTCAAAGGGTGATTTTAGACATTCCAACAAAGAATGCATCATCTCTATGTCCGCTGCAACTCTCTTCAGTGATTGATTATGTTGTCACAACATCCGTGTATTGTCACCATGGGGCTCCACTTGGTTATCACTCGAGCTCAAATTTATGCGTTATTTGCTATCTACACATTCATGTCTATCCCAACAGGCAGCATAGTTCAGCTCCACTGCCAGTGGCATAGAGAGAGAGAGAGCGAGAGACACTGCAGCACCAGCACAGAGATGCAGCTCTAACATCTGAGATAAAGCAACGGCAAGCATGAGTCGTAAATTTCACTGTGTCAGATCGATAACGTCGATAATCACTTCTCTTACACATTCACTCCTCAGTCACAGCTGAGAACAATTGTCAGTGGTTCCAACAAACTACACTTGTGTGTTAAATCTGTTTTGGCAAACATTGTTATCAGGTGGCTGATTATGCACAAGAGAAGTGAAATACAAACAAAAAGGAGAAAATGAAAAAAGTCTGTTTTTTTTCCTCAGTGCTGCAAGTGAAAAAGAAAACATTCTTTTAACTACTTTTTAAATGGGGACTTTTAATATTAACACTTATTACTTCATGTCTTTATTTGCTGGCTTCTGCCCCCTGTGTTTATTTCACATATGCCCTCTCACCATGTTTCCATCTCTTGTGTCACATATTTGTCCTTATCTGGTGCTAAAGACACCAGTTAAATCTAGGTGGAAATATAAAGTCTAACCCTATTTGCCATATTCAGGTTTCTTGTTGATCTACATAGCATCTAATGCATCCTTTCATGCTCTGCCACCTCCTCAACTCACAGCATGATGCTGCTGACTGTCAGTTCTCTGTAAGAGCCTCTGATGTGGCAACCTATGCGCTACTGCTGCTGCTGGGCCCCTGGTGGGACTAAAGTTGGAAAGTGATGATGATGTTTTGAGAGAGAGAAAAAGAGAGAGCGAGAGACTGTAAAGCAACATGCAGGTTTGCATGAGTGGGTATGCAGCAGGTGGCATTAAACAAAATGAATGTCAGTTTTGGCCTCAAAGGTTTTCAATTTATTAAACTATGTCAACATATGTAACATCATTATTTTCCTTTTTATGTGTGCCTGTAAGAATGTAGATATTATAAATCACAGAAACACCCAATCCTGACTTTGATCTTTTGAAAGAAACTCAAAAAAAAAAACAAAAAAACTTCTGATGGCTCCTATGAAGTCGTCTCGTATTGTCTTCATAACAATGCAGACACAGTAAATCCACTTTGATAAAAAAAAAAGTTGTTTTCTTCGAAAGGATTATAACACCACACAGGCCTGTCGGCATCTTGTTGCTGCCATTTTAACTTGTGCTCAGGGCTTCATTAAACCTCTCAGAGACAAAAAAAAAGTAAGATCTCAGCCCTTTTTGAGTGCACAAAGGCATCTGTGCAAATCCACAGACAAAAAAAAAAGCATCATCATGGGAAACAACGCTGAGGAAAATGTAAAAACATACAAAAGGGATAGGCAAGGCATGTTATTGAGTCCTGATTGTTTTACAAGTTAAAAAATTGCATGACAACGTATGTCTGAATATATCAGCTGGCCTTTTATTTAATTTCCACTAAAAGTAAACCACGCCCCCTTCTATTTCTGTTCACATCAGATACTATGATCAGCGCAATTGCTGCTGGATGAAATCATCTCATGACAATCTAACAGTTGTCTCAGGAATGTCTTTAGTATACCTTAATGACTGCAGTAAAACTGTGTGCAGGGAGGGATTGATTACCAACTGTAACTGCTTTAAATGCTTATTAGTGTGTAGCAGTTGTGCTTCCAAGGGACAACAATTCCCTTCAAAGTATAACACAACAGAAGTTAACAACTTAGTTTGCAACTTTTTTTTTTAAATTTAACCCTTTTCATTCTGCACCACTGTTTATGTTTAATAGCAAGTAAACACATCAGCACTGTGGGGGCATCCTCACATTGCAAAGACTAATACTATAGTAGATATTGGTGTTTGAACTGTGTTACATCATAATTTATGTGGAAATAATAACAAAACAAGAATGTTGGTTTTCTGTTATATTGTTTTGTAATGTTAATTTACACTTGGTCCCATTGTGTTTACATGGTCTAAGTGGCTTATTTTTCATTAGTCCAGAGGGCTTTAAAGTATTATTTTCATTGTGTATAAACATACCAACAGGAATAAAATATTTTTCAAATATTGTTTGACGTAAGTGTATTCCATTTGCTTCCTAAACAATACAGTGCAGGTGTGCAGCGGGAGAAATTCATAGAACAGAACTGGCAATTAGGAAAAGTACCTTTTAACTCCGGGGCTTCTGGCTCTCAGCTTTGAAGTCAGGTTCATATAAATTCATGGTCTCTTGAATTCATTTGAACTTCACCACATTTTGCATATTGCTTCTGTTTGATAGACATTGTTCACAGTCTAGAAAACATGAAAAATGTACAAGATTTCTACTTTAAAGTTTACAAATGCTGTCTTAGTTATGGGGATATAGGTGTTCATTTTTAATTATCCGCCCCTTCGTTTTCTTTAGTTGATGCTGAGAGAAATACTGTAGGATAAGGAGTCCAGTCCACTTATTGGGGAGCATGATAAATCATTAACTTACTGAATAAAGCTGCCTTTGGGTTTGGTAGGCAGATTCTCTGAGCATTGAAAAGAGGCTTCTTTGACTAGATATAGATCAATAGATCAAACTTTAAATTGTGATTCAGCAACTTCTCAAGGAAAAAAGTATACTAATATATATATATATATATATATATATATATATATATATATATATATATATATATATACACACACTCATATTTCTTTGAAGACTGGCAAGTAGTCTGAAAAGCTTTAGTTGGTATAGATCATTTTTACTGTCATCACAAAGCCAGTAGCTGCAGGCTACAAACAGCAATGACTTGTTCCATTTTGTCAATCTCCCCAGAGCTATCAGGGTTTTACTAGATCCTCATAAACCTTAGGCAACATCTCCACTCCATGTTTGATTAGTTGCATTGGCAATTAAAATCCCTTGACTTATTACAATAATATCTATGTGGTTACTGCATGTATTGTTTAAGAAAAACATTTAATTAACAGGCGATTCTGGTGTAACTGGCAACATTATGCTTTATTGCTTTCCATTCCACTGCACTATGTTCTCTCGTCTAACCTTGCCAGTACAATTTGGTACTGCTGGATGGGCACAATAGTTGGCATAGACCTATGAGCATGGTATTATCATGCTTAGCACAATGAAGAGAATGGCTTTATGGTTCTGCATTTGTGCCCTTGGGCTGCAGTCACTGTGATCAGCCCTTGTTTAACCCTAGAGCCACAAGTGTTGGCACCTTTTTCTTTCTTTTTCTTATATTTTTTTTAGAAAGCTTTTGAAGAAATTATATCTTCTATAACCACAATGTTTTCAGCAATAAAGAATCACTGAAACCAGCACAAAATGTTGCCCTGAATACTATGCATTGATGCATTGATGCATGTCTTTTTTTTTTTTTTAAGGTTTTCAAACACTCATTAGTTCTTCTTTGCAACCTTTTACAGTGCTGAGTTGACAGAGATGTACAAATCAATGTTATTTTTCAAAATTTGCTCTGACTGTCAACAGATTACTGACAGATTACTGTGAAATAACAGTGTGTTCTGCTGGCCTATTTTAAAAAGCCACCCACGGATTCACCCGCTATCAGTGCACTGCGGGCGACTGTGTGTGTGTGTGTGTGTGTGTGTCTGTGTGTGTGTGTCTTCCACATTGTTCCAGCTTCTTACTGTTAAAATTGCTTCCCTTATTAACAAATAACATATAAACAAGTAATATGAGAACGCCAAAGAGTCCGGTTTTAGAGACTTGGTTTGCACATTACTTTTACAAAATGAAAGATATCCTTATTTTAGGAATACATTTTCTTTTGAGCAGGTATATCTGGCAGTCTTTGACCTGTGTCTATTCAGAACACTAAGAATATTCATAAGAATATTCATAGCTAACACATGGTTACCCAAATCCATAACAAGTCATGCATGGAGCCCTGCTATTTTCCCCTGTGGAACACATTTATTCATGCTAGCAGAGACACAAAAGATTAACTTACCATACTGGAACAGAAGCAAAGAACATTTCTGCTTGCTGGCAGGATGGTGGAAAGGTGCCTACACAGATTCAGTCTGAAACATAAAAAAGAAAGACGTCTGTAAGGACACGCAATATAAATGACTTATGTTATTCCACAGGACAGACACATCAGAAACATTTGAAATGTCAGCATGCAAGAAGCTTGTGTCATCCACTCACTGTACTCAATGTCACATTTAATAAGAGCAAAAGCTGAAAGCCTAACACAAAGATGCAGAGTACACAAAGATCCCAGGCTTTATATAACTCTCAGGCGTGTTTGCCTGCATGTGACAGGAACGATAACATTATGTAGAAAGAAATGCACAACATGATTTTGGAAAATTTGAGATTGGTAATACATTCATTATGAAAAAATTATCCCACTAAAGTTAAAGGTTTAAATATGAGTCAGTACCTCTGTACTGGTCATTTCAATTTGCAAATATTTAAGCTCACATTGTGCAGCAGAATCCACACTGTTGATTTACTTAAACTACTATTAGATTTCAGTAAAGAACAGTGGCCTAGTCCTCAAGTTATGGTTGAGTGAGAAATGTTTGTTCCACGAAACAATAAAAACTTGCCACCTGTTTGGATTTGGAGCAAATATTTTCACTACGTATAACTGACATCTTTGCATGAAATAATTAGTATTCATGAGCAGTTCTGCATTATTGTAGAATAAAACAGTGATTTTTCACATACTTGATCTCTCCATTAAGTATCCATTTTGCCCAGCCCCACCCACCATTATGTCATGGGCTTTGTAAAAAAAACAAAAAACAAAAACAAAACTGAGTTTTGTTGATATTTTGTACACATTCACTATACAAATGTACTGAGACTTCCAGACATTTTACAAACAACACAAACAGCCGTTTTTGTCATTTCAGTTGAATTGCTATGCCAGTTGTTTTCCCATAAGTAGCACTGGTTGACTTCTACTGCTGTCAACAAAGAACGTTAAACACAGGAAATATGCCTGTGTGTTGCAGCATCAAACACACCCCTCTGTCATTTTAATCCTTAAAAATGTCATTCTCACTGTGGAATGTTAAAGTTTTGTTAAGTTTAACAAAAGCAAAAGAAAAACAAAACAACTTGAATTAATCTTAGAATGCAGATTTGGGTTTTGAATTTCTAAATGCCTAACTCTAAAATGCTTCAAAAATCGATATTTTTCACTAATATATTTGATAAGATTGCATTTGACGTGAAGAGAAGCATAACAAGCACAGAGAAACCTCAATCTGCCATTCATTGCATTTCTTCCTTTCTGACAGCAATGTTTAGAATTAATGAGATCTCTAGCATGGTTTCCTCTGAAAGGTATGAGCCAGCAGAAATGGGGATGACAGAAGAAGTCAAAGAGCCACAAGAGTTATTTATTTAATTTTAAACACAGACACTTCCTAATGATTTCTTCTTGGATGACTATTGTTGTATTCTTCGCACTCAGAAAATTTCTCTGTTTTAATCACGTCCTTTTCCCAAATTATTCAGGTTAAAAGAGACAGACGCTGGCATCTTTTTCTGGAACTGCTAGCTAATTTTTTTTTTCCTCTCTTCTTCACAAAGGGAAGGAGAAAGGCCCGGTCCTGCGAGGGGATTTGTGAGGAGTAAGAATGAGAGGGCGAGGAGAAAGAGAAGGAGAAGAGAGGGATGAGACACCACTGGGATGTAGTCTTGAGTATGCCAAGGTCAGCAGAACTCTCACTATGAAATGAAACACTGCCAAACACACAAAAGGATAGACCAAACAGGCACACACACACACACACACACACACACACACACACACACACACACACACACACACACACACACACACACACACACACACACACACACACACACACACAGGAGCTCACTGCCCTACATTAGCTCTTCCCTGAACACAACCTGCTGAGAATTGTTAAATTACATCTACATCTACATACACAAACATGCACTTTGTCCATAGACTGTATAAAACAAGTGGCGTAGTGGCTATCATGATGTCACCCTCTGGTTTGTTGTTCACAAAAGACATGCAAGGACTGGAAACTAGATGAGACTGCATCGTATATTGCAAGTCTACCAGAATTATGGTAATCTCAAAGCAGCAAATGGGAGCTGGAGGTGTTGGGAGGGGCCAAAGTGCCACCTTCTGCAAGTCATTATTAAATGCACTTGAGAGACACAGTTCATCTTTTAATGACTGTGCCTACCTTTGCACAGCCTGACCTCACAATATAGGAAAGTTGTTTATTTAGGTATCCTCATGCCTCCCTGGGAGTAAGCATGCATGAAAATGTCTGACGCTTTCAGAAAGGTGGTGATGCCATCACCCACCACTGCCCGTAGTAAGAATCAAAATGGAGGAGCAGTTTGTTGCAGATGTGAGAAGTTTACCTTTTAACATCTGAAAGTTGCTACTTTTCCCTAAACTTAACCCAACAACTCAAGAAAAGGAGACATTAGAGGACTCAAAATGAATGAAATGTCTAAGAACGCTGTTTTCACATGGGACAGAACACTAGTGTCCTGGTGGAAGGTCTTGTTTGATTCACACACTTTTTTTTTTGGTTTTTGTTACAATAAACCCTCTTTAAAGTCATGACTGTGTGTGCAACATTAAAAGCACTGACATTGGAAATGAAGGACAGAGGCAGAGAAAGCTGCCTTTGCACTGTGAAAGATTAAAGGACAAAAGGTAAAGCAAATAAATGAGTTTAAAACTCACAGGATGCTACAAAGAGTACAAAAAGCATGACAGAATGCACTCTCCTGACCTTCGTAGTACTTCTAAGTGACTGATTTTGACTATTTGAGATCAGTACTACTGTATGTTGTACTGTAAAAAGTAGACATACTGTGTGTGGATATCCTCAAAGAAATATCCTCTGTTGTAAGCATTATTAAATGTTTCAATACATTTTCTATAGTCCACTGAAGATGTTTTAGTCCTCATAAAAATTTCAGTAAGAGAGAAAAAACAATGTTTGGCTGGATGTTAAGCTAGTTATCAGTCTTAAAACATTCATGCTTATTCATAATAAAGAAGTCATTTCAGACAGGATGAACAGGGGAAACATTTCCACATCACATGGGTGTTTACACACTATAAACAGAGCGACTTTTGTAATCCTTTCAAAGGCATCCCTTAACGACCAAAGTGTTTTTTTGTGATTTCACTTTTTTCCTCAGGTACAGACAAGTAGGTGTGCAGAAAGTTTGTCCCAGCATTTAAATCAATCTGGTTTCAAATTCTCGATCAAGCGATATTAAAAGTGCTGCAACAAAAATACAGATTTATTGTTATATATTTGCCATCTTCTGATTGCATTCATCACCATAATTTATCAGGACTTCCCTGAAGGCAACAGGTGCTAAATAATTGATGAAAGCCTGAAAGCTGTTTGGCTCTGTGAGGGAGTGCTTGCAACTCTCTCAAGAGAGAAAAAGGCAACAGCCGCTTTGAAACCAGCGGAAGCCGGCAAGCCGCAGAAATTACTTCTGTGTTCCGTCATGCCAAACATTTAGTGCTCAGACAATGCAATACAGTTTCATTACAGTGCGGCAGCCTCGCAGGCAGAGACATCAAAGATACGGTTTGCTTTGGCCTCAGTTTACCAAGACAATCAGGAGATAACGATACAGCTGAGACTAATTTCAAAGAGAACTACTTACCGTTCTGAACGTAGGGAGCTTTAAGGAGCTAAAAATAAATAAATATAAAAAAAATATACTATGCACCTCAAGGTAGCTGTAGATGTCCGGTCTAAAAATGAAACTCATGTTTTGCTGTTTTCATTTGGATTTTTTTTTTCCACAATTTAGAAATAAGAACACCTCTTTTATAAAGCTGCAAATAAGAAAGCCCAAGCATGGTGGACCAAGTCCATCAGTGGCGTATAATGACACATATGTAAAACCGCTTTTTTTTTTTTAAACTAATTTTACTCACTAGCACATTCCTAAGTTATCTTATTGTTTGATGATTTTAGTCTGCAGTTAGATGGTTGCTAAGCAACATGAAAAAATAACATACCGTGCACAGTTCAAGTTTTCTGAATGAAACTGAGATGCGAACGTATACATTGCCTTTCTGAGGTGTTATAAGCTGCATAAACACTGCAAATGGGTCATTTTAGCTCATTGGTAGGTGGTTGCTAGGCAAGATGATGGTGTCGTAATATCTGATATAGGTAAAAACTTTCAGGGCCCTGAGATGTAGGCCACGTGCGTGTCCCAATTTTTGGCTGCTCGACACATGATCGTGTTGTGGGCAAACAAACAGAAATAAATATTGCGTATTATAGCAAGAGATACAGTAGTAGCAGTTCCAACAGTCATCTCAAGGCATTTAATAACACTGACCATAACATATTAGAGAGAGAACGTCAATGATCTGTCCTCAGTCTTCTCCAAAAAAAAAATTGCCATTAATTGCCACAGTCTCTGTGTTCATGTTATGTTTCCTCTTTCACAAACTTTGGCAATAGATTTAAGTTCAGTGTTACACACAATTAATTGCACTAAGATCAGACAAATAACTTCACATTAAAACAGTATGCAGTCACGGTTGCCCTCTTAATTTTGACAGCATGTTGTGATAAAAAACAAAATCTTCGATTTGATTAAACAAGGTGCCGACCCTGATTAGGATAATAGTTGTTTAACAAAATATCTGGAGCAATCTTGCAAACAGTGTCACCCTTTCCACCGGGACCTTTGCATAACATTTGGAGGGTGTTTTTTTAATCACAAAAATCAGTACGTAGGCCAAAGTACAAAGGGAGAACACAAAGGATTCAGTCCAAATTTTTAAAAGCCACAGTAGACACAGATACTGTACGAGAGGTCTGTACACTGCTTGAGGAAATTGTTTGCCTATGTCCAGTAAAGCGTGGTCAGCATCTTGTGTATGTCAAGGATGATTCGACACAGTTGTGGTTGAGTATTCCATTTTTGGAAACTAGAAGTATAAATACACAATTGCCTTAGTGTCAGAAAAAGGTGTAGCTTATATAACAAAAGACATTTAAAAAAAAAAAAAAAAAAAAGAACAGCAGATTCACAATTAGTATTTTCACATGCTAATGTGCTACCAACTGAACCAAGAAATGAAGAATATTGTTATGTTTGCAGTTCTGTATGGATGTCTGGCAGATGATAATCATTCAACCTTTATATTAGCCAAGTTAATGTTTGAAGAGGATGTCTTGAAATGGCAATGCTGCCATTACAATATTAACACGCAGCAGATCTGCAGAGCCATCAGACCATAAAGTTTAATCAGAATCATCATACGCTGTGACAAAAACACTGTAAATGATTATATTTCCCATTTGCTTTTGTGGAGATCTTTCATTTTAATGAGTTTTGTTGGAGTTTATCTTTAATGTCCCACGAAATGTATACACCAACGACAAATATGTAGAGGCCAATGTTTTTACTAAAAATCTGATTCAATTTCTTTAAGTATTTTCATTGGCCTCAGTTTAGTTAATTCATAGAATTAGGTTTGTTCTGTTCACTTTCAAAGAACAGAACATTTTTTATAGAGAAATAAGAATAAAATATATATCCCAATTTTGGGAAATTCTGTATTTACATCGTTTGAAGGATTATAAAGAGCGATTATGTAATAAAAACATTATAAAGAGTCATTATATGTGGTATGAAAGTGAAAAGTTCCCACCTTACATAAAGGGAATTTATAAAATGATTAACCACTCACATCATCATGACTGCCCTTACATTATTGTTTTGTCCTGTAATAAGTATGATGCTGTGCACAGCATCTGTGTTTAAATGGTTAAAACCAAATGAATAACTTACCATCTGCAATTATATGCAATTAAATCAGCCAGTTTTAACAGCTCTGCGATTAAAGATGTTGCTTGACAATTTAATGGCATTAGACAACAGTTCCTTGGAACCACCCACTCCTTTCTCAAATAATTCAAGGAACACTTTAACTGTGTGCTTTCTGAGAATAAAGGTAACACTCTGTTACAGAGTAATTGCTCATGACTCCAAGCCCTCTAAAAATACTAATTAAACTCACCAAGAGGTCTCGGTTGTTTTATATTCTGAATTATTTGTTTCTGTTTAGGATACTGCCTAAATTAACTTCCAAGCGTTCCCAGAATATCAACAAACTTTGTTCACCAAGCTGACTTGTAACTTGAACTATTATTTGCGGAGTCACATCACAGAGCAAATGGCCCTGTGCTGTAGCATTTTTAAATGGTGTCTAGGAAGGTTTGCGGAACAAGTCTTGATTCTTCTGCTACATTAAATATGCTCTCACATTTCTGAAAACCCAGGAGCTGAGATCCACAAAGACACTTGATCAAAAACCATTTCCATAATTCATCAAACTTTGCATGTGTATTTAAAATAGATATGTCCACAGTACATGTGGTACATCTAGTACAGCACTTTCAGTATTTTTTTTCTTCTGAGAAAAGATAATAGTGAACAACTGTAAATAGCCTTGTCTTTGTTCACACAATTTACAGGGGGTGGATAAGGAGGTGGGGGTGGGGATAAGGGGTGGATGGGCTGTTCCCTTCAAGTAAAGATGGTTTTTAGATTAGGCAGGAAAATTGCTCTGAGCAAGTCAAATGTATTTGTCATCAAAAAGAAAGGATGAAAATGTGTCTGACTAAAATTATACTGTGTATGTGCCCCCAGTAGATGGCAGAGAAAATAATAAAAACCTACATACTGTATTGTGATTCATACTTTCTTATTACTTTTATTAAAAGAAGTCAACCATAATTACAGAAATATATTCCAGTTTTGGTAGCTCTAATAATTTAACCTTTACAGGCAGTGCTGTGGATACTGGGTTGTGGCTGAGAAACTGTAAATCACATTTTGAATATGCATGCACATATTTTGAGGTTGCAAAGCACTCTGTGGCATTGGTGATAAGGCCATTATAGCTATTGCTCCACAAGATTAAATCCATTTGCCAGATATTGTGTAGGTCCCCCTCGAGCTGCCAAAACAGCTCTGACCCAGTGGGTTGTGGCCATGGTACTTCTGGCTATGAGCTGTGATGTCTGGCACTAGGACACTGGCATCAGTTATTTGGGTCCTGTGAGTTACTGGGTGGGAAGCTGGGTCACTGACTTGAGTTCAAGCACCCGATATTTCCAGCAAAATATTTCAATAAGTTGGTCAATGGGGCAGCATGGTGATGCAGTGGTTAGCACTGTTGCCTCACAGCAAGCGAGTTCCTGGTTTAAACCCAGTGGCCAGCTGGGGCCCTTCTGTGTGGAGTTTGCATCTTCTCCCTGTGCTCGTATGGGTTATCTGCCTGCACTTCAGTTTCCTCACACAGTCCAAAGACATGTTTGTTATGCTGGTTATTCTAAATTGGCTGTCGGTATGAATGCAAACATGAATGGTTGTCTCTCTCTCTCTGTGTGTTTGCACGGCAACAGACTTGCAACATATCCAAGGTGGACCCTTCCTCTCACCTGATTACAGTTAGAATAGGCTCCAGCTCCCCCACCACCCTGAATTAGATAAACAGTTAAGAGGATGGATGGATGGATGGATGGATGGATGGATGTTGATATTATTTCTGTCGCCTGTTGGTAAATTAATATTCACACAGAACAGTGTAAAATGGAGTATGTCAGCATTTCAGTGCACATGCTTCATTCTCACTGCTGCCACGAAACTTTGAAGCAACATCTTTTAAAACATATAAAGTATAAAGTAAACGCTGTCTTTCCTATTAGAGCTGGGTGATCTGCTACATAGTCCAGTGCTCCTATCGCCTCCGCTGAGATCACCACTGACCATTAGCATCTCTGCCATCTGTCAGCCTGCAGACGAGGTAAGCATACATTGTCAACTGCATTTTCTGCCAGAATTCATTCAATTTGTCTATCTTACGTCCCGTGGGTCTAGGGGACATGGGAGGAACATACAAACAGAGAAATTTTTAAATCTCATGGTAGAACATGCAATGTTATATAGTAACTTAGAAACTGTTTTATGCTGCAGATTAAAGAATCAAAAATTTTACTGTAATTTTTTAAATTACATTTTTTTTGCCATACAAAGATTTTGATTTATTATTATCATTATTATTTTTTAATTTCTCAAATACTCAAACTGGAAAAAGTATTAAAAGACACAAAGGTTACTCCTGTCACAAAGAAATCAAGTCATGAACAGGTGAAGATAGATTAATGAGATCATTAGACCCATACCACAACAGCCCAAACAAATGACAGCGGGGGGACTGATATAGAATCAAGCCAAGAACTCAAAAGGCAATGTCACCATTTAGAAGGAACTGTTCAAAAATTCAGACTGTGATGGTAATGTGACTGGACTCCTGAACACTGGCAACTCACGCATATCTGAGAACAGCTGCTAATACTCCTTTACTGTCAAACACCATTGTTTTTACAATCTAATGTTTAAATGATTTCATTTTAAAAAATATAGACAATTAATGAGCTTTCCTCATTTCCGAAGTTTGCTGAATGGAATAGGTCAGGGCCCTGTGTGGGTGCAATTAAATTTAGCTGCTGAGTGAGGAGAATAGAGAGCATCTTCCAACATGTCGAATGATCAGCTATTATTAAGTGGTATTCTTTGGACCTCAGTAAATTTAATGCAGATTATACTGACGGTAGTCTTGATAACCTAATAAGGATTATCAAAGCTGCTCTTATTAATTGGTAAGCCAATTAGAATGAGCCACCCAAACAAACTCCAAAGAGTTCAAAAGTAGAATGATGCAGTGAACTCAGGGATATATTTATATACAACAAGGGTATTGAAGGTCCCCTTTTGGAATCTCATAATCTCTGAACTGAGAGGAACAG
Organism: Archocentrus centrarchus; assembly: GCF_007364275.1. Classification (NCBI taxonomy): domain Eukaryota; kingdom Metazoa; phylum Chordata; class Actinopteri; order Cichliformes; family Cichlidae; genus Archocentrus; species Archocentrus centrarchus. Next base: position 5,970,490 of record NC_044355.1, on the reverse strand, counting down.
GAAATTTAAAAAGCAGTGATCTCATACTGTTACACCAGCAATATGAAAATTCTTTGTTTGTTGTCCCTGAACCTTGCAGGGCAGCATTCAGATTTGGTGGCCTCCAGCTGTTTATGCATAAAATGGAGGATACTGTGGGCTCTAGCAGTAGACCGAATCTCAAGATAGGCAATCATAATGAGCAGACCCCCAGAAAATGGCTGCTGGAGAGAGAAACAACCGCCATTGCTGGAGGACATCTGAAATTAAACTTGGGGAAGACAAGACAGAGCCCTGTTCTTTTAAAGATAGAAAGACACAGACTTTGGTTAATGCTGCTAAGCAAGCATATTTTATTTATAAAAGGCCTTGCTCACTACTTGGGGGAGCATGTTAACAATTACATGATTACATGCCTTTTTTTATGGTTTAAGCATTAACAATTTCAACATTTTTTTGGTTAATATATGACCTAATGAGTGCTAGTGTGCATTATGGACCAAAACTTAATGTTTACATAATTCAATTAAATTTTTTTTATTTAGCGCCAAATCACAACAACAGCCACCTCAAGACACTTTATTTTGTGAGGTAAAGACCCTACAATAACACAAAGAAAACCCAACAATCAGATGACCCCCCATGAGCAAGCACTTGGCGACAGTGGGAAGGAAGAGCTCACTTTTAACAGGAAAGCACTGAAGCAGAACCAGACTCAAGGAGGGGCAGCCGTCTGCTGCGACCGTTTGGGGGTGAGGGGAGGGAGACAGGACAAAAGACAGACTGTGGAAGATAAGATAATTTAAATTTCACTGCAAAACAGAGTAATCCTTCCAGTAATCTAATGGTATTTACTACTACATAAATACATAAATTTTGCTTTGATATCACTAGTAGAAGAAAATCATCTGTTTATTATTGTTAAATAAATGTATGTGTGGCATAATTAGCAAAAGAGCTAATTATGTTAATGCACAGTGGAGAATATGAAACCACAAAATATTAACTTAATTTGTCAGACAAATAGAAGCATTTCACTGAAACATTCTTTTACACTTTTTAATTTGTCATGTTTATGGTTAAAAATCATTGCTGTAGGACAGCAAATGATTTTACATGTACATGGTGAGTCTGCATTTGCTATTCTACTCAGCCCTTATTTGTTCACTGTCCCAAACAAGACTAGCCATGTCCTTGTGCTGGAGCGGCAGAGGTAGAGCAGCGCTACGAGTGCATGCTCTTAATGCTTCCTGTGTACACATTTAAATGAATAAAACATGTCATCCAAAGAGGTCTGCTTCACCATGCAAACTCTGCAGCTTCACCTATGGTTACCTGTGGAAAAGTCTGACCTTCTTACAGGTCAGGATTACCACAATGAAAATAAAATTCCCTGGTTGATTCAGAGATTTGTATTTGTAGAAACACGTATGTAAAGTGGCTGGTGAGCGCAGCTCTATTTCCTTTAATCTACTATATTAGAGTTTGTTCTCTGTTGTATGTCACTAGCGTAATCATTCATTATTTAAATGGCAACAGAATATATAAGCTAAACATTACCACAGTAAAATGGCCTATAGCACCAAGTAAAGTACTTGGCGCTATAGGCCACAAAGATGATGGTTACACTATGCCGAGATTAAAAATGCATTTAATGTAGTATGTAATTATGCTACTTTTCAGTGCACTAAATCATTCCTTGCACATTAATGGCAGTCCGGTTACAAGTAAATTTTCTTAAAGCATTTTTCAGGGTGAGAAAGAGCATCTTGCCTTTCCCCCATACCTTTGTAGGGCGAGCCTTATCTCTCTACTGCAGTGTTTTCCTTTTTTGTTCTCCCAATGTTATGCTACTATTCATCCCCAATCTGCCTCCGTTCTGAACAACAAATCACCGTTTGGTTCTTTTTGTCTTCAGGACAACTAACTGTCTGTTTCTTTTTCAGGCGCTCAGCCTCCTTGCCACATTGTCCTCACTTGCTCATTGTCTTTGCCTCCGTCTGCCCCTTGTTATTTATGGAACCGAGGAGTACAGAGAAGAAGCCTGGAGCTAAACTATGCCCACAGCCAAGCTGCCCAAGAGATTTCGCAAAGGCCTTGTCAGGGACAGAAAGCCTTCTGTCACCTCTGCCACACCACCTCCCCTGCCTACTACTCCAACCTATTTAACATTTTTACGCGATGATGAAGTGATGACTTAGTGTACTGGCTCATATTGTGACATGTATTTCTCATCCTCCTTCAAGTTACGTTCTTCCTTTCATAGTGGTCACACCTGGACAGTCTGATGCACATTTATGAGTAGACATGTCTAAAATGTTGCATTTTATCTTCCTGTCAGTAATAGAAGCTGGAGTCCGGATCATTGAACAGATTGGCATCTGCTGCTTGTGCATCTGAATATTTTTTTATAACACAGTATAAGATAATGAGTGAAGGACAGAAAGAGCTGTAAAAGTCTGAGAGACCTTCAAAAGCAGTCTGATAAATATAAGACTAAATATCTTGTTTACATATTGATGCTAAGTGGACCAGTTCTGCACAGCATCTGAAAAAGCTGATATCTTATTTTTGATAGTCCCTGTGATCAGACTGTGTGGGTATTGAAACAAAATCCAACTATGGTTAGAGGCCTTATGTTTGTGGCACATTTACTTGGTCTTGGAAGAACTGATCAGCTTTTGGTGGTTATTGTTACCAAGTACTGTGAGGTATACCAGTTTCCTTTTTCCATACAATAAGATTTTTTTTTCCCATGTACCACATTATACACATTTTCACTCATGACTACGTCTTTTTAACACAACAAATAACCCTGAGCCAGCTCTTTAGCAAAGCAAACACCGTGCATGTAACACCAAGTATAGTACATGTACAAAATTATAGCTAAACAGAAAGTTGGGTACTTCAAACAAGAGTGTGTGTTAAGATAGATGAGGAAGATTCCACCATAACAGAACATTTAAGAAGAGGAACGAGACCGAGGATGAAGACGAACCAAAGAAGTACCAGAATAAATTCTGCTCTAAAAATGAGCTGTATATGTAAACATTGTATTGTGATATTAATTTTTGGTCAGACTATTTTTGGTCAGTATCTCAGTGATATGGAGAGATATCTGCTACAAACATATACTTGGACTCAAGAATGAGCTGATTTGAATCCAAATGACAATGATATCATTATCCAGTATCCAGTAAAATAAACTGCCTATAGCAATGTTAAATTCTTGAGTAAATGTTATATTTGACAGCTGTTTTTTATATTAAATTCACAACTCATTACAGACTATCAAAAAGAGCAAAATAAAGTAAAACCATTGTTTTAGAAGAAAGAAAGAGGCCTCAGGCGATGAGCCATAAATCAATGAGCTGTGCACAAATTTTATGATAAATAAAAATCACTGTGATGCACTCAGTTGCTCAGCTATGCTGTGCCATACAGAATAAATCAATTTATGGTACACTACTGATATGAATTCAGAGCATTTCATTTTTATTGTTGTATGCTAACAAAGTACAGTTGGCCAAAAACCCAACAGTCATGGTGATAACTTAAGGTCAGGAGTCACAATAAGATACCAATCTTATCCACAAATTGTTATCTTTGTGCCAAATACAAGCTTTTGAAAGTATGTATAGTGGGTGCAGTCAGCTCATATTATATTATATAATTATATATATATATATATAAATATATATATATATATATATATATATATATATATATATATATATATATATATATATATATATATATATATATATACACACACACACACACACACACACACCTACCTAACTTTGGAAATTTCAGATAAAACTATATTACAGTACTCTTCTGTGAAAATCACAATTCAACAAAGTTTGACAGAGGCAAGCATTTAGATTCTTCACACTTTCAGTAACCCCAAACCTTATCTTTTTCAGCAATGGTACAATGACACCCATGCCTGAGCTGATAGAGCAGCATCCAACCGTTATACTTTATGTGTAGAATGACTATGTTGAAAAACTACCCTTCCACTGCAAATTTACTGCAAAGGCGTGTTAAAAAACAAAAACAATTGCCATTAAAAAAAAAAATCACCTCATGGATTTCACACAGATGATGGTGAAACATGTTGAAAACAAAAGAGAAAAATGAGAGCTTAATGACTGAGGAGCTACTGGAAATATGATTGTGGATATATATATTTTTTTTGATTGATTGCCAAAAAGTGATTTCCAATGTTTCTGTGTGTTTTTTATGTGTAATATTGGTAAATCGACTGCTGTCAACAGGATTTGTGAAGGATTTATATATAAAATCAAAATAATACCTATTGTGCAAGTATCTTTATGACTCTGCGTTATTGCACCTACATTATAATCAATCTAGTCCTTTTTGGCCACTTAAAATATCTTTATAGAGCTGTGATGTTATATTTGTTGCAATTTCTGCAGCCTTCTTAGCAAGAGCTGTCTTTAAAAATACATTTTTAATGTCAATGACATTAAAAATAAATAAAGAATGTCGAAAAGTAACTTTGTCAAAAACTGCAGCTTCTATCTTGTGACAGGAATGTTCTTTCTGGCTCAAAATTACTTGATATCATTCATGAGCGTCATGTTTGACATATATTTGACAGACATAGGCAAATATTTACAAGTTATTATATAAAATTATATAACATGCCATTTACAACAGTTTAAATACTGACAAAAATTCTTTGGCAGATATCAGAAATCACTTTTCGGTTATTCTAAGGTTCCATGTAAATACTTGGCAGTTTGGTGCAGGAATAACAGGTTAGCTATAGTGAATTTATAGTATTGCACTGTGTTAGACTGGTGAACAGTGGCTATGGTTCTTGGTCAGAGTTAGGTTAAATCAAGTATAACAGAATTTTAATTTACATGGACAATGCTTAGATTAATTTACTCAATTATATCAACTGCATACAGTCGAGTATAAAGGCAGTATACTGTCAGTGTAAAGAATAGAAATCAGTCAGTGCAACTCGTAAACCGTTTGCTTACATTTTGTTGAATTCAGTTGTGTAAATTTACAAAGAGCAGTAAACCTCAGAGCAGCCACAGCAGCACAGGTCAGCTGATTACAGCCTGGCAACAAAGAAAATCTACTGGAGCTCTCAACAGAAACGATTGTGAGTTGTGATCCTTTTCCCCACGCTGAGCCTCTACATGACTGAGTGCATTTCAGAGCCTGTACTTTTTCACTTTTACTTGAGTGAAGAAGTTGAATAAGTACTTCAACTTTTACTGGAGTATTTTTTTTAACACAAGTGTCTGTACTTAAGTAAAGAATGTGTGTACTTTTACCACCTCTGCCCACTTCCCAGAAAAGTTCACATGCTCTTAAAATGTAAATAAAAGCAGAATGCAATAATTTGAAAAATCTAAAAAAAACTCTATATTTACTTGAAGTAATTTTGATTATAAAATAATTTCATGTTCTTTTTATAATCAGAATAGATAAATATAGATGGATTTGTCCATTTAGACACAGCTTTTCAGAGGTAAAGGTCAGGATAGGTTAACCACTCCGTGAAAGGCTGAAGGAGCAAAGCGTTCAACCATTTCACTAAAGCATTTCTCAACAAAGAATTGCAAATAATTGAGGGATTTCATCATCTGCAGTGCATAATGCAATCAAAACATTCAGAGATTCCAGAGAAATGTCTTTAAACAATGGACAAGGACAAAAACTAATATTGAATGGCTGTGATCTTGGGACTACAGTGATTCTAGTGTCAATAATTCCATAGGTTCAGGAACACTTCTCAGGACCATCGTCAGTGAACAGCACTCATCATAACATTCAGAAATGTAGAAAGAAAAAAAAAAGAGAAAAGAGAAAAGGTTAAAACTTCATATGAGAAAAAAAATACAGAAATTACATTCAAGACAAAAGTGTGCCTTCTCTGGCTGCACAGGAAAAGGCGATGGCCAGTGGAAGCAGAAATCAAATCATCACTTCAGTAAGACCAAACCACACTCTGCATGTATTATAGCAGCATGGCTCTGCAGTATATTAGTACTGCCTGGAGTTCAGTGAAAACATTTGGTGCATCACACACACAAAAAATCCAACAATAGAGCAACTGAATTGTTGAGCAGCCAAAATATGTTTTACCATTGTTGCTTAACATAGCAACAATAGCATCCTGAACATTTACACAATTTAATAGTTATTATATTTTTACCATAATTTCAATTAATTACAGGGTTTAAACAATTTGCATTTTATTTTTATTTAGATTTTACACAGCAGCCAACCCAGTGTTTTGGGGAATGAGACCTTCATCAACAAATATCAAAACAGTATCAACGTGGCATTTAGGGAGGGCATAAGCATATTCATTCCACCTTTCTTAGTCATCCTATGTATTGCACAGACATAGGTAGAGTAGCAACTGAACCCACTTACTGTGTAATATTAAACCACCGGAAGGCAGACTTGATCCATAATGTGGTCGGTGATCGTAACTCTTATATTCTACTCTAAGTACTGTGCTTCTCAGATGCCTCTGTAGTAAAGGTTTGATTGCCAAAGACTTAGGGTCCAAAATCACTCACTCTCACTGAACCATTAGGTTTCTGGCTGTAACTGCTGTCCAGTCTTACAAAAGGCATTTATTGAGCTGCTGCTCTGTTGCACAGCTAATTAGATAGGCCCTGTTGTTTCTGTACTCTTGACATGTATTAGCTTGTTGGTACGACCGAGTGCACACCAGCTTTTTGCTACTCTAACACATGGTCACTACCTAACATCAAAGACAGGATCCAAAAGATGCTAATTAGGAAACCAAACAGTCTTAACCAACATTACCTGATATTTAAAAGAAACACTATATATATATATATATATATATATATATATATATATATATATATATATAAAATGTTTGCAAATATGTTACAAATATACAAAAATAAATAAAACACCAAATCTTTTTTTTCCTGCTCCTGCACACATATTTCTGCAGCATAATTGTTTTGTCCTCCTACTACTTTACTCACTGACAGGAGTGATGCCAACAATTTTGCCAGCTAACTAATCACATTAACTATATTTTGGATTGTTATTCAAGAATCTACAAAGTATATGTTAAGTGTGGACTCAGCCAGCTTTGGATAAGGCTTTTTGCCTTCAAGGTCTACAAAAGATGCAAATTTGTCTTTTGTTTTCTTATGCAGATACTGGCTCACTTTTATCTTTTACAGTGTGCTAAATGTGTGGGGTGAGGTATAGAAATTTTATCTGTTTGTGAGTGAGTGCTGACTAATTCTGGCTAAACTACAATTTAAATAACGTGCAGTCTGTTTGATTTATCATTAGTATCTACTGTACATTAGTGACTACACATAACAGTGTTCTAGCACCTGTATGGTGCTGTACAATATATGAATGTACAATAAAGTGAATATGGAATCAGAAATATGGATTTCTTTTTCAGATTTAGAGAAGCCCTATGAGTTCCAAAAAACCCCAAACAAAGCAAGCAGCAGCAGCAACAACGACAAAACTATCTGAGCAACTACGAGCAGCTGTGAGTAACATTGGCAAACGATAATATGTGAGGGCACGCCCCCTATAAACAACACATTACCACATATTTATACCTTAATCATAGGCTGTAATGGATATGAAGCATGGTAAAAACATGGCTTAGTGTAGTCTTCATTTGCAGCCTATTCTAATCATTGAAATTCAGTTTTGCCATGCAAAAAAAGAGCTGTCTGGCTGAGGACCGGTTACAACTTGCCATCAGGAGCCTTGGTTCAGCCATTTGGGGTGCTCAGTTTATTGCACTTGCATTTTAATAGCATTTGCAATTAAGAGCCAATCAGGGAAGCCTGCGTTCTGACAGCTGTAGTAGCGCAATAAATCATAAATTAAGGAGAGGCAGAATAAAAAGTCTTTAGCATGTAATTATAGTTGTGACTCGGTCAATGTGGCTTGGTTTGCAAAGTCATGCCCATGCACAGGTCTATAACTGATCACAGAATAGACATGTCCAAGTGGGCATCTGTGTGGTGCTGCTGCATTCATCATTCCACAATATTTTATATGTTTTACCTGGGGAATGGAATGATTCATAAAACAGATGACTAAATGTAGCTACCCTCAGCCAGTCCAAATCAATAATACTAGTTAGATAAATACATTATTCATATTTCATTTAGGTACAGCTCGAGTAAAATGCTGAGTCAAAGATGTTACACAGCCATCCACCAGTCCTGTGTAATGGCAGCTTCCCATCTCTCTGTGCCTGAATGTTGTAAGGAGACAGTATGACAGATAAAATCTTCTTTTAACAGCATGTTTGCCTGTATTTTGATGCAGAAAATAAAAATAAAATTGTTTTTTTTTTCCTGCCATGACAGGATAAAATGCCATATAACTACTTATTGTGAGCAATGCCTAACCACATTCAGCACAGGCTGCTGGTGCTAGCACTGCTAACATTATCCACACTTGGCAAACAATTAAGACATTGCCTGCATTCAATATTATGCATGGTTCACATTTTAGGAGCAAGTGAAGTGTGATTCCTTTTTTCTAGATATGATAAGTTGCAAAGAACAGCCCTAGTATGAACATTATGCTTTATAATAATTGTAGATTTTTTTTTTAATTGGAAAATGGACTGGTTCTCATATAGTGCTCTTGTATTTTGTGCACTCAAAGCACTTCATACAACACGCCTCATCCACATAGTCACACACACACACTCATACAAGCACTTCTTTCTACGCCTAAGTGCTTTCTATCTAACACACACACACACACACACACACACACAAACACACACACACACACACACACACACACACACACCCTCCAATGGATGTATCGGACAGCAACTTGGAGTTCAGTATCTTTCCCAAGGATACTTTGGCATGCAGACTGGAGCAGCTCGGGATTGAACGACCAACCTTCCGATTAGCAGATTACCAGCTCTACCTCCTGAGCTAAAGCCACCCCAGTGGTTACCAGAAGGCCCTGGCTTTCAATCCACTCTGGTGCATTTCTGTGTTTATTTTTTTTTTTCTGAGTTTGCATGTTCTCCCCATGTCAGTGTGGGCTCTCTGGCTTCCTTCCACAGTCCAAAAAACAAACATGGGGTTAGGTTAATTGGTGATTCTTAATTGACTGTAGGTGTGAACGTGAGTGTGAATGGTTTAGGCAAATGGAAAGTTGATGGGAAAAAATATTGACTATGAACTTTCATGATGACACTGGTTGCTGTTAATCAGCACAAGAGGCTTCTTTAAAGGAGCCCATTTGCAAGTTTACTTGTGCCAACCTTGACAAATGCACTGCTAAATCTGACGCTTCCCATCTTTGTTCTCCGTCTACCTGCTTAATGCATCAGTGTTCACAACAGTCTCATGCAACTCCAGTGCAACAGTCTGCTGTCTTATAGCTTGGTGTCTGTCTGCATCAAGTGGTCTTGTGAGCTACATGTGACACACCCTGCCCCCTGGGGGTGTTGTTTATTTCTCAACATATTTGAATATTGTTAGGACATCTTGACACTCACATTCAGTCACATCTTCAAGTCCATAAAAAAAAGAATCGTGTTCCAGATGAGGTGCTGATGATTAAAACTGTTACTGTAGGTGAATCCAGTCTCCTTTTCTGTAAACCTCTAACTGATGTCTGTATTCTCTTTGCTACAGAAGTATCATTCTGATATCTAAAAAGCAATTTAGTAATCAAAAATACTCTTTAGATGACAATGATGAAGAATCTAGCAATATTAACAAGATACTCATATTATTCAAAGGAGTCATTCCACTATAGGCAAAATTACTTCCAAATTTTCCAGGGCTGCTTGCCACAGGATATTTAGCCTAAGATTTGGTTATTTGATGCCATCCTTCACAGCAGCCGGAACTATTTTTGTCAAAATGCATGAATGTACAAACAGTAGAGATTGCACAAATTTGACCTGCATGGGAGGCATGTCAGGAAAAAGCTTTTTCCAAACAGATCATTAGTGCGGAGCTATTGTTTGCAAAATAATATACAGTACAGCAAATAAGGCAAAGATCAGATATGATTATTATCATTATTGTGCTGTTCACATTTTTATCAACATTCATTCATGGCTAAAGAAAGGATTGGAAATAAGACTCATAAAAGCGGATGATGTGTAAATACATCTGCATATATCTGAGGACAGGAATGTATATGCATGTTCTGCCACAGTTTTAATTGAGAATCGGCAAACAGTTTGAGCATCTGGCCAGAGGCTTGATGGAATAATGTGCTCTGGACAGACAAATCAAAGATAAAACTTGTTTGTCCACAGACCAAAGATAGCTTTTCAGAAGATGAATGTCATATCAACTATGAGGTTTGGTGGTGAAAAAGTAAAGGTTTGGGGTAGCTCTGCAGCCTTGGGGACTGGCAGCTTGCAGTAAATGATTCATCTATGAATTCTGCATGATATCAAAGAGTGCTTGAAGATAATGTGAGGCCATCTGTCCAAATGATGAATTTGAACCAGAAGTGAACCTTTCACAATAAATGATCCTTAAAACACTGCTAAATCCACCAAGGAATGGCTTAAAACCATACCTCAAGTCAAAGCCAAGCTCAGGTCACACTGAAATGTTCTGTGGGGATGGTGGGGAACAAGTAACATGGGAAAAAATATCAGTATCATTGTTTTCATTCAACGATTTTGCCCAAGAACATATTCCTGCTGAAGAAGGCAGTACTATCACCATCAGCTACTGTGGTTATCAATACAGACAGGCATCTGTAAGCACTGTGTCAAAAAGGATCAAATGTTTGTCTAAATATGTCAAAGCAACGGTTTTCACTGGATTTTTTTAGGTGACTATCTACCATATATTAATAGTTGACTTAAAATTTAATCCTGTTTAATTTGTTAACTGTTTTGCTTAACACATAAGTGAGACGGGAGGGAGACGGTCAAATCTCGCTTCTTATACACTCTGAATGTAAACAAATGTTCACCAAAATCACAACATAGTGTTGATACACAGTAATTGCTCTCACCCACCAACACCACCATCTGCCCTTGGAGCTGTACAAATCATTTACTGCTAATTACTGATAATGAGAATATGTCATTGTGAAAATACAGCTGACTGCACAACCTAAAGGTGTATATTAATTATATAGTCGTATAGTTTCAAGTTAGGTGCATTTAGCTGATATTACTGGATTGTAAAGTACATATATGTCTTACAAAATTAGATTTTGATGTGTAGTTCAGATGAAATTGAGCCTTCAGGCAGTAGTCATAAAGTGGAAGGCATCAAAGTAATTAGTACTACTGCAAGTTCCGAAGGCCAGCATGCTTACCAGTAGAAAAAAAAAAAAAAGGTAAGGACTGTGGCCATGGGTTAAGGATCCAAGTCTGAAATACCAAAACCAAAGGAAAGACAGAAATGTGAAGAAAGTAAAATTTGTGAGTTAACAACTACTCCTCCTCCATCACTGCCTACGTGTTTAAGCTATTTGTTATAATCAAACTTTTGCTTTGAGTGAGAAATAATTTGCTGTTATTAGTAGCAGCACTGAGGTAATTGGAGAATTGCATAAGCTCTTAATTCAAACATTACTTATTGGCTTATAATGTGTTACTACATGAAGCACTGTGGACCACATTACAAAATTTAAAACAATGTTTTTGCTTGTTAAACTTCATTATTCCCTGTAATATATTATTTTTAATAGTGTCCTATAGAGTCCTACTGAAAAGCACCATGGTGCTTAGATCCTGCAAAACCTGCTGAGGTAAAGGAAAAGAATCATTTTTCACTAAAAATGGCTTGGTTCACCTTGCTCATTAAAGCTTACTGTCAGTGCGAACATCCTTATTAAAACTGCTGACTATTATTTAGGCTATTTTCTCATGTGGCTCAGTTTGCTTGGTCATAGACATTGTATTCTTGGTCACCTCTCTAGACTTTGACTTTAGTGGGCAGAGGCTACATAGTGTTTGGCGTCTGTGTTATCAGTGTACCTAAAACTGAATAAATTGCATTGCAACTTAATGTTGCAGGTTTTCCTCTCACTTGGTCTGCACAATATAGGCAGGCCTAGTAGGACTGCATAATGACAGGAACCCACACTGCCTCTGATATATTTCTAAAACATTTGAATGGACCATTTGGAAAATATTTATGATAGCTCTCCCATCGTGATAGACCGAGAAGCACTCAGTGGCTTCCTTAATGTCTGGGTGTTACTATAAAGAAGGAAATGGTTACATTTGCTGATTCATTTCTGGTAAGTAACCACAAGAACCCAGCTTAGATGACCAATAGGCACTCTATACATTTAAACAATCCCCTATTTATTCCAAATCAAATTATCCACTTCCTGTTAATTTCTGCGAGTTACTGAGGAAATGCTTTAGGTAACGGGATGCGGAGAATGTTGCAGTCCAGTAGTGCAAAGCCTTCCTGGTTATATGACTATATATAAAATAAAATGTTATTTGTTTAATTATAAGTACAATTCATTATATTCAAATACAGAAAATCACCATGAGTATATTTTCTCATGAAAAAAAGCATGGCAGAGTTAACATGTTCAATATCCCAAGGTGTCATCTTAGAGCAAATTATACTAGGGACAGTGATTCATTGACTCTGATATGTCAGAGTTGAGTAAGAATACATCATATAACAGCTTCATAAACCGTATTAATTCTTTAAGCCTTGCTGATAGTGAGCAGGGTCAATTATATAGTCTGCTCATTTTTATTATAACCGATTTTTTTTTCTAATTTTACAAACACGGCTGAAAAGGTTGGCACTACCCAAATGTCAACACCTCCCACAGCAGCTGAGAGATCAGAGTTCTTGCGTTTGAGGGTCAGACAGTCTCTAACACAACCCACAAAGGATCTTTGGAGCAATGTCTCGAAACCCAAGGGTATACACTCAGTGCTCAGCCTAGAGCCCACATATTCAAACTCTCAGCAAAACTGTGCTCAGAATTTCATTGTTGTACAGTTAGACAGTACTGCTTCAGTAAATTTTATTGTTGATGTATCAGATACATTTGTCAGATGCAATTCACACTATGGAACAGAAATACTAAATAAATTACATCAAACCTAAATAAGCTTAGATTTTTTTTCTCATCAACTTATCACAATTTTGAAATTAAAGCTACACATTTTCTCTAGCTATCAGAGAATGCCATGGAGTCACTGATCAGTCTCCAGGACTTTGTGGCTGGGGCTTTTCCAGCTGATTTTACAGAGAGCCAGCAACCTCCAGAAACCACATGCCAACCACCTGTGGAATACAAATTTTTCCCTAGTGACCGGTGGTTGCCAGTGGGTCGTCAGCAGGTCTCTAGGCTCATATGACCGGAGCCTAAGATGACTTAAAGTACTAAAGTACTAAGTACTAAATATCTAAATAGCTCCTGGGTTTGTGGTATGTTCCAAGAGGCTTTTTTGTATGTTGTAATCTGTTGCATGTGGCTACCAAATATTAAATGCAGTGCACTCTGAGTTACTTTAACACAGAGTACTATATTATGAAGCTGTCTCAGAGAGCTAACAGGAAAATCTTGAAGCAGCTTTAAAAGAGAGTGATTGGACTAAACATAAAGATAGGGACAGATGACTTAAAAAAGTCAAAATGCATGTTTGATTAATTGGTGATTCTAAATTGGCCAAGGATGTGAGTTTTCAAAGTGTATATAACAAAGCACTGTATAAATGAATGGTTAAATGTGACATGTAGTCTCAAGTGATTTGTGCATTTTATATATATATATATATATATATATATATATATATATATATATATATATATATATATATATATATATATATATATATATATATATATATATATAATGTATCAGATTTGTCGCAAAGAAAATTCAGATGAGAGACGAGCAGCAGAGACTTTGATTCAGCATGGAGTACAGCAGTAGCTTGATCTTGTCTTTTTTCTCAAAGGCATCATCATTTACAGGATAAAATGTATTCAGAAGGATAGTACCTTACTATACAAAAAAAAATTATATCTTTGAGCAATTTGCTGCAGTGTACTTTTAGTAGCGCTTGCCTAATGTTGGCATAAATACCACTGAGAAAGAAATATTTAATGCAAGATGTTATCACAGGGAGAAAAGATATGAGACATGGCTTTAAGTCATCCAGATTGCATTGAATAAAATACACAAGTATGGAAGGTGTAGACACATTCTGTACAGCCCATCTGTGAATAAACAACATCTGCAGGAATTTGCTGCTATTCATTTGTGGAGTTTTAGTTACAAACATGCACATTTTCTTTTTAACATAATGTTACACAGTCTGGTCTGCATATAAAAAGGGACCCAATCATCAACCTATGAAGTCAATTTTTTTATAAATTTTATAAATCTGCAAAGCTATTTTTTTTATGTAGCACCTTGAGCAACGCCTAGTCCCAAAGAAATGAACAAACAAACAAAAAACTAAATATTTAAAGTTACTGAAAAATAAACCAAATGTAATAACACTAGCCTTCATTCTTGAAGATCACAAAATACAAAGCAGGTATTCTTTATGTGCATTTCATATAACTGTAAAAGCTATTCCTGTCTGCAAGCTACAGTATTCTTGCAGACAGATAGTCTAACTTGTTCCTGAATTTATGGTGACCAAGCTAATATCTAATGGAGGTGCATCCACTTTATCATCAAATTGGTATACACACATTTACCTGAGTTCAATGTTGACATTTTGTTTCCTAAGTAATACTGTAACCATCAGATTAGTGTTTTTTAATTATTATTATTATGCCTGGTCAATTCAATTCAAATCAATTTTATTTATATAGCACCAAATCACAACAACACTTGCCTCAAGGCACTTTATACTGTAAGGTAAAGACCCGACAATAATACAATGAAAACCCCACAGTCAACCCCCAGCAGCCTAGGCCTACTGCAGTGCAACTAAGGGAGGTTTCAGGGCCACCTGATCCAGCCCTAACTATAAGATTTATCAAAAAGTAAAGTTTTAAGCCTAATCTTAAAAGTAGAGAGCATGTCTGTCTCCCGAATCCAAACTGGCTGTACCAAAGAGGGGCCTAAAAGCTGAAGGCTTTGCCTCCCATTCTACTTTTAAATACCCTAGGAACCACAAGTAATAAATATTGCATTAAATATTTTGGTCAACAGTACTGAAAGCTGCACTGAGGTCTAGCAGGACAAGCACAGAAATGAATCCATTGTCAGTGGCCCTAAGAAGATCATTTGTAACCTGTGATGAATTCTGAATCCTGACTGAAACTCTCCAAAATCAACGTCTGTGGAAGTAGAGTTTAGGTAGCTGCTCTGCACTGTGTCAGCACATGGCACTGAAGACAGCAGTGGAGGAATTATATCCTTAAACTTTTTCATTTTCAGAAAGACACCTACTGTAGTAAAATTAATTCCCCCATGATTGCAAATTTAAATGTGATTAAGAAATGATCAAACAAAAGAGGGTTTTCAGGGAATACAGTTAAATGTTCAGTTTCTATGTCATACGTCAGATTCAATATTAACATTAGTGATCTCCGACTGACGTAACCGGGTGTCATTACTGCCAATGTGAATTTTGAGCTTGGCCTCCAAAGTTACAAACAGGCTACATTTATTACAAGTATCATTATTACTAAAGGAGGTCGTGAACATTTGACACACAGAGCAGGACTGTGGGAGGGACAGTTGAAGAAGCCGTGCTGTTAGTAAGTCTGCAGAGAGCTAAGCTAATAGCTACGTTAGCAAATCCCTCAAGACACATTGAGTGAATACTATGAATTTAATTTGCAGGTGATTCAGCAGAGACTTATCTCTGGATAAAGCATGTGAAAATTACACTATGAAATAAGTGATATCTAAAGATTTATAATTAATCAAACTACACAAAACGCCACTGTGCATTGTAACAGGTCAAGCACACAATATGCAAGAACCTAATTTGAACTCTTTTCTTTCATTCATCAGCTAAGCTTCTATTCTGTTGTTTGCTTGACTTGCTTAACAAGAAGGCTAATCGCTACATCACCTTTTAATTACAATCACATTTGCCACATTAAGAGGATTAAAAGTCGCTGACCCCTTAAACAATAGGTGGTGAGTATGGGCCATATAAGCTGTGCTACGTTAGCGTGTTGAAAGGTGTCAACCTCACCAGATCAGTGAACAAAGCACTCAAACTTCTCAATATTATCTCTGTCTATAATGCACATGCATCTTATTTTCTACACAAAAATGACTCCATGTCTACCACACACACACACACACACACACAAACACACACAGAGACCCAGATATTTGTGTCAGCACGAGCTTGGCACAACATGTAGCGGGTAGAGGTATTGGAAGCTAAAACAACACTGAAGTCTTTGTTTAGTGCTACTGGACGAAGACTGATCAATGATTGCAGAGGCGTACTGCAAGAGTTAGATGATTACCTACAGAGTGTAAATCCCTGAAATACTGTCTGGAATATAAATTAGACTGATAAAACCAAGATATGTTCACTTGGGAACTTCACATCAAAAGACGTCTCTTTAAGCACATACAGTCATTACCAGTGAGATGACATCAGAGTAACTGAATAGGCATGGCACTACCCATACTGGAACACGACTTCTGCCCACCGTTTGATGCCTATGGAGTGCAGACCTTTGATCTAATTTTGGTGTGACTTGCCCTTCACACAAACACTCATTATCCGTGGCACAGTCAGAGTAGCAGTCAATCTGTACCATCAATACTTGCTGAAGATTGTTGGAAATTAAAGAAAAATTAAATAAATTTTTCTTGTAGTGAAAATCTTAGGCTATGGAACCAGCCATCTGGGTTATGAAGGAAAAAGCCCAGCAAGGGATATGAGAGGAAAAATAAATCTGGATCTTTGGCAGAAAAAGTTTGCTGTCTGTTGTTCCTTATAACACAAATCTGCAAAATCTTCTTCGCAATATGAAATTATGACCATAGACACCTTGGGGATCATTTGGATTTTTTTTTTTCCCCCCTAACAGTGACATGCTCTCTGGTTCAACTGGGAAACAATACAGAATCATGTCAAAAACTGTTTATGTCCTTCCTAAGTAGGAGAAATCATACAAGTTGCACTCCATTTACTACTGATTGAATGCAATGACCTGCTCAGCTTCTATCAGTGATCAAGTGCTCTGTAATTTTTTTCTTTTTCTCTGTCATATTGCATGAACACAGCAGAGGCTAGCCTGCTGTCATGCATATAACTCTCTTCCCAGAATCCCAATGAGGAATACGATACAGTATCACATCATTTTCTTTTCTCCTCTCTCTCCGTTAAAGAGTTCACTATTACCCTCCCATCTGCTGTTTTCATGTCTCATCAAAGATTTCTCTTCCCCTCACCAACTTTAAATATTCACTTCGTGTTCTTTCAACAATAGCTTACAAACACTTGGAAATAATTGAGTCTCAGCGGGCTGACAAAAAAGGGAGCAGTGATCGTGCGCAGTGGAAGTGATCAAATATGGCCTTGAGCCAACCGTCTTTGTAGATGGTCTTTGTATTGCCATTGATCTGGGGGTGGATACACCCGAGGAATATATTATTTATGTTCTTTTTTCCTCCCGACAGCAGCAAGTCACAAACAGTAATGGGATGAGATGGGTGTCACACCGGAAGAGAGGAAACCAGTGCTGCTGAGTATATGGGCAACCCTGAAGACTAAAGGCAGTGGCCACAAAACCATGACAGAGGGCTTTCATCTCCTAACAGAAAAGTAATTGTCAAGATAATGTACTCCTCAATCTTACTGTACACAGGGTGCCATGTCATCATTACTACGGGCATGGAAAGTGCTTTTAACAACCCCCATAAGCCGATCATATGCCCCTCCAGTACGCTGTTAAAGCTGCTTCTTCTTCCTGCAGAACAAAAAAAAGTAAATGTGGAATCAAACTGAGCAATCTGCCTAGTTTAGCTCATGTGGAACATTTAATGTGGTTCTGCTTTCTCTTTGTATCCATCTAAACTGCAAAACATGAAACAATAAATGTAGTAAATTTGTTTCAGCATTTTTAGTGTCTAAGGTCATACTGTTGATAATTAGCTGAAAGAAGCTAAGTACTTTCTCTTGCAAGTAACACAAACAAGCTGAACAGGCTTCCTGACGCAACCATGTACGATAATTCAATTACTTTCTGTTGAGTGCTCTTGAAATATTGCATCTTAGAATGTTGATAGTATTTGAATTATTCAGATTTCTCTGTGCGTGTTTGTGTTTGCACAAGTTAGGCTTGATGGAAATTTTGGGGAGATTACTTTAGGGTAATTATCATAAAAATTATCATAAAAGTCACTGCAACCTCACATTCATGTATAAAATATTGTAGGGGATTATTATGCCGTATATTACTAATAGAAGAGTTTTCATTGACATACACTGATCTGCAACTTGTGAAAAAAAAAAAAAATCATTCTGGGCATATTTGTGCTAGAAATCCAAAGAGGCTTCGAGCAACAACAGGTAAATTAAGTTGTGAATATTTTTTTCTAGTCGCTCCTGCCTACTGCACCTGTAACCCTTTCACTGCTAAGGTATTAAAGATAGAAAGGTTAAACCGTATTATATTAGTTGAAGGCTCATGAATTGCTTTAGTACAATAAGTGTTAGTCATATCATCACTAAAAGCTTTTCTTTAAATGTGCCATTCTTGCTGGTTAACCGGTCTATTCTGGTTTTGTATTAGCATTTTTTCCCCTAATTTCTTGGCAGGAGAAGCATCTTTGTAGCTAAGCATCAATGTCTGCAATGAATTTTTGTTGCATAGCACATGAATTGCCTTTTGACCATGTTGTATGCCTACTTTATGTCCAGGACAGTAATATTTTTCTCTTTCTCCCAATACATACAAAATTTTCAAAGCTACTATGAAGCTCAATTTTACAATTGTGGTTCAACATGCTTGGTTCAAGTGAAAGAAAAAAAAAAAAACAACTTTTTTGCCTAATTGGCCATAATTTTTTACTGAAGGAAATAAAACACTCAAATACTGCACAATAATTGAGCTATTTTCTCTAAAGTATAAAAGGAATTGTGAAATATCCAATGAAACAAGAGCATAATATTCACCATGTCTTCAATACCACAATAATAATAATTAAAACCAGCAGTGCCATTTCCGCAATTAAAATTCCACTAAGTACCACAGGTCTTCGGTCTTTTGACAGCACCGAGGACACAGCTCAACATCTGTGCTCGGTTTCACCCTGGATTTAATTAATTTAGTTCCAAGATGACAGTAAAACCTGTTACAATTATTTCTGATCATAAAACATGCCACAATCACTTCCCAATCTGCAGGTCAGATTAGGCATATCAAACAGATTAACTCTAAAACCCTCGCCATACATGGACCAGAACTGACAGGTAGCCTCACAACTTGTGGCTACAAATACGACTTGAAAATAGTCCCATCAAAAGCACAGCACTGAAGACAGCATATCCACTCAGTGACAGTAATAATATGTTAATGTGTACTTGGAAGTCTTGACAGAATGTAACATTAGAAACCTACAACTACACACTACAACTGTGTTTTTTTTTTTTAAGTCAGTGTTTTGAAGAGTCAGTGTCAGTGTTACATAAACATATATAGAACTGTGTGGATTTTTAGTTCAATATCATTTATCACACAACAATATTTTAAAATTTCAGGATGTAGGCTGTAAACTATTCCTGAAACAGCCTGAAGCTAAAGAAAGCTAGCTCCCACATTCACAGACAGCCAAAGAAACACTTTTTTCTTTTCAGAGCCTGTGCTATAAGCCTATGACTCTGTATATGTATGGATAAGTGCCTGGCTGTGACCAGTAGACCCAGAGTTGGACAGCCAAACATCCCCTGAGGTGCCCCTGTTTCCCTGTTATTCAGTCTTTCATTGCAAGCAAAGCCCCCAAGTGCTGGAGGATTTTACACTAATTTATGTTCATTGATTTATTTATTTATATATTATTCACAGAAAGCCTGCCAGGAACCAAGGCCAGGAATTACACATGTTGACAATAACAGTGGCTCTTGTAAACTTGGAAGTAAAGGTCAGTGTTTAAATTTGGAGGTTTAATTCCCAAATAGAAATCCCTGAAATAGCTAATGTGTCAGGAAAGCTGAAATCACTCTGTTTTAAGTGCTTCTCGGGACATGTGCATTTGCTGTGCTGCACACATTATTCATCATTTTTCATTTATTCATCATGTATTTTCAATAGCCTGAATGTCTGGACATGGAATATAACATATGGACCCATTTATATTGCCCTTCTTTTTTGAGATAAAGTAGTTTTGATTCTATTCACTGTCTATAATCTGTCTTGATTTGTTCAAGGAACTTGTTCCCCTCCAGTATTAAGCAGTAAATAAGCCAAGAAAGACCAATCTGTCATATGACTGAGATACAGATCTCTCATTCAGTCATACCCAGAGGTAGCCTAGTTGACTCTCGCTCCTGCACTCACTCATTTCCGAAGTCCCCTTGCACGTCTCAACTTTCAGTTCCACTCCCAGCTCAGCAGTCAAGACTGACAGGAAACCTGGAGAGGTACCCTGAGTGTCTCGTTGACCCACTCACTTACCAGACTGGTCACTCCTGTGGCTCTGACCGGTCTCACTGTAGTGCTTTACTGCAGTCCAAGTTAGTTTCCAGCCAATCATGCTTACAGCACACTCTACATGCCTCACTGGCCATAGTCGATAAAAGAAAAACTTTTCAAGTCACACATCTGATGAGACAAGCAGAAGACCAAAAATAATCTGTGCAGAGAGGTATGTAAACACATTTGTGGGGAGACATTTTCTGCACATGAAATGCTTGCAAATATCACAGCACTAGTTTATTCAGTGTTGAGTATAGCACTGTGAATGTGTTTATATATTTTTATAAACACTGGAAGCGACCATAGAAAGTGAATAAGAGCCACCAGCGTTCAGCTGATTCCACAAGTTCTGGAATTTAATGGAGGGATAAACTACCACTGTACAAAAAAATATTCCTCCATTGGTGGGGGAGAGTGCTGTCAAACGCATCAGTCCAAAATTTCCCATAGGTGTTTTAGACATCCAAGATAAATCTACTGGAAAGGCCATAGTATATCCACATAATTTTCTTACTTATTAAACCATTCAGAGACCCCTCAAGGTCTATAGATGGAATCATTGTGCTCCTGAAAAAGGAAATTCCCATCGGGATAGAAATATTTCACTTAAAAAAACGTTGTATTGATTTGCAGTGACCTCTCCCTCTAGGAGGAAGAGTTCAGTCAAATCATGGCAGGAAAATGCTCCTCAGAACATAAAGTCACCAGATTCCCTCACTACAGGGGTCAAAGGTTATTTTTTTTTTCTAGTCTGTTTAATAATTTTTATTGAATTTCCTTTTTCCTCCGAAGGATGGCTGGCTTCTCCCTTAAAGATAGGGTGAGAAGTGCAGCCATTTGGGAGGGGCTCAAAGTAGAGCCGCTGCTCCTCCACATCGAAAGGAGCCAGCTGAGGTGGTTCAGGCATCTGATTAGGATGCCTCCTGGGCACCTGTTGGGTGAGGTGTTCCGGGCATGTCCTACTGAGGGGAGTTCCCGGGGCTGACCCAGGACACACTGGAGAGATTATATCTCTCGGCTGGCATGGTAAACGCCTTGGGGTCCCCCCGGATGAGCTGGAGGAGGTGGCTGGGGAGAGGGAGGTCTAAGCTTCACTACTTAGGCTGCTGCCCCTTTGACCCAGCCCCAGATAAGCAGAAGATGGATGGATGGATGGATGGATGGATGGATGGATGGATGGATGGATGGATGAATGGATGTTCCTTTCTCTGGCGCTGTTATTTTTTTGAAATACCACTAATATTATACATATTAATAGGTCTATTTGTTGCATACTTGTGTTACAAAGTGTTAAATTCTTTCCAATAACAAATACAGTTTATTAATCTAACACTGGTAGCAGAGTGGTACCCAAAATAAGTATACCTATACCCAAAGGCAATGAACCTGATCATGGACCAAAAAATCAGATTGGTGCAATCCTATCTGGGAGTACATATACAAATCTTGAGAATGACACAGAAAATCACCTTCCTAATGTCAACACAACACTCAAATATCAGTGAAGGGATGTCTTAAATATGATGAATCACTATGTAAATAAAGCCATTAGTAGGCAGGCCGTGTTGTCATAGAGAATGTCACTCTAACAACAGATAACAAATTTAAGTAAAACATTGTGTTTGGCTCTCATTTCACACCAGTTGGATAGTTCGTGATACTTAGTTTCTCAAAATATGTAAATGTACAGTAAATCACGAGACAAATAACTGAATCATCAGACAGCAACGCTCTGTAACTGAAAGGACACATAGCAGGCAGGCGATTACGTGCTGCCTTCAGTACCTCTAGCCACCTCTCTCAAAGACTCAGAAATATCTAGAGCTTCCAGAGCACAGTCAAACCTCTGGTAACAGTGACTAGAGAAATAAAGAGAAAGGGAGACAGGCTGGGAGAGGAGAAGTAATTCTTACAGTATCTATTTAGTGTGTTTTCTGTCCCAAGAGTAACAGCATAGCAAAGGTTTTAACAAGTCTCAAGTAACCAAAAGCTGTCTGAGATTTTACAAATATGAGAAAAAGAATGTAATAAATTAAAAAGGGGAACAATAGACCATCCCAATTTATTGGCAGTTTATGTAACAGTCTAAAAAGGAACGGGATGTAACTGCAGTCTATAGGAGTTCAGGAGCAGGGCTAATATGAAACTGGGTTTGTTGTGCGTATTGGACAGCAGCCAACTGTCACTATCTTAATAGAACAGCACAAGTGTAATATGAGTCTTTTGTGCCTTGCGTGAATTGATCTCATCATTTTGCCTTTTTTTTTCCATTTGCAGCAATTAAATAGTCAATATTGACATTTAGGCTCTGGAACCCAATAAAAGGCATGTCCACGAATTATAGAAACTGTTAACAACTATATTTGTGCCATTATCTCCTCTGTGGATTTGTATTAATTTAATTTTTTCATTCTTCGCTTCACCCTTTAACTGCACCTGTAGAATGTAACATTTTATTTCCTACAGGAAACCACAAGTCTTTCACAAAACTCAGCAAAACCTCAAAAGCTCTTAGCCAGATTTTAAGGTGTGTAAAGGTGTATAGGGGATCCTACTCCTCTTCACAGACTCCTTAAAGCATTAGTAACTAACAAACATCAGAGGTGTACTTTGTTCTATATCAGCTGTAAGCCCAAAGGAGACAAGGATCCGGGACCTGCCCTAACAAGCACTGGTCGACTGTCCTGCTGGGAGCCTTTCATAGTCTGGTAAAAACGGGGTTATGGGAGCTTGTCCAGTGTAAAAAAATACAAGTACTGTTGAGAAGTCCACAGTCTCCT
Source organism: Archocentrus centrarchus (assembly GCF_007364275.1). Taxonomy (NCBI): domain Eukaryota; kingdom Metazoa; phylum Chordata; class Actinopteri; order Cichliformes; family Cichlidae; genus Archocentrus; species Archocentrus centrarchus. Next base: position 5,947,080 of record NC_044355.1, on the reverse strand, counting down.
CAGAGGTATAAAAGCATCCATGTCCTGACATTTTCACTATTGTTGCAAAGAAAAGACTTGACTCTGACATATCTCAATCTACCTGTGAAGCACTAGTGGGCATATTGCTATGCACATAATGACCTAACCTTTCTAGGTAAAAGGCTCACAGTTTAAAAAAAATACTATTGAAAATGCTGCCTATTTTCATTTACTGACATGTTATATTATAGGCATAAGTGATTTTTAGTCTTGTCAGATGCAGATTTTCTTCTTCTTGGACTGACTAGACTATTGACACAGTGCACTTGCAGAATAAATCATTTCTGTTATCTCAATACTAGACTAATGACCTGCTTTGCTATTATCCATTTAGTGGTGTTATAGTTAAAACTTAAAATAATGCACACAACAAAAGGATGGCTATGTTAGTGACTTCACCTTGGGAGAAAAGACAAAACATTTATGTTGCCATGCAAAGAGTAAAATGGTCAATACTCCAAATATCCTATTTCAGAGCTGAAAACTGAGGGTGCAAAGAAAGGATGAAGGGGGGCAAAGTCACTGTAAGGACATCCCAAATTGGCTGATGGAGGCAAAATACAAAATGGATAGTTCCAACAGTGACTTTGCTAAAAAAAGGAACTAGTATCCATCTTTGTGTGCCATTAGGATTTAGGCAGGTTATTCTACTGTGTGAATATTTAATGATTCTTAATTACCTTAAAAAAAATCCAACACTGGTTGGTAATGGCACTTAAGTGGTTTGGCTGTTATGTTTGCATGCTTGCACCTTAAGTGACTTACTAGGTAGATGACTATTGGTTGTATTACGTAGTGTGACACAGTAGTGGGACATAACTCCCTTTCCATACTGAATAGGGTCATTGTGAAACATTATGCCCAAAGATGTTACTTAAACTGCTATACTTCACTTCATCCTCTGTTTATACAAAAAGCCATCAATTTCATCAATTTGTTCAGGGGGATAGCCCAAAACATTTCTTCCCTTTATTTTATCTTAAATGCCACATCGGTGCGACATCCTCTGCCCCCAATTCTTAGCCAGCTACATCACCCTTGACCCTTGCTAATGCTCCTTGTCAACACACACAAAAAGGGACTTTCCAAAGGTGATACGACATGTATTGCCCACGGCAGATTGCCAAGGAAGGTCATTCTTCAAAGTGACACATACAGCAAGGTCACTGTCAGTGGAGGCTGTTCTTAGACCAGTTCTCTTGCATCACACTGCCTCTTCTTAGTTAGTGTATCCCTAAAGGGCTACACTGCCACCAGCAGTCACTTAGCACATCACATACTCAGAAGAAAGCAGATGCCAAGCATTTCTCACCAAACTGCAAATATACTTACCGTGTTTTATTTCAGGTTATTTTACTGATGCACTGTGAAATTAAATGGGTCAAAACTAGTAAACAAACCAAAAAAGAAAAACAGCCACAAAGTGAAACACACAAAGTGTCCTCTTCTTGGCAAATACCTGTTCAATACACATGCCATCACTATTCATATTACTTTATTTTCTTCTCTTTGAGGCAAACACTATTAAAAGAGAATTATTTTCCCCTCCTTTGAGGGGACTATGATGAGTAGGCATTTTCCGTAAATGACCCAGCTGTTCGAGCATATTGTGTTTCACCTCATCAGGGATTCAAAGGGGCTCGCAGCAGATCAGCCACATCCGCTCATGCTTTGGTCTTGACCATACCTCTGTAAACGCTGGTCTCATAGCTGGTGGTGTATATGCTACAGATGTGTGGCTCATGATGGCCAACATGATTATGTTAATGTCTTTCTAAGTATAATTAACAATTAAACGCACATCAGCCTGTAATGTTAAAAAAAAAAAAAAAATGTGGGAAGGATGCATGTGCATGCTATAAATGAGAAAGGAAAAGGAAATCTACCATACAGTATTACCCAGACATTAGTGATAATGAACCTATGAATAAAACAGTTACCAAAAAAAAAAAAAAAAAGAAAGAAAATCCTCTTATTCACCCAGAGTTATTCTGGTATTTACAAAGTGCATAATCCCAGCTGTATCCAAAAGGTCATAGAAGAAAAACTTAAATCTGAAACCCAGCATTTCAGTCTGTGATCATTGATTTTTCTCCCATGTCCTTAATGGACAGGATAAAAATATGCTGCTTCTGGGTACAAGTCTTGTTTTTGATAACACTTGCTATGCATCTGTACTCTCACAATAGCAACTTTAAAAAAAACTTGTGTTTTGAAAAGATTGTTTTGAAAGAACTGCTACATATTGTACAACCTGCACTGCAACAGCTTTTAAAAACTTTTTTTCCCCATAACTTTTAATGCAAATCAAGTATTAAATATGCTTAATTTTTTGCCATTTTGGTGTGTGGGTCATTTTTTAAATACTGGAATAATAAAAGCATTTGCAAGTCTTGGTAAACCTGAGGGGAAGTTTGGACTCCTAACATTTTATCTTCTTGAAAATTTCTATTAAAGTTCATTTGGTCATCACTACAACAAGGACTGAAAAAGGTTATTCCACCTAAACTTTCTGCTGCCAACATGACAAGGGCATTTTTTTTTTTTTAAATGTTATCAATAAGAGATATTCATATAGTATTCATCTTAATGAACCTTAATTAGATAATGTAAAGTCTCACAGTACTATGCAGTAAAAAAAAAAAATTGAGATATTAAGCATGATTTGGCAATTTTATAATATGATATGACTGATAGTTTGCTGATACCAAATGAAAAAGGTGCACATGATTGCAAATGATTTATTATATTTGGAAGCAGGTGTGTCAGATTTCATCTGCCTACCAGCGTGTATGCATACTGATATAAGCTCTGCTTCTGTGAGTAATAAATCAAAACCCCAGCATTTCTGCCATTAACGTAGTTTCCTCCCAGTCTCTGTGCTGTCAACAACAGTGGATAATCGCAATGTAGAAGAGGGCTCTGTCCTTCTGCTCCATCCATCGTGTGATTCAGAGGATGCATAATATCACTGCAAATGGAGGGCCTTGTCTTTGACTCATTTGCTAGCATCAGCACAGAGGAAAGACAGACTCTCTACTAGCCCCTTAAACGCAGACTTTAAATTCACAAGCAGGCACCCTCACCTGAGCACACAGGCTCTATGCAGACAACGCACATACACCCTACTTGCTGTCGTCCAGAGATGTACTCAGCATACAGTGCCTGGACCAAATCATTTACCAATTGTAAAAGGTTGAAAGAGGCAGAAACAGCATTGCTAATTCACAGTTAAAGAAAATACAAAGATGAGCAAAGTTTGTGTTTGTGCGTTCCTTTAACCATGCTACTCCACATCAGAGGGAATGCGTCAGCCCTACTATGGTTAACACTCAATAAAACATCAAAAGGGATGAAGCTCAGAGCTCTGGACAAATACACACCCACACAGATACCAGATACACACAGAAACTCCTTTTATTTGTACACCCTCTCTTACACATGTATGTACACACTAGAATGCACATTTAACATACGCAGAGATATAGATGGCTGGATTAAATGAACAGAGCAGGCAGAACAGATAATAGGTTTGCATCTATTTCAATAGGAAGCAAACACACACCATACATAACGAATGCTAAATGTGATTTCAATAGAATGCTTTCAACAGAACACACAGCAGTTTCTTACAAGCACTCTATATACTGTATTCAGTAGAACAATTGGCGGTTTGAGCCAATATTGGCAGTCAATGGCAGATACACAGGCGCTGTCATCAACTTCCCATCAAGCTCCACTTCCCCCCAGTGGATGTTTTGAAAGAGGAGAAACACTTCTTGTGAAATTTTTATATCCAGAGGCAAAGGCGTTTAATGGTCACTGTTTTGCATATTATATGAGATGTCGCCATTATAATCATCTGACCAGGCCAAAAACTGGGCTTTGACAGCTTAGACAGGCTATTCATTATTCAATTATTTTAAATATTTCAGGGCACCGACAGGATGCTCAAGCAATAAATATTTCAACCATTGCCTTACAAAAGGAGATAGCTGTGCACTTGTCTGGTATTGATCAAGAGGGCAGCACATTCACTCAGAAAAAAAAAAAAAAAAAAAAAAATAGTATACATTTATCCCACTGTTAGTCTGTACACTGCCCACTAAACGATTCGAAATTCCCATCTGAGAAAAATAAAACAAAATAAACTTAGCACAAACAGAAAACCACTTTATCATCACTTCCACATTTGGAGAAAAAGGGAAGGAAAAAGCAAAGAGACACAAAGGTGCACTGTTGGAGCAGACTGCAAACAAAATAAATAAATAAAAAATACACAGAAGCTGAAGGTGAAAGTATGATGTAGGACATCTCAGATAGTGTAATACCGGACAGAATCGGTTCTCTGTGACCACAGATTAAAAAGAATAAGCAGCCTTATGAATAAAATACGGCTACTGTACAAAAGTAATTCCCTTCTCACAGATACTGCAAAGATGAGAACAAACAACCACTGCAATTATGCCCCTTCCACTTGCAGCCTCCCCTGGTGATAACCACTATATAGCAAGGAAGCAAAGCATGAATTGCTTTGCAGTCAGGCATCTTCCCTCTCAGCAAACACACATGCACAAGTATGCAGATACACATGCACACAGTCTTCACTGCAGAGGGGAGTAGTGTTTCATAGCCATCGCAAAAAAGCAATCTTGTTCTCTGTAAGCCATGCGACTTGTTATTGTACAGTTATACATTTTTTTCTAACTTTGCACTTTCTGTAAAAACTGGTTCGATACAGTGAAAGATAAGACTCACCTTTTTCATATTCCCTTCTCTTTCCCACGTCACTGCATCTTTCATGCTGAGCTTTTCAGCTCCTTAATCTGCCCCTTTCGCTAATACCGAAAGGGTGCTTTTAATATAAAAGAAGGCAAGGATGTTTCCTTACCTTGAAATACTATCCAGAATCCTATAGTCCACAAGCTGTCATGAGATAAGATTGGTTCTGCTCCACAACAAGGGCAAAAAATCCCACAAGTCTTTTAAAATCAGAAACCCTTTTCTCATAAGAACTTACTTTTTGTGAACAGGATGTCCTTCAGTGAATTTGTGCATAATCCATTACCCTTTAGTTCCTTGGTTCAGATTAATTTCTTTTGATATTCCACCTTGGTAGAGCTAAACAATGTTATGTATTCTACTGGAGAATGCGTATGTGAGAGACAAGAGAGAACGAGAGACTGTAGGATCTCTTCTGGTGCGCACTACCAGCTCCAATGCAAGTGAATCCAGCCGGTCCTCACAGCTCTCCCTCTGCCTTCAGGAATGAAATTCAGCATCCGCTGTTCATCCCCACAACAAGGGGAGGGTGTCCCCCCAGGATGGAAACTTTCACAGATCTCCACCAAAGCTATAAATGGTGATAGCACATGCCAGTGAGACTAGATTATGTGTTCTTTTCCTCGATATGCTCCCTCATCAATGGATTTTCTCGTCTTTTTCTTCTCCAATTTGCCTGTTCGGTAGCTCTCTCCTCTCTGAAATAGGCTCTCACAGAATAGATGCTGAGAAAGCAGCGGAATGAGGCGAGCTGCTTCTTCTCCTGCTGTCTCTCTCTCTCCCTCTCTCTCGCTTTCCCCCCTCCCTCATACATGCACCCTCCCTGCTTCTCACTGCACCTCCCCACCCTTTCGTTTTCTCTCTCCTCCTCTCCTTTCCTTTGTATACACACACACACACACACACACACACACACACACACACACATACACACACACACACCCGCGTGCACACACACTGCGATATGCACTTCTCTAGCTTTGGCTTTTGACAATTACCGCTGTGCCATTTCCAGCCATGTCAGACAGAAAGGTTCACCGCCCATACTCCTCAGAGTAACAAATAATGCCTGATAAATATGTAAAATTTAATAGATATGAAGAGAAGGAGCAGCAGCATGGAAAAGATCACTGAACCAAGAGGCAATCTAATCTCCTTTCTTCATCCTTGTAACCTGATTACTAAATATCCCTGGAGCTGACATTTTTTTAAACTTTTTTTTGTCATAACTTTTTTGTCTAATGAAGTCAGTTCAGTAGTTGATGCTGGCCAACTGTCAAGAGTGACTGAAGAGGAAGACGAAAATAGCAAGCAAGAGAGCAGCACGCTGCATAGAAAATAGGACCAAGCAGTAGCAGCTGTACAATTATATAATTAGCCACCTAAACAAATTGCCAGAAATTCTGCTGTCATTGTGTAAATAATTGACAAGCGGTATACAATAATAAATATTTTACTGAAAAAAAAAAAAAAGAACCAAAGTACAGTTCTGAAACATTTCTATAAATGCCTCCTACATAAACTGCTCTCACTTCCCCACATACAATTCATGGCATTATCAATTTGTCATATACAAAGAGCTGCTGCTTTCACATGCCTATTATGAACAACTAACATTGCAACATTGTCTTCCTAAGCCTGGACTTCACAGTCCAAGTGAGGTTGCTTGTTTTCCATGCTACCTCAGGTTAATCAATTAGGATCATTTAAGCGTGACAATTTAACCTTCAAGTCATATATAAATGTTGGTATTTATATGTGACTTGTATGACATGGTAGACATGTTGGTTCCATTTTAACTCGGCCTCTATAAGTGGATGGTGCCCTTGATTTTGTCAAGGCAAGGTCACATCTCATCAACAACCTGACACCAAAACTATGAGCAGTTGGTTTTGGCAGAGTCACTTGCTACTGAATTCCATCCATCACTCCAGTCTCCCTTGGGAGTCATGCCAACAAGGACATTTTTTTTAGTCCAGTTAAAGGAAAAAAAAATAAAAATCCCATGCCAGGGGTTTGTCGAGGAAGTCTATTATTTTCATTCGCTTTCTCTGCCTAATCTACAAAGGGCAATTCACAGATTATTTCAGTCAACATCAGTTGTCACAACTTCACATTCAACCTCTTTTAGTGGCAACTAGTGCTTATCCTGAATGAGAACTTTTTTAAAGTTGAACTGGGTTCACTCTGACAATTTTAACATTTATTTCTTTCGTTTTTATCATCTGGATTTTACACTGCATCAACCAGGCATGCCTTTATTTCTTTTCTTATAGGGCAACAAACACAATGCCCATTTGTCATCTAGTTCTCAGACACCTACATCACACACAGGTTCCTAAAAGGAACCGGCTCAGCCAGTGCATATGCATCTTTGACTGATGCTTTGACTTCCAGGGAGAAGCCTTACTGACAACCCTATTTCATGGAAATTTGTGAAACAGTTGTGTAATTGTTCATGTTGGTGCACACCTAATGAACCAAAAGGTTATTTGCACCAACATCCATCCATCCACTTTCTCAACCACTTATCCAATTAGAGTTGTGGCTGACACTTGGGCGAGAGGCAGGGAACACCCTGGACAAGGCTCCAGTCCATCATCAGGCTAACACAGAGAGACAAGCATTCATGATCACATCCACACCTCTGGCCAATTTAGAATCATCAATTAACCTAACATGCATATCTTTGGACTATGTGAGGAAGCTGGAGTACCCAGAGACACAGGGAGAATCTGTACACTCCACACAGAATGACCCAGACAATCAGGTTCAGACCCAGAACTTTCTTGTTGCTGAGTCTGTGTCATCTCAATGCTTTTTAAAATACAACCTTAAATTCCTAGCGCTGGGTCTCCCATAATACAGTATTATCACAATACATTTTCCATGATAATGTTATCATAATTGTGATTATGCTATATATTATATATTTTGAAAGCAAAATAATCTATGACTAATCAAAATATCTATTTAACTTACAAGTGAAATTACTCCTAAAAGGTGCATTTCCACTGCACTGCATTGCCAGTGTGTTTATTATAATCACTGGTCAATTTTGTTGCATCCATTTAATTAATCTGATCTGCTCTCCCAAACAATCAAAGTGTCTCCCCTGTGAATTTCTTCCTTTTCTCTGCAAGTTACTTTACATTCATGCAGTTTACCCTCATTCATTTAAGAGCGCCACCATGAGGAGTAGCAAAATAGTGACTCTGGCAAATCAAATTACCACAGGGGAACTGTTTATGGTGCCTGTTTTTATAAATATATTGTCACCTTATGAATATTTGGTCCCACCACTAATTGTGAGTGCTTCATGAGAAAATAAATTATTTTCATTTGTTACCCACTGGCAGTTGATTGAAATCACTGTGTCTCGGCACATCTAGCTTTCCATATCTAAAGTATGATATGATTTTGATAAACTGAAGTTGCTTCGCCCAGGCCATGCACTTCTAATCAAAAAGTTAGAAAATAAACACCTACATATTATCTTCTTGCTGCTTTTTAAGTGTGGGTGATGCTTTACCATGTCCAGATGGTATTGTGAGGCTGAAATTGTCAGTTACTCAACTTATAAATGTGATTAATGTTCTAAAACTGGAAGCAATGTTCAATATTAATCACAAGTGTTTACTGTGAAAACAAGTGTCTATACTAAAATTCCCATTTTCCTTCTTTCTCTCCATCTCTCTCCCTCTGTGTGGTACAGCTTGCAGATAAGCCTGGGTAAACCCTCTGGCTGAGTTACCAGCAAGGACCTTCTCGAATCTCATTATCGAGGTAGCACAGTTTCCAACCACCTGTCAATGGTCCAGATCCACGTTTCAAAAAGCCAGCAAATATAGCTCATTTGAATTTGCTCTGCAACAGAGACTTGGCTTTGTAAACTTCTCAAAAGGCTAATAAAGTTACATGACTGATGTATCCAGTTGTTTTTCCATTGTGCAATAAAAGGTGTCTTGACATGTAAAAAAAATAATAATAATAAAAAAACTAACAACGCAATAAAGCAAAAACAGCAGAACAATTGAGAGATGGCGTGGGGAACAAAGGTACTATATTATTTAATCACCACTGGGCAGCAATTAATGATCCTTCCGTAGGTTCACCAACAAAAACCTCATTAAGGCTTTTACTTCCTTTAGATAGAAGTTCGCTTAATTTTTTTTCTACACACAAAACAACTTAGACTCACCTACAGCTGTGTTTACAATCTGATCACCATCAACAAAGCTGGTTCCTCAGTCATGTGATCTGACCTTGCAATCTGATTGGTTTAGGGATGTAGCAGCTTTTGCTGGCAAGGGCAAGTGGCCTTTAGGCTTTTGACAACATCAATAATTCAGAGAGGCTATTTAGTAGGTTATGACGCAAAATGTTTTGATTGGTGTATAATACATGTAGAAAGGATTATCAAGTTGCAGAAAATGAATTCTTTGTGTGTTCATACCTTCATTTTTAATATATGCTGATTTTTATAAACTGTAGGAAAAATGAAAAAAAAAATAGTGTATAGTGTAATCAAAGTTCAAAGTGTCCCAGGAGATTATACAGGAAGGCAAAAAGTCAGACATTACTTTCAATATCTGTGCCAGGACTGGAGAAACGGAGCGAATAACTTTGTTTCCCGACAAAATGAGTCACTTTTTCTAGTTGGTGGCTCATATGAAACCAGCATAGCCAGAGAGGCGGATCCGACAGTCTTCATGGCGCTTCTGATCGATTTCGCGGTAAAACGATGCTGTAAAAGACTTGCTGGTAAATTAATTTGTTCCCATGTTATGAAGGGGGAACAGAATATTTTGGATGGCTGAAATATTTGCCCCCCCCCCCCCCGTGTAACTTTGCCAAGTAAAGAGCAAATGTTTTCATAATGAGGTTTTTGTTGTTGTCCTTGATAAGAGGAATAAACACTGTAAGACTTTTACCGATCAGAAGCGCCCTGAAGACTGTCGGATCCGCCTCTCTGGCTGCGCTGCCGACACAGGGCGAACAGATTTTCACAGGGGAACAGACCGCCATTTAAAAATAGATACGCAAATGGGTGCAGGGGCGCTCCAGCCGGTAATAAATGTAATAAAATTCTATAAGTTTCTATTGATGCATTGTCCAAAAATTTGATGACTTTACCACAGATTCTACACTAGTAATTTTATAATTTTCACACCACACATAGTTGATAATTGGTTGCAAATGTAATACTCACAAAAGCTCAATCGCCATTAGGTCACATAAGTGAAAGTTCAGTAAGTATGACCCAATAACACATCAGGTACATCTATTTGTACGATTAATCACTGCATGGGAATGGCCAGATTTTTCGAATTAACCTTTATCTTGCTGGCATTATGATTAAATGAACAACTGAGGGTAATACAAAAGATTAAAAAAAGTTACGAACCATGATGTAGGGTTCATCCTGTGAGCCCACTTGGCTAAAATTGAAACGCTCCTCTTCCACGTCGAAACTTCTGGCACTACCAGCACTTGAGCGTTCCTCTTGAGCGGCCTTATATTCTCGGGCTAATGTCGCGGTTCTCTAGCTCATCCTCAGTTAAATCAACGGAATTGCAAGATTTACTGTCATGCGAAGAATTGGCGATAGAAATCGCCAATATACGGTGACTTGCTGGATTATTAAACATTAGGTCTCACCCTGTTTGTACATGATTTAATGACTGATCAGCATGTTGGGTTTTTTCTGCCTGGTTACAGAAGGATGAATATGTTAGTTAGTTTACATGAATCAACACCCCAGAGTCGTACTGTTGGAATGCTCAAGAACAGGTTGAGGGAGCCTATCCCAAATAGACTCCAATTTGTGCATGTCCATGTCAATAGGGAGTCTTCTTCACACACTAGGGTATTATTGTAGGGTCTTTACCCACAATACAAAGAGCCTTGAACCGACTGTTGTGATTTGGCGCTATATAAATAAAATTGAATTGAATAGGTTTGACTATGGAGTTCCACGGGGTTCTGGGCTAGGACCAATTCTATTTACATTACACATGATTCCCTTATTATTATTAGAAGACATAGCTTACATTTTCATTGCTATACAAATGATACCCAGCTCTACCTGTCCATGAAGCCAGATGACACACACAAATAAAACTGCAGGAATATCTTAAGGACATAAAGGACTGGATGACCTCTAATTTCCTGCTTCTAAATTCAGTTAAAACTGAAGTTATTGCACTTGGCCCTGCAAATCAAACCAGTAACACTGTGAGGAATCTTGGAGTCATTTTTGACCAGGATATGTTTATCAATGCACATATTAAACAAATATTTAGGACTGCTTTCTTGATTTTTTTTTCTAAAATTAGAAACATTCTGTCTCAGAGTGACACTGAAAAGGTAATTCATGCATTTATTGCTTCTAGACTGGGCTACTGTAATTCATTACTATCACATCAAGAGCACTGACAGGGACTAGAAAGAGACAGCATATTTCTCCCATATTAGTCTCTCTTATTTGGCTACCTGTTAAATCCAGAATTGAATTCTAGCTCTTCTTTGAACCCTTGGTATTTCTTGAGCTTCTTGTGTTCTTTCTTCTTGATGTTGCCATCACTTGGTATTGCAACATCACTACAGCTTCCTTCCTCTGCTTGTCCACCACTGGTTGTTTAGCCATCACAAGTTTGTCCGTCTGTATCTGGAAGGATCTTAGCTCTGTTATTCTCGACCACCCTTGGGGGCATATCCCATTTTGACCTCTAGACTTCCAGGTCATACTCAGCACAGATGTTCCTGTATGCTATACCAGCTATTTGGTTATGGCATTCCATGTATGCCCTCCCTGCTAGCATCTTGCACCCTGCTCTTATGTGCTGGATTGTCTCAGGGGCATCTCTGTAGAGCCTGCACCTAGGGTCTTGCCTGGTGTGGAAGATCCCAGTCTTGAACTTGTGCTTAGAGCTTGTTCCTGTGTCCTTCCATGATGGTTTCTGTTCTTTCTCCTCTTCTTTCTTGGGTTTCTGCTGCCTGAGGTGTTCACTAAGCACACGTTCCGTTGTGGCAATCTTCCTGATGTATTCATGGATCTTTGCTGTTTCATCTAGGATAGTGGTTCTGACACTCACTAGTCCTCGGCCTCCTTCCTTCCGCTTAGCGTACAGTCTCAGGGTGCTGGATTTAGGGTGAAACTCTCCATGCATGGTAAGGACCGTTCTTGTCTTGATGTCAGTGGTTTCTATCTCCTCCTTTGACCAGCTTATTATCCTAGCAGGGTATCTGACAACTGGCAGGGTGTAGGTGTTGATTCCCCAGATCTTGTTCTTTCCATTTAGCTGACTCTTCAGGACTTGCCTTACTCTCTACAGGTATTTGGTGGTTGAAGCTTTCCTAGTAGCCTCTTCAAAGTTCCCATATATTCTCGATAGATAGATAGATAGATAGATAGATAGATAGATAGATAGATAGATAGATAGATAGATAGATAGATAGATAGATAGATAGATAGAATTGGCCCAGATTAAGGATACAGATGTGCTCTGCTGTTTTCTTTACTTTTTCATTATTTTCAAGATGTCTATCAGTTAGAAGTCTGCACATCCCCACATTTGGCTGTTTAAGGGTCAGCTTAAATATGGTTGGAATATTTCCTTCTAGCAGACCTATTATAAACCCTTTCGCCACATGTTGGCTAAATCTGTGCTCCATTTAATTCAGCTCAATACTCGCATCAACTGGCCAGTCCATCTTTAGTTCAAATTTTCAGCCCAGTCCCTCATGCAAAATATCTGTCTTAGAATGTTGAGGCAAGCAGGAGAGACTCATAGTCTGAGTATATCATTAGAATTCAGAGGGGGCACTGTGACTTTATCGGGTGAACTGAATTCCTGAGGCCCTTCCTTAATGCTGACGCTGCTTCAGCTACATTCATATCCTTGTTTTTAACTGGCACCCCAACATGTCCTGGTGTTTCTTGATAGGGTGATGTGTTTAACATTGATTGCTTTGATCTGCATGAGTCATTTGTAGCTCTTTCAGCCCACTATAACAAGCCTTACATTTAAAAAAAACAACAACAAAGAAACAAGGTTACCTGTCAATGGTACCTACTAACTGTGTATTTACCACTGTCACTTTCATCTGTAGTGTCTTCTCCTTTTAGCACCAAGACTTAAGAATTTTTTTTGCAGTCAGATTTGTGTTTGGTTGCCAAGCAGCCCAGCATTTTCCATTAGTCTCCAAGGTTCTTCATTAGTTAAATCTCTCTTTTTCTTCACCTGTTGGCTGATTTTTAGCTTACTGATTCTTCTCTAGTCAGTTCAGGCTTCTTCTTTTTTCACTTCAAATCAAAATTTTTAAAACACCTCTTAGGCATTCTCCTCTCAGCTGTGAAATCAATCGGTCCAGCCACGTGTGGAGTTTCTGGGCATTCTAGGCATCCTCAACAATTAAATGCAGCGCAACTTTCTTAGTGCCCCCCCCCCGCTTGGCCATCTGATTCTAATTCATGTCAGTCCTCAAGACATGCTCATTTTCTCCTAATTTTTCAATCTTGCTTCTCCAGTGTCACTTCTGCTATTTGGTTGCATTTAATAAAGGTTTTCCTCAGTATTTATTTGTCCTTGTTGCTCAATATTCTGAACGGTATGTCCCTTTTCTATATCATCATATTTCTTCTGTCTTCAGTTTCACGTGTATAGCAGCATCTTCAGGTTTTTGGGGGTACTATCAGTTCTGGCTGTGTTGGCTTGGAATTATATTTAGGCATATAATTATATGGAATTATATTCAGGTCAAAAGTCATGCGTGAGAAAAAACATAATCCTTGCAAATAATGTAATTCTGCGAGTGTCTGCTTTGTGTGTGCTGCTGCAGGTTCACGCTCTTGTGAGGAAACTATGCGTGCGGAGCTGGATTCTATGCCCCTGAAGAAACTGACTTTTGACCTTTTGGGCAGAGCCTATGGAGCCTAATGTGACTGGTTACCTTGATGGATAGTTCAGGTTACTGTTTTAGACCGAGTTACATCGTGGCAGCAACATAAGATTGCTCTCAATCCAGAGAATAAAGTTTCCAGAAAGTAGTTATTGCTTTCTGTCAAGTGACCTATGGCTTAATACCCTCTTTTTAAGGTGATTAAAAAAATGTGAAATGATTTTGAGTATGTATGTATTTGTATAAATATGTATCACAGTGTTAATGTGCTGGAAAATGGAATTTGACCCTGGAAAAGGTATATGAACCCTGGAATCGGCAGTCTGCGTATCCCCATATTTTGTGACATATATAGCAGCTATCTCCCCATTACAATGCAATATCTCTTTTGTTTTTCACACATTGTTAATTCAAGACCTACTTAAAAGGGGCTTTCAATTACAATTTGCTTTCTCTATCTACACTGTTCCATGGTGACATTTCAAAGGTTCATCACTAAATAAATAAATAGGTAGGTAGGTGCTGCTTCAGCAGCTTCACAAGCCTTCCACCTTCTCCCATCCTCATGGACTCCTGGTCGGCAGCAGCCTACTCTTTACACATCCGATTCAATTCCAGCATCATCCTGTATCCATGTGTTTACTCTCATAATCATGCTTCATCAATGCTCATAGGCTCTCATCTCTTTCTCTCCCTCCTGGTCTTCATCGTCCATCCAGCCTGATCGCAGGCTCTCTCCTTCTCTTGGCTTTGTTGGCCTTTCAGTCTGGTCGCAGGCTGTCTCTTTAACTCACTTTTGCGCCCTGTCTCAGCTGCTTATGTTGGTCTTCCAACCTGAACACAAGCGCTCTCTCTCCTGGCCTACACCAGCCTTTTAGCCTGATCGTAGGCTCTCACTCTCGCCTCTCTCCTGGAATTGGATAATCCTTCCAACCTGATTGCAGGCAGTCCCTCTATCCTCTTTCTCCTGGCCTTCACCAACCACTAAGCCCTATCGCTAGCTTTGCTTTCTCTTTGCTGGTCTCCAATAGCCTTTGAGCCTTAATCGCAGGTTCATTCTTTGTTCTTTCCTCTTGCTTCCTGGACCCTTCCCCAGCTACCCCTTGTTAACTTCATTAATTTCACTTAGTATACCTATTTATATTCTTGTGCCTTAGTCATGATTCAGCTAATAATCATGTGTTTTCATTCTATAGAGTCAAAATTCCCTGCCATGGTAAGACTGTTCTTACCCTTTTGGGGGTGTTTGGCTGCTAGTCTATTCTTTACATCACTACTTCTTTCCCATGTTGTCAAACTCAATTTCACCTTCTTTGAGCCAGTCAGCCTCCACTCTGTGGTTTAAATCTGTTCTCTTCCGTCATTTTCCCTTACAGGCTCTCATTTGTGCAACCCACCTCCTCCCCATCGCCACCTCTCCCAGGTTACTCAGAACTCCATCCAAGTCATCATCTTCATCTTCAACACCACTAGCGTCTAGACTCTGGGAGATCCTAACCTAAATCCTGTCACCACTGGGATTCTGTTTTGCTATGATGGGTCATCGGAGTCTAATCACCAAATAGATTAATTTCTCTAGCTCAATAAACTGTGTCTAATTCTTCCAAATGATCTCTCCAAATTGAAATTCCAAACTGAACTGCTGTTACTTAAAGAAAGCATATGACTTTAGACATAAAAAAATATGCCTAGAACTCTAAAAGACAGGAGCAAATATATATATATATATATATATATATATATATATATATATATATATATATATATATATATATATATATATATATGAATCCATGTAATTTGCTCAACTCTTGATTGTGTAGCAGGACTTCAGAGATGGACAAACAGGGATTTAATGAATTGTAGTAGGAGTCCTCCGGTATTTTAGGTTATTTTAGAGTTAGCCAATGAGCACCATCACTGGTCACTTTAACAGAGCCTGCAACAGCAGAGTCAGCAACATTACGTTCCTTGCTATAAAGGCAGGCATTGCTTTGATGATTGCTCCTTGGCAAGTAATGTTCATATTAATCCTAAAAACACACAAAGTTCCACATGTTTTGGCCTCCAGAAAAAAAGATATAATGATTCAACAACTCATGACTATGCAGTAAATGCCAATTTATTTATATTTTGCAGTGTAGACTATTACCATCTGCTGGATGTTTTCTTAAAAGGTATCCTGTGGAGTGTTCTATTTACATGCAGTGTTACTCACCAAAATGCACAACCAGAGGTCTAAAAATGTGATGAATGCACTTGCTTCTGCATAGAACTTCTTTTTTATTTTTAGTTTTTGTGTGTTTATGTTTGGACTGTGTAATTTTACCTATAGCTACACATTTACTAGGAGTCTTTTCCTGTCTGCCTAGACCCTTTTTAACAGCAGACATTTTGAGTTGTCACAGTAAGGAAAGCACAGGTGCATTAATAATAGCCTAGTTCCATTAAGTTTCTCAGTAAGTGTTTCCATTAAGTGTTTTCAGAAGCTATGACAGTCAGCTAGAATGCAAATTGCAGGACCTCCCCTACGTGCAATGCAGTCATCAATAATAAACTTGCATTTTTCATACATATCAGTATCCTCGCTCTCTACATTTCCTACTTTTCTTTTCTCTTTCAGTGCATACTGCAGCTGTCCTTACAAATTATGTACTATTGCACATGGAATGCATAGAAGTGGGACATGCTAAATTGCACCTTGAACTTGACCCTGTTGCTGTTTGTGTGGATGGCCGAGTGGCCATAAAGTATGCTGGTTTGTATACTTATCAATGTGACTGGAAACAGTAGGATATCCTAATATCTTTGTCAGATTGTATTTGATATATGGGGCCACAAAATCTTTTTCTGGCATTGTGACTAGAACGAGAGCTTTGTGTAACAGAATTAATTTATATTGATCCACTGTCAAAAGGGTCATGTGTTTCTTGGCACATAGCCACTACCTGTTGATTGGGAAATATTTTGACATCATTGTCAGTATTATGTATCGCTCAGCTACATTTTCATGCTAGCATTGTATTCTCATGAAATGGCAAATTGAAAAAATTGAAAAAATATTGTCGTTAACTGACATAAAAAAAAAACTAAAATTCAAAGGAAAAAACGATAACTAACTAAAACTGTATTGTGAGTTTAAAAAACTAACTAAAATTATAGATAAAATGACCTTCCTTTTCTTGTTTGTCATTTTATTTAAAAGCCTTGTAGACTGATCATTTTCCGCTCTCCAAGTTTAAGCTGGGAGCGCCATCGGGCAGCTGTGTGCATGCTCACCGCGCTAGTCCAAAAAGTAATGGCAGCGGTCTGCAGAGAAAGCAGCAGAGGCCCATATGGAGTTTCTTTGAGTCCGATAATACAGATAGAAGAGTGTCTTGTTGTGAATGATGAAAAATGTATGGAACACGTCTCAGTGAGGAAAAAACACCAACATCAAAGTCCACCTGAGAAGCGCAGACAAGGCAGCTACGGAAACGGCTCTGAACCGACGGAATCTGACGTTCAGCTCTGGAGAAATGAGACTACTCCTCACTGCCACGCAGCCGCAACGTTGTGATGAACCTTTTCCGCCCTTGTGCGTTTCCGGCCACTTTATCAGTGAGAGAATAACAATCAAGAACAATCAATACAAGGACTCACAAATGTCAGCAAATTCCTGGAGGGAGACTGCTAAAACTGTCGGAATGAAGAAAGTGAAAAACAGAGACAAATATGTTTGCAGCCAAAAAAAACTGAGCACAAAGAGCGAGGACCAAAAGAAGTCCCAGCCAGTGTTGTGCCAAAAAGTGATCATCTGCCATAAAGTGAATTGTGATGTTTCAATTTGCTTTTATGTATATTATCTTTGCTTATATTGGTGAATAGAGTGTAGTCAATAGGATTTATGAAGGGCTTATACATAAAATGAAGAAATCACCTGTTTTTCAAGTATGTTTAAGACTCTGCATTATTGCACCGACATTATAATACATAAGCTTGGGAATGCCTTGGGGTCCCTCCAGATGAGCTGGTGGAGGTGGCTGGGGAGGGGGAAGCCTGGGCTTCTCTGCTTAGGCTTTTGCCCCCGTGACCCAACCCCAGATAAGCGGAAGACAATAGATGGATAGATTATAATAAATCGGGTCCTCTTTGGTCACTTAAAATAAATTAAATTAAATTAAAATTAAATTAAAATAATTTTTTTTGTGATTTCTGCTGTCCTCTTGGCCAGATTTCTCTTAATTTTTTTTTTTTTTTTTTTAAGATCAATCACAAATTTTACCCTGATAAATAAAAAATATATAAAAGTCACTGCCAAAAACTGATTGCAGCTTCTAACTTGTAACAGAAATTTTGTTTCTCACTCAAAATGACCTGATATCATTCACGAGAGATATGTTTGACATATTTTCCACAGATTGTAGATCAGGAAGTCATTTACAACAATTTAAATACAGCCAATCATTTTCTGGCAAATGCCGGAAATCAGTTTTTGGCAGACGATCACTTTTTGGCACAACACTGGCACCGCATATAAAACACCAGCACACAACCGTAAGGTAATGAACACACATAATCCAGCTACACAAGCAGAAATGCGATGTGAGGTCGGCCACATATTGAGCATCTAACCAAGCTAGCTCCAAAACAGAAGCTGTTGTTAATCTACCGCAGTGACGCTGAACTTTATTGGGAGTTTATTGTAGAATTTATTGCGTTTGGGAGTTCATGTTTTTCTTTGGTTCTCCCTGTTGATGTTCATGTGTGTCCTTAATATTATACACAATTAGCATGTAGTGCTGCTGTCTTGTGAACAGTACTCCTTCAAAGGGTGTCTTTTGTTGAGTTTTTATTACACAAGAGTTACTGTTGTACCTTGAATCTTGCACCTGACAAAGTATGAAAAACTAAAACTAATACTGAAACTAACGAAACTAAACTAAAACTAAGCAATAAAATAAAAATAAAAACGAGCAAAACCACTCTGAAAACTAATTAAAACTAACTGAATTAAAGAAAAAAAAGTAAAAACTAATTAAAACTAAATGATAATGTTAAATCCAAAACTATTATAACCCTGACACAGAATGAAAGACAAAATAAAACAAAGAAAGTATCCACCAATTTGTCAAAATTATGTGCAACATTTAGAAAAAAATTCTGCAAAGTGAGAAAACATCCAAAGACAGCAAGAAGCTACAAATACAGTCTGCTGACAGAATGCATGAAGTCACATTCACAAATCAAGCTACATGTTTACAGGTTGTTTACAACTCCTCCTTCTGTGTGTGTGTGTGTGTGTGTGTGTGTGTGCGTGCGTGCGTGTGTGTGTGCAGTCAATACAGTACCAGTCAAAAGTGTGTCCAAACTCTTGACTGCTACTGTACACACACACACACACACACACACACAGTCAACAACAGTTTCTCCATCTCAGTCCTATCTCAGCACAGTCATTCTCAACCACCTTTAGGGGCGTATCCCATTTTGACACAGGACTTCCAGGCCATACTTGACACAGATGTTCCTGGATACTATGTCAGCCACTTGGTTATGGCATTCCAATGTATGCCCTGCCTACTAGCATCTTGCACCATGCTGTTATATGCTGGTCATGTACTTTATGGGTCTGCTGGCTCTGAGTGTGTAGCATTTAGAATCATTAAAGACTAGGTTTCCCCACACAAAATGTTGTCTAGTACTTTAGGCCTTGAGGAAAATGAAATGGCTTGTCTCCACCCCATTGATCAACAGTAGAATTGAAAGTCTGCCATGTTAAGGGAGCCCTAATTGGAGGGGGAGCATACATCATTAAGCCTCATTAGAATGAAGATCAGAAAGACAATCAACACATTCCTGTGATGCAGACATTTTATCTGCCCAAAATATGATAATAAATTCCCACTCTAATTCATTCTGAGGTAGAAGTCTTCATGTTGTTGCAACTTTATTTTGACCTCCAAGGCAGAATTTCTCCTCGCATTCGGGCTGTCCTCACCCACACTGATAAATTTACTTTAAAAGATCTATCCATTTTCCTCCACTTATACAAATCAATTTAGAGTTTCCTATTAACTTTACATAAGTATCTTTGGACTGTAGGAGGAAACTGAAGTATCCAGAGAGAGCTCGCACAAGCACAAGGAGAATATGCAAGCTTCACACAGAAGGTCCCCAGCCAACCAGTGGATTCAAACCCAGGCCCTTCTTGGTGTGAGTGCTAACCTCTATACCACCATACTACCCTACTTTAAAACACTTTATGTTGAACATTTTATCAGAAAATATGCTTGCATAACCATTTTTTAACCTTCCTTTTGGTTTGTCATAATCACAACTGTTTCAGCTTATCTGAAGTGTCTCACTGATTTGATTTAGTGTGATCTCCAGTTGGCGCTTTGGAGACATTGTTAAATAAAGCTGATTAATATGGCTTCATATTTTTATTAGGAAGGTAGATTAAGTAGAAAGAGCATGTATACCCGGTGTCCAGTCCTCCAAAGATTTTAGAAATTTATGTAATTCAAGAGGCATATTCATCAGAGTGGCCTCAGCTCTGATGTTAGATTATGCAATCATGTTGATTTTAGTTTTAGAGTGAAACCTTCTGCCTGCAATGACCAAACATTTAACAGCCCCTCTGCACACAGACTGATATACTCTGTAACAAGACTAATGTGAATAATAATTATGTCATTTGATCATTCATTAGAAGTCTGACCTTAATCACATAGAGCAATTAGTTGCCTGCGATTCTGCCTAATTTATAATCAACTCATTTAGGTTGGCAGCATGGTGTGATATGGTTATGGAGAAGCATTATGTTTCATAATTTAAATAAGAAAATGCTTTTTGATATCATGGTTTGGTGTATATATACAATCTACTTTGTAAGAGCTGCTGCAACATTAAGTTCTGTTGTCTTTGAATAACAAGATTTGTTCACACCAAAGATTAAATATTATGTCCAAAGAAATGTTACTCTAGTAAAGTTTAGTTTAAAGTTTTTGAATACAGGAAAAGGCAACAAAAGTTGTGTAATGCTGCAAAAAAAAAAAAAAACTCCTGGAAGTAGCTTAATTAGTGACATAAAAACTGCTATCCAGAGAAGTTGAGTTTTTTTTTTATAGTTAACCAATGAAAGAATTAATGTTTCTTGAACTCATTTTTTAAAAATCAAATCAAATCAGTAGTCCATGTACTGTGTGTATGTAGACCAAAAAGTCTGAACTGATGTGCCATAAGTAGAAAATCTTCCAGCAGCATCTGTTGTGTTGTATTTTTTTGCTATATATTCACACTGTGGTTAACACATTTGCCTGAGATGGAAAAGATCCTCAGCTTGAGACAAGGAGGAGACACAAAAAAACCCAGCCTCAGGGGGTCACAAGCTAGTGTACTCCTAAAATGGGGGGTTGCATCAGGAAAGGCATCCGGTGTAAAATCTGTGCCAAATCAAATATGGGGATCCATCCACTGTGGCAACCCCTCAGGAAATAATGGAGCAGCTGAAAATACCTTTAGTCAGCATCTCAACGCTCAATTTAAAAACAAAATGAGTAGTAGTTCTACCTTGACTTACCAACACATTCACTGCACAGTCAAATATCACAATGGTTGTATGCTCAGTTGTGCTGGCTGCAAGCTACAGTTGGGTTGAAGGATATATGTTTATAAAATTGTAAGGGGCATGTAGTTGTTTGGAGCAACTTTTTCAACACAAATGTCTGAACTCGTGGATTAATATGTATGCTGTGTTCTGTTTGTTCACTATTCTGTGAATGTTGTGCACAAATTTCATGTGAAAACATTTCGGGGATGTACAAAATAGATAAATCCAATAATGACTGGTGTTGCAGAGACCACAGATACCTTACTTCCAAATGCTATATGAATGCAAAAATGGAGGAAAGTGGAAAAACATCAAAACAATGATACATTTCTTTAAGCAAAAAGATAGCAGGTGTTTTCACTGATGCTTGCTTCTTACCATTTTTCTGTGATAGGTTTGACAAAGACTTTGAATGATAAATGACCTTCCTTTTCGTGTGTGTGTGTGTGTGTGTGTGTGTCTTGCTGTATTTGACTGGACACATTTTAGTTTAAAGTCATGTTTAGTGAAAGGATTTTTACATTGAAAGTACACTTTTGTTAGTACTCACAACTTTGTGTGACTCGTTTAGGGTTTAAGTTAACCTTTAGTTGTGAAGATTAAAGGTGGGACAAACAATAAAATAATCCGTTATGACAATAACAATGCTCATGGTCAAAGAAAGACCAGTGTTAGAGAAGACTGCGGTTTAATTAATGAAAAGAGAGAAAGGCAGACAACCTAAGTACACAGCTTATTGGAAGGAGCATTTCTAATAAGATTGTTCTTATTTTCTTCTTTTGGGCAAACCTGTTTTTTTTTATAAGTGTGTGTTTTAAAGATGCTATAATTTTTTTTCTTGATTTATGGTCATTAATTAATTATTAAGTTATATAAAACCAGTTTTATGCATAAAACAAATCTATCAAACATATATTCTCCTTTTCGCTCAGTATGATTTGTGTAGGTGGAACAAATGAGCACAACATGAACATTAATTGACCTTAGTAAAATGTATCCCCTGATTAGTATGATTCATCTTCTACAAAAACATTACCTGATAACACATCTAAAGTAACATTAAATAAAGTTAAAATCATAAAGAACAGCAGTTCTATTCTGTTTCCATCCGGTAGGCAGGTCAAGAAGTTAGATGTGTAGGCAGCAAAAAATTAATACAAGGTATATATCAGTGAGTCAGATAGTATGTCCCCTTAGACAAGAGTTTATTCTGTGATTTAAGAACAAAAATAGTCAATCAAATACCAGCCAGTGACAGAATTAATCAAGATTTTTTTAAAGTCAACTTTAAAGTTGACTTTATGAAGTTACATTTACTAAGAACCAATGTTAATGTTAATGTTAAGAAATGTGTATCTGTATTGATATGTATCGATCTACAGGGGTTGGACAATGAAACTGAAACACCTGTCATTTTAGTGTGGGAGGTTTCATGGATAAATTGGACCAGCCTGGTGGCCAATCTTCATTAATTGCACATTGCACCAGTAAGAGCACAGTGTGAAGGTTCAATTAGCAGAGTAAGAGCACAGTTTTGCTCAAAATATTGCAATGCACACAACATTATGGGTGACATACCAGAGTTCAAAAGAGGACAGATTGTTGGTGCACGTCTTGCTGGCGCATCTGTGACCAAGACAGCAAGTCAAGTGGCTCTTGATGTATCAAGAGCCACGGTATCCAGGGTAATGTCAGCATACCACCAAGAAGGACGAACCACATCCAACAGGATTAACTGTGGACGCAAGAGGAAGCTGTCTGAAAAGGATGTTCAGGTGCTAACCCGGATTGTATCCAAAAAACATAAACAAAACCACGGCTGACCAAATCACGGCAGAATTAAATGTGCACCTCAACTCTCCTGTTTCCACCAAAACTGTCCGTCGGGAGCTCCACAGGGTCAATATACACGGCCGGGCTGCTATAGCCGAAACTTTGGTCACTCGTGCCAATGCCAAATGTCGGTTTCAATGGAGCAAGGAGTGCAAATCTTGGGCTGTGGACAATGTGAAACATGTATTGTTCTCTGATGAGTCCACCTTTACTGTTTTCCCCACATCCGGGAGAGTTACGGTGTGGAGAAGCCCCAAAGAAGCGTACCACCCAGACTGTTACATGCCCAGAGTGAAGCGTGGGGGTGGATCAGTGATGGTTTGGGCTGCCATATCATGGCATTCCCTTGGCCCAATACTACCGAACCATTCTGGAGGACCATGTGCATCCAATGGTTCAAACATTGTATCCTGAAGGCGGTGCCGTGTATCAGGATGATAATGCACCAATACACACAGCAAGACTGGTGAAAGATTGCTTTGATGAACATGAAAGTGAAGTTGAACATCTCCCATGGCCTGCACAGTCACCAGATCTAAATATTATTGAGCCACTTTGGGGTGTTTTGGAGGAGCGAGTCAGGAAATGTTTTCCTCCACCAGCATCACGTCGTGACCTGCCCACTATCCTGCAAGAAGAATGGCTTAAAATCCCTCTGACCACTGTGCAGGACTTGTATATGTCATTCCCAAGACGAACTGACGCTGTATTGGCCGCAAAAGGAGGCCCTACACCATACTAATAAATTATTGTGGTCTAAAACCGGGTGTTTCAGTTTCATTGTCCAACCCCTGTATTTATCTTTAGATTTTTGGCCTAATCTGCATCTTTATTTTTTTTTTTTTTTTTTTGTATTGTGAAGCACTGATCTCTGAGCATAGAGAGGGAACATTTACAAATCATTAGTAGATGCAGCACCTTAAAGAAGTAAATACAGAAAATACACATGAACACAGAAATGTAGTGTAACAGGCATCACTACTGCAGCAGATTTTCTTGAGCATTGTTTTAACATTCACTGATGCCTTCTGAAATAGTTTTTTTTAAGTCTACACCCTCTGCAGCATGTTTTTGGATTTGGTTGTGAAATAGTACCTGCACATGTTATACATTGCTGTAATTAGTAAAGCAGTATAAAACAACTGTTTCATCATTCTGACTCACTGTAGCTAAAATACAGTAAATGCCCTTGGACATCATTTATACTTTCTACTGAACACTCCAAGAGTTTAGTATTTAAAAATCATCCTGCTTACACTGACTTGGCATGCAGTCAACATGACGCCCTCGTGACCCCGGTATGAACCGACTGGCACTGGCTGGAGCCCACCCCACTGCCTGACCTACTGTATAATGATCTATAATTATCTCTCAAACCTTGAAAGAGGTTGTTCTACTCTCTTGTGTATAAGATCCTGCCTGAAGTGCTGTGTTAGGCTGTCAACAATTGCTGAATAAGTATATGCTAAACCTCTGGGTGCTTTGATGTCATAAGTATGTTTCTTTAATCAGGACTTATCCAATAAGATAATAGCCTCATAGATAATAAAACAAATATAATGTGGTGGCCATTAAGGATTAAACATTTAAAATTACAAGTGAATGGACAAGTAAGCCCTGAAGACTGTTCTGTCCTTCACAAGTGCCTGCTGTCTGCTCACAGGCACACATTAATAGTGCAATAATCCTCTTTGACTTTTTTGGCATGTAATACATACAGTGTATTAGGAGTATGCATAAATTCACCTCAGAATTGTGGTAGCAAAGTTCCTTTATGGGCCGAATTAAGACTATTATCTACTTTCAATCCTGCATTGGGTTTATTAGCGATTGCATGACTCAGGGTTAATACCATTTTCTGCAGAATATTGATACAAAGAGGGTGTGTTATGGTTATAATTTCATCTTCACCTTATAAGATTTTCCACTGTGCACCAATTTGCAATAGTGTTGGTAAAGCAGAATATTTACATTGACCGCCAAATCTTTATAACGTCCTCTCAGCCACATGTTGGTAAGTAATTCTAAATGCATTCCTGTACTTCATCATTTAAAAAAACACAAACCTGGTAAGCTGTTTATTGCCCTGCATCAGCTGAGATAGGCTCTGGCACTCCCACGACCCTGAAAGCAGACAAGCGGTTAAGAAAATAAATGAAACACGAAGCTGATAATTAAGTTTAGTTTGTTTTTATTTATCACTGATTAATAGACTTGTTTAATATCGATGCTCATTTAGTATTGTTTTATAAGTAGGCATTAAGACACATACCTAACCTATCCATCAGGATGTACAACCAAAAAGGTTATTTTCCTGACTGGATCTAAGAAATGTAGATGTGTTAATTCAGAATTAGCAGTTATTGGTTTATTTTTGCTTCTCAGCTGTTCCTGCCTTTAAATCTGAAGCTTTCTCTTCAGCAGTTTTTCTTTATAAAAAAAGAAAAGAGGAAATGTCATCCCACCTAGGTTATTTTAAGTTTTTGTTTCTACATTATGAATATCTTTTCTTAAACATATCGGCTAAAATTACAGCAAATTTACAGCAGCAATCCACCTCATGGTGGAGGGGTTTAAGTACCTGAGTGATCCTAGGACCTATGTTGTCTGGGACAGTTCACACTTAGCAAGTTCTCCCCGTGGCAAATTGGTACTGGGTGAGGAGCCAGACTGAGAGTGGTTCAGAACCAAAAACACCAAGTGATGCTATCCAGGACAGAGTTATAGGTGTCCCATTATGGAACCTGGGCCAGGGGTAGGGGCTTGAAGGTGAGTGCCTGGTGGCTGGACCTTAGCCCGTGGGGCTAGGCCATATGGGTTCAGTCTGAGGACCTGGCAGTCTGATGCCTTTATACCAAAATTGTCACATCTCTGGTGGGCAAGGAGAAAGATACCGGCTAGATATTGTTGGGCTCATGTTAATACACACTTTAGGTTCTGGAGCCAGTCTACCAGAGAGGGGCTGGACTCTCTAGAGTTGTCCTTGGTGAGAGGCAGGGGGCAGGGGTGGGTATACTTGTATGCACCTGGATTGCTGCCTGGCTTTTCCGCAGTAGATGAAAAGGGTTGTTTCCCAGCAACTTTGTGTTGGGGACAACATCCAAATTCTTGAAGTCTCTGGTGGGGTGCTGTAAGGTCCCCCACCTGGGGACTCTAAGAAACTGTCCTACTCAGGGACTTCAATGCTCATGTGGGCAATGACAATGAGACCTGGAGGTGTGTGATTGGGACTAATGGCCTGCCTGGTGGTGGTGGAGAATCTGAGCAGTGTTCTTTTTTTTTTTTTTGGACTTCTGTGCAAATTACAGTTTGTTCATAATGAATACAGTGTTTGAGCATAAGGGTATTCACAAGTGCACTTAGCACCAGGACACCTTAGGCTGCAGGTTGATCTATTTTGTAATCATATCATTGTATCATTAGCAAATTGTATTAGATTTGCTGCCATATGTCATGAATACAAGCTGAGAAATCAGCTGATCACCACCCAGTGGTCATTTGGATCAGGCAGTGGAGGAGGATGCTGGAGAGGCTTCCCATGCCCAAACGTATAGTGAGGATATACTGGGACCATCCCTCACAAGTGAGGGGAGAAGGAAGAGTGAGACTGACAGATGGATTAGTTCAGCTTTGACTGCTGCACTGGTCTGTTGTAGTGAAGAGAACTGAATGTGAAAGCAAAGCTGTTGATTTATCAGTTGAGCTATATTCCAACCCTCATTTATGTTCACAAGCTCTGCATAGTGACTGAAAGAACAACATGACATGACCTTTCTCTGTTGAGTGTCTGGGTTCAATCTTAGAGATTGGGAAATGAGCTAGGTCATTTGGGAGTACAGCTACTTGTCCACATGGGCAGCCAATTAAGGTAGCTTGGACATCTTTCCAGGATTCCTGCTGGGTGCCTTTTAAGTGAAGTGTTTTGGTCAGAAGGAGGCCCCATGGCAGATCCAGAACAACCTGGAGAGATCGTGTCTCTTGGCCGGCTTGGGAACACCATGATGTCTCCTTGGGATAGCTGAAGGAGGTAGCCAAGGAGAGGGAAGTCTGGGCATTTCTGCTTAAGGTGCTTTTCCTGCAGTCTAGACCTGGATAAGCAGCAGAAAATGGATGGATGGAAAGAAACAATTATAATTACAAAATGTTGGGGACAGGCATAACAAGATCAGAATGCGATCATGGTCAAATAGTCAAAATGTCAACACTCAATATAGATGTGGGACAAGATGCAAAGTGTTAATGGCCTGACCTATTCACTTTGACTTTTCTATGCACTGTACAAAGAATTCTTACTACAGTGACACCGACTGCAGCTGACAAACATAATAATGATGAATAACTGTCCATGAAGATAATTCTTGAGACAGTGTCTATGCATGAGCACTAGCTGTAAAGGAAAACAAGCTCATTTCAGCATTAATCTATACAAACAGTACAATAAGTAGGCAAGTGTTGCACAGGTGTACAAGTGATGCTAATTAAATACTCATTCACCGATGTAGCATCAAAGGTTGCTAATATTAATTCAGAGTAATTAAATATGATGCGCACTCTAATATCAAACTGTAGTGATCCTCATTTTAATTTTAATAAGACATGGGGGTTTGAAAATAAGCAAAGTTTACTGGTGAAACAAGGAACGTGCTCACCCCCATACCACCACCACAGCACCCACTGTGTGTGTGTGTGTGTGTGTGTGTGTGTGTGTGTGTGTGTGTGTGTGTGTGTGTGTGTAAAAGGCTTTGAAAAGTGTGACATAATCTGAATCCACTAGAAATATAATAAGTTGTTCCATTTGCCTTTTATTCTATTTTCTATCTATTTTCTACTGTCAACGCAATAGATAATTTGTTTGGCTCAGATAAATCTTTCTTTTATGCAAATCATACAAATAGATTAATGTCCCTGTGAGTTTTTTAAAGGTTATGTTTCAAAATGTACTTCAGCATATCCATGGCAAAATGGCTAACAATAGAAATAAATATTATAAGCTTCATTTTTTTTCTAAACCTGCTCATAACCTTATTGCTAATGTCCTTACCAGGTATTAAAATTAGGTATCTACGACCTCAGATGATAAACAACAAATGACATGATATTACATCCTGATGTTGTTTATTAAACAAAAACTAAGCCAAAATGCAAAAGCAGTGCATGAAAAATAAGTACACTCCATGATTCAGTAGTTTGTAGAGCCACCTTTAGCCGCAATAACTTGAAGTAATTATTTTCTGTATGAATTTTAGCAGTAGTGTGGAGGAATTTTAGCTCACTAGCATTCATTTATGTGTAACACTCTTAAGATCCCACCACAGCAATCCAGTTAGGTTAAGGACTGGACTTTGAATGGACCATTGCAATCTTGATTCTTTATTTTTTTTGCTCGTTGAGTTGTAGAATTGCTGGTGTGCTTGGAATCATTGTCACTGACTCAGTTTCAGACAGGCTTTAGCTGTCAGACAAATGACCTCACATTTGACTCTAAAATACTTTGGTTTACAGAGGAGTTCATGGACTGCAAGCTGCCGAGGTCCTGAGCTGCAAAAAAAGCCCAACTCATCACCCCTCCAACACTGTGCTTGACAGTCAGTATGAGTTGTTTGTGCTGATATGCGGTGTCTGGTTTCCACCAAACATGACACTGTGTATTCTGGTCAAAAATCTCCACTTCTGATCTCACACCTGTACAAATCACTTTCCAGAAGTCTTTGTGTTTTATTCAGATGCAATTTTGCAAACCTAAGCTGTGCTGCCTTGTTCTTTGTAGAGAGAAGAGACTTTTTCCTGGCAACACTTCCACACAAGCCATACTTGTTAAGTATTTCTCGAACTGTACTGTAATGAATGTTAACATTTGACATGCTGAATGAGGCCTGCAGAGTCTGAGATGTAGCTTTTGGGTTTTGTCTCTTAGCATTGCACAGTCTGACCTTGGG
This sequence comes from Archocentrus centrarchus, assembly GCF_007364275.1. Classification (NCBI taxonomy): domain Eukaryota; kingdom Metazoa; phylum Chordata; class Actinopteri; order Cichliformes; family Cichlidae; genus Archocentrus; species Archocentrus centrarchus. The sequence goes on along the minus strand of NC_044355.1, from coordinate 5,918,010 downwards.
GTGAATTTGTTGGGATGTCGATTGCTGGGAAGGCTGGCAACTGTCTTGAATGTTTTCTATTTGTTTTCAACTTTAGATTTTGTAAAATAAATAATGACGTGGTATAATATGTCATGTGTTATTGTCTGTCTGAGGTTGTATTTACCTCATTTTAAGATCTGGTAAAGAATAGATAATTTTTATTATGTCCTGGTACATAAAACCTTGGAACTGACAAAGAATGTACTTTCTTTGTACCATGACCATGTTTATATTCATTTATATGAATGTTCATATAAAATATGGCCAGCACAATTAAAGTGACAAGCATATGTTTAAGTCCCACTGCCCCCCCCCCCCCCCCCCCCCCCCCCCCCACACACACACACACACACACACATTCTAGTTGTGCTTTTGTTTTTAGTTAGATGTGTTTAGTTTTACAAGAAGAACCCACAAGACAGCAGTAGATCTTTTTGTTTGTGTTTTTGTTCTCACTAATTCATTCAGGACTGGTTTGGTCTTAGAGCCCAATATAAAGCTTGATTTCTGGCAAGACTAATGGGCAATGTTGAAGACTCAAATCCACAAGCTGTACATAACATTTCATCACCAAAATATTTGTCTTGTGTTGATAATTGATAATAAAGCTGAAAAACAAAAGAAAAAAATGCTATTTAAATGTCAGTCCACAGTTGAACCAGATAGCTTGTGACTCCTGTTTCAGTGAAGGCAATGGGCATAATTAAAATGCAGCTAAGCTGTCCTTTAGAACTGTATTCCATCGTACTGTTTGGTGAGGCTTTATATATTTAAAATCAGTTAATGATCAAGTCTTAGTAGCCATAACCTTCTCTGGTAGAAGAACAGGAAATAATGGCTTTTTGTAGGTTTGTAGTTTCTTTTTGGATCTTCCACAATCACAAAGCAAAGATGCAGCGCTCACACATAGTTCTGTCTGTGGAAGCCAGGCAAGGGGCAGCCAATCAGGTGAAAGTAGGCTTTTCAAGAAGGAGGGAGCTTAAAAAGACAGGAGCCAAAAAAAAAAATGTTTTGGATAGAGGACAAGTAGGAAAGGCATGAAGGCCCAGACTGACATTAATAAGGATTTTTTTTTTTGGTAAATTATGTATTGTGTTTTATGCCAAGCTAGTTATGGGGGTGTTACAGTGACCTCAGTGACCTGATGGGGAACGTATGGATGTTCACTGATGCACACTGGTGCTTGTCCATGAAGCGCTCTAAAAGTCAAACCCAGAATCTTAAAATGGACTCTGAATTTAATGGGGAGCCAGTGCAGCTGGGCCGGCAACGGTGTGACATAAGAGTACTTGGAAGACTTAGTCGTAAACCTCGCAGCAGCGTTCTAAAAAACTTGCAGATGTTTCAAGGAGTTTTTGCTTAGACAAGTGAACAATGAGTTACAATAATCCAAGCATGATGAAATAAATGCTTGAATAACAATCTCCAGTTCATGGTGTGACACAATAGGTCTTAACTTGGCAAGATTTCTTAAGTGATAAAAACAAGAGTGAACCAGAGATTTGACATGAATATTCAGAGTAAAAGTAAAGCCAAAAATGGCTAAATCTCCTATTAGGTTCCTAATAGGAGATTTAGCAAATGTGGAAACGGGGCCAAGTGTTTCCATTATCTTAGGCACAAATCTGCCAGATGCACAAACAAGGACTTCATTATTTGGAAAAAGTTGCCAGCCATCCAATTTCTGATAGAGTCTAAGCACCTATTCAGAATTTGTAACTTAGAAACATCTTGCAGCTTAAAAGGTAATTTCCACCCACTTTATAGATGATGCCCATTCCTCAGTGAGGTTAAAAAGCATGTGGTCTTGAAGAATGTGGCCATAAAGAAATGTTGTATAAAGTTATAATATGTATCTTGTAATGTTCTAAAAAGTGATGTTATGTTCTAAAATAGATGCCCCTTTCACCATATATGTGTTTTTCTTGTATTTTTATTTATGTATACACTTTTTTCCTTTTTTTTTTACTATTTACAGGGCAAGAAACCAAATATGGTAGCTTTATTGACTACATAAAAATTAAACATTTTGAAAACTGTCACAAGTAATTAAGTCTTGTTATGTCCTCCAATAACACTCTAAGTTTGAAATTGGTCTGTAGCTGCTGAGAATAGAAGGGTTGATTGATCTATTTATTTATTTTAAAGAGTGGGTCAATGATGGCATTCTTAGAGACCAAATCCCTGCTTTTTTCATAAATGCCAAGATGAAAAGAAAATAAACAATGGAAGATCTGATGATTTAAAAAAAATTTTTTTTTTAAGAGAACCATATTTCATATGATTTTATCTTTCAGAGTACAAAGGGGTTTTATTACAATAAGTGAACTGTTCTTTGCTGTCTACTATTGTTTGACACATAGTCTCAAGACACTCTATTCTTCAGGTGTTAGTAAAGTATACTTCTTGCAACAGTTTTGTACAAATACCACATCTTCATGAATGAGAGAACATTTAAGGCTAAAATGTTTCCTTCACTTGCTGATGAAACTGATATGAAAAAAAGTGAGATGATGGTGACCATGATAAAATCATCAAGTAGAATAAAAACAGTAATCTGAGGCTCATATAACAACAAAACACTGTGAGCAGAATTTTTATGTAGTATACCTGAGAGTTGCTGCAAATTTGGCTAGAAGTTAATTTAAATCTGCAAAAGTGCATGGAATAATGAAAGTGGCACTGATGCAAAATTACTCTTTGTGACAGAAAGATTTATGAGGGGCATAATGTGAAAATGTGTCACTTGAACTCATTACCCCAAAACAAGTATTGAAAATAAAAGCCACATATACAGGAAAATGGTATTCAATTACACTACACAAGTTTAGAGTAGCTTATTAATATTAATGCAAATATTTTCCACATCTTTTGACAAGACCTATACTTTACAATCTGTAAAAAATTGCTGTTTCAATTCTTTGTGTGCAGTGGAACAAAAGTGTGAAATTGTATTTCTCATTCACACATTAAAAGAATGATGCTGTCTGATATTTTTAATGTGCACAAACAGGTCAATAAATCACCTCGTACCACAGAATACACATATACAACAGGGATACTGTGGCCACACATTATGCACATCGCAAGGTGACAAAATGTATAACACACATTAGACTGTGCATATAAAATAAGCATGTACATTAAAGTAGTGCACTAAAAGCATTCATTTAGCATGAGATACAGTACGAGTACAACTGTGTATAAGGGTTAGTGTGGCTCAAGCAGAGTGCTGAAGTAACGCACCATCAGTAGGTTGCTGTGTGGGATGAAATGCCTGAAATAAGTTATGACCACAATTATGGAAGCTAAAGTGGTGTGGTGCAGTAAGGTATCTCTGTTACTCATTTCTTTTATTTATTCCGAGAAGCTGAATGAATGAACAGCCATCTTGCTATTTGTGTTCATACATTTGATTGCACAAAGAGGATCAAGTGGTGCCATAAAATGTTGTCTGCTAAACAAGTGAACAATGAAGATTTAGATAACCAATTAGGGCCTCAAATACTAACTGCTCTCCTCACACAACTTGAGCCAATAGATTATCATTTTCATGCAGGTTTGGCATAGCACCACAGGATGATCAATTGCCTTGCACAAATTCCCAGCGATCATCTAGGCTCATTTGTCAGTGAGCTTATACAATGAAAAATTATGTCTGTGTGGCAGTGTATCTCTAGATCTTGGGTACTTTAGTGACTCTTTACCTTTGTGTCTTTGTTTGATTTAGTGACCTATAAGCAGCTACAGATATGCCAAAAAAAGAAAAGGCAAAAATATGCACTTTATGTGTAATGCTCCATTATTTCCCATATGCATTCCTGTTTCCACTGCATTCTCATCACCAATGGCACTGAGGAGAGTCTACAGGAAAAGCCTTCTGTTATTTATTATGGCTTAATAACTGCAGTTGGAAAGTTGTCAATAAGAAAAAGTAACTGTGAAAGTGTGCCATATTAAAGGTGTCAGTGTTTGTTGAATACAGTGTCCCTCACTACTCTGTTCAGTGAAGAAACATTACATCTGAAAAAGGTTGACCTTCAGCCCTTATTTAATATTTATTAATGATGGGATGTAGTGATTAATCAAAGGATACCTTTGTTTGGACAAGACCTGACTGAGACTGAAGACCTTTAAAGCTGGGGGTGGTAATAAACCACGAACAGTAAATGAGGAAATAAATTTCCAAGAGAAATTATGCATTATATACACTATATTGTCAAACGTATTCCCTCAAATCATTGAATTCAGGTGCTCCAATCACTTCCATGGCCACAGGTGTATAAACCAAGGACCTAGGCACGAAGACTGCTTCTGCAAACATTTGTGAAAGAATGGGTCGCTCTCAGGAGCTCAATGAATTCCAGTGTGGTACCGTGATAGGATGCCACCTGTGCAACAAGTCCTGTCATGAAGTTTTATCACTACTAAATATTCCATAGGCAACTGTTAGTGGTATTATAACAAATGAAAGTAATTGGGAATGACAGCAACTGTCATGGTCCTGGGCCATGTGCCCAGTATTTTGTGTTTAGTTCTTTTGGTTTCTGTTTTCATTAACTTCCTGTTATGTTTTCCAGTTTGTATTGGGTTTTGTTTATACATCTAAGTTCCTGTCTTATTTTGGTACTGCCTGGTTTCTAGTGCAGTGTGTTTAGTTTTCCTTCCTGTGTCTCCCTCCCAGGTGTTCCTCATCCCCTCGTTACCTAGTGTGTTTATATTGTCTGTGTTCCGGTCAGTCTTTGTCGCGTCATTGTCGTCGGTTCCCCTCCTGCGGTCATCAGTCAGTCATTCAGTCAGTTTAAGTTTGCTTCCTTTCTTTTTCTGCCACCCTGTTTCCAGCAATAAAGCTGCGCTTTGAGTTTACCCCCGTGTCTCTGGTGTTCTGCTTAGAGGTCCTCACTCCTGCCAGCCGCAGCAGTTCATGACAGCAACTCAGCCATGACGTAGTAAGCCATGTAAAATAACAGAGCAAGGTTAGCACAGAGGCCTTCAGATTAGTTCAAGAATAGTGTGTAGAGACCTTCGTGGAATGGGTTTCCATGGCTGAGCAGTTGCAGCCAAGCCTTACATTACCAAGCACAAAGCGCTGGATGCAGTGGTGTAAAGCATGCTGCCACTGGACTCTAAAGCAGGGGAGACGTGTTCTCTGGAGTGGCGAATCACATTTGGTAAACTGATGGACAAGTCTGGGTTTGACGGTTGTCAGGAGAACAGTTCCTGTCTGACTGCATTGTGCCAAGTGTAAAGTTTGGTGGAGGGGGGATTACGGTGTGGGGTTGTTCTTCAGGAGTTGGGCTTGACCTCTTAGTTCCAGTGAAAGGAACACTTAATGCTTCAGTGTTCCAAGAAATTTTATGCTCCCAACACTGTGGGAACAGTTTGGGGATGGCCCCTTCCTGTTCCAACATGACTGCACACCAGTTCACAAAGCAGGTCCATAAAGACAAGGATGAATGAGTTTGGTGTGGAAGAACTTGACTGGCCTGTATAGACTCCTGACCTCAACCCGATAGAATGCTTTTGGGATGAATTAGAGTGGAGACTGTGAGCCAGGGATTCTAGTCCAACATCAGTGTCAAACCTCACACATGCAGTTCTGGAAGAATGGTCAAAAATTCCCCAAAACACACTCCTAAACCTTGTGGAAAGCCTTCCCAGAAGAGTTGAAGCTGCAAAGGGTGGGCCAATATCATTTTAAACCCTATGGATTAAGAATAGGTTGTCACTCAAGTCCATATCTCTGTCGAGGAAGATGAGCAAATACTTTTGGCATTATAGTGTACCTTTATCCAACCTACAAGCTTACAGAAGTACGATACACACTTGTCTCATATGATGGTCAATACCAAGGGCTAATATTGAGTCGAGGTGATATAAATCATAAATGTAAGCAATATGTATAGTTGAATTTAATCTAATCAATCAAATTGTTTTGGAATTTGAAATCATGATAAATAGTGGTCCACTAGTGGGACAGCCAGCAATAACTTAGAACTTAAAAAGCATTAAAAAAAAAAAGTCCAAATGCCATATGCCAGGATTATTAATAATAAAAATAATAGTAATACAAAAATATTAATAAAATAAAAAACAATTGAATTAAAAAATATGTACAAAACATCAAAAATAAAATGTACAGCCTCAAATTACAACAGCTCAAATCACCACCAGCTGCAATGACACAAATCTGAATGACATAAATGTAAGAAACAAAGTATCAAGTTTCCCCTGCGTGTACTTCTTTGCTGTTTTCCTGACTCGAAGCATCTTAACTCGCACATGTGTAGGTAGCGTAGGCCCTGAAGCTTAAAGTGGGTGGATTAACTACTAAAATGCTGCTGTTTTTGCTATAATGATTGTGTGATGTGTGTGTTGCAGTTGAATGATACATCTGATCATAAATTCTGAGTTATATGTCAAAGTCATCATTCATTTCCTTTCCTAAGCCTTCACAATCCATGTATGACAGAGAATAGCTAGCAGGGTCATATATCTTATATCCTTGAATATGTAAAGTATTAACCTCACAGAGCTCAAACAATCTAATGAACAAGCATTTAACTCTTGTGTTCCGGCATGAGCTTGAAATCCAGATTATTTTTTTTTTTTAGAAAGCACCAATATGCATTTTTATGAGCGTTTTGGCTTGCTTCAGTGATAGATGTACAATAGATAATCTCCAAATCATACTTTTAGTGGTGAAATAGGATGAATGTTAAAATTCTTCTTACAAAAGTTTAGCAGAAGGCAAGTTGATGTGGGTTTTGAATAAATATTGATTTGAAGCCAATATTAGAAAACTTCAGACTCTGATTTTATTACTATTATGCCTCTGGCTATTTCTTCTCTCATATTTTGTCCATTATCTTGCAATCAACTAATTTAACCAGTAATTTTTATTACAAAGCACTCAGCCAATATGTATTTCCTTGTACCCACATTTCAAGATCTGGAGGCTCAAAGGTACTTCAAACAGTGGCTGGTTACACCCTCGTAGTTATCACATTTTCTATTTCTATGCACTTCATGGTCTGTTTGATGTTATTCATGAGCTGTAACTGAAAGTAATACAACTGCATGGGGCCAGAAAATGCTTTTGAATACAAAGTGCTGGCTTCTGTGCTGCAGAATCATATAGATACCTGCTCTTAACAATGGAGTGGAATTAAATGCTGCCTATCAGATATTACAGCACCTTTCTGTTTGTGTCTTATGGAGTGTGGAGGGGAGGTGGGGTTTTCACCTATCTGTGAAATGTTACTAAGGGTTTGTTCTAAATTATAGATTTTTACAATGGGGATCCTTATACGCAAGTCTCGTGATAGATTTAAAAATTATGCTCATGTTTGCCAGCTTTTGTCAGCTAAGGCTTTCTATTTGTGAGTTCAGTTTGTGTGCCACTCAGTCTATATTTAATACATACACATACTTAATGTTGAATAAATAAGAATATTTAATCAATATTTTAATAAGCAGTCCCACGCGCTGAGGTTAATTTGTAATCTCTGGAAGGCACACATATTTATGTATGAGGCTCACGAAAAAAGATAATCTTAATATACAAGCCTGGCCGTGGGATATTACATTTTCCTCACAGATAATTTAGTGACCCACTGCCCTTTTCAGGTCTTACTAAGATAAAACTCTTGTTTAGTGATAGTGATATTATTTGTCAGTTTGTATTTCTACAGCCCCATTCCCTCAGTTATCACAACAGCAAAAACTAAGAAATACATCTTTTTCACTCTCTCTCTCGCTCTTTATATATATATATATATATATATATATGTAGAAAGACAGAGAAAGAGAGAGAGAGTAAAGGTTGGGGTGGCTCAGGCAGTTTTGGAACGTCTGCTAACTCTACTTTGAACCCAAAGCGTCAACTACAGGTTGTATAATACATTCCTCACCGGTCTGTGGGTGGAATAGATTAGCCACTAGTGCTATGTGAGTTGGCTTTGTCATTTGTCTTAAAACGACTGAAGGTTTCGTTCTCATTATCATTGTCACCAAAACAATTCACAAACCCTGCTGTGACTCCTGTGGCTCTGTAGGCCTGGTAGTATACTACATAATGTGCTCATGACAAGGTACATGAAAGTCAGTCTCAAAACCTTTGCTGCATGTGATTTCCCTTTCTTGTTGTACTCCATTGCCTGCATCTTTCCACTCTGCACTCTGTGCTTCTTATAAAGTCAAAATTTCCCAAATACATGTTTCTCAAAATGACTCGTTGCTTATGTTGAGAGCAGCTGAAGCCTGGGTGTTCTGTTCATTTGGTGACTGCTGTGGAGGAGTGCTTAGATACTTTATATTTCTCTATAGCCATGCCAGCAGTTTCTTTAAGAGTGATGATCAGAGGACAGGATATCTTGGATGGATCCAATGTCATCCTGTTGCAGGATGAACAGTAAGTGCCTCGGTCATTCAAGTCTTAATGCACCAAGCCACTCCTAACCAGTTTATGCTCGATGATTGCTGTTTAATGCAGTTGCCAGTTAGGCACTGCGGGAATGTCTCCCTTTGTGTTCTATTGCATTTTCCGAAATCAGCTTTGTGCCAGTGCTGCCAGCATCAAAGTGCAATATGCCTTAACACTGTGTTCATGTCAACATGACATACAAAGCTGATTATCTCTGGCAAGAGAGTCATTTGGTCTTGTCACTCCGGACCTTACAGCAGCCATATTGTGCTTTATGACATTGTTGGCTGAACATGTACCAAGCTTGGGGGCTTTATGCTGGCTTGTGCTGTAATAAAAGTTGAATCCCCACTACAAATGTCCTTAATTATGATTTTGTTTCCTACTGTTTGATAGGATGAGCCTCCAATAACAATGAAGCAGGGATAAGTCATTGGAGACATTCACTAGTGCCTATGCTCCCATTTCAAATCATAGACGGTCCTCACATCAAAGGTACTGAAAGACTGTCTCTCTGGTCAAAGAAAACAACAAACAAACATCGGATGCAGCCAATCATTGTCTCCTATGAGATGAGCTTATTTCTAAACTTGGGAAAATGGATTGGAACAGACTTGGAGAGTGGGGCATGAAAGTAGGGATTATACGGCACACCTTTGATATTGAAAAGTTTTGTTACTGATACCAACTTTGGATTCTTTGCACTTACGTATATGAATTTTAAACACATCTCTCTGTTCTCAACAATACCTTCAGGACTGTAGTTTTCAAAAGACACATTCAGTTTGAGCTGTGCCCACAGTTTGTACAGATGTGTTTGCAAAAAGTGCCAGTGACTGTAATTTCATGCTTTTAAAGATGAAGCCTTTGAAAGCCACAAATCTCCAACCCTGGCAAAATAAAATGAGTACACTCATATTTTGACAACTTGATGAAATCCCTGTAGATACCATATTATAGTTATTTAGTGATTTGCAACATCCTTACATGCTTAATACTACAAAAATTCCAAAAGTATCTAAATCCATCCATCCATTTCCCCCACTTAGAGTGAAACTGGTATTTTCATAGGAACCGTTACCCCTTTTTTTTTGTACTTGTCATTTGGTGATTTTGGCCACCTTAAGTAAATTTTTTTTTGTGTGTGTGTGTGTGTGTCTGTGGTTTCTGCATCCTCTTCTCAACAACTTACAGATATTAGAGTAAATCTCGTGGTCTTTAAGTTGAGTTCATTTGTTGTACATTTTATGTTGCTATATTGCATCATTTTGTTGTGTGATTGCTCATTAGTTACTGGCAGAGCTTGTTCACTGGAAATTCCCTTGAGAGATGCTTTGTGATGAAGCGTAAGGCAAAATATGAAATGACTTAATACACCTTGATCCAAAGTAATATGACAAGATTTAGGACTTCAAATTTTATATGATAAGTGCTGTATTATATGTGCTCAGCTGACATGTTTTCGAAAGCTGTTATCTTGTAGTATGAGGCTGGTATGACTTTAGATTTGGGAGTCAACATGTTTAGCACCAGTTTCTTCTCTCAGCATTGCTTTTTGTGTCTCTGTAAAGTTAAGTGTATAAAGCTGTATTAACTCCGTAGGTGCCTCTGGCTTAACTCAAGCCCTTTTAAGCAATGGTTCTTTCTGTCTGGATAAATGTAAATTATATTGCAAAAATACCTCTAATCTTAATTGCTGGCATCATCCAAAATATAACTGGGGCAAACCTGTCACAGAAAATGCACAAATCCTGTGATGTACCAGAAGTAAAATAAGTAGCCATCACTTAAATGGTGTGTTCCTAGAATACGCACACTTTTGCATCCAGACAGTCCTACATTACGGAAAGTTTTCTACTTTTAACTTTTTTAACACTTTCTAGGTAATTGCAGAACATGTGAGAAGCTCTCAGCCTCTCCAGAGTTAGTGGGATTATTTTTTTTACTGCAAATTTAATTCAAATTACGCACATCTGTCGATCACGATGGATACATACACAGGGGAAGAAGATACAGATACAGCCACTTAAAATTGTCGGCCGATCCTTGAGGGGACTTTGGTGGGTCCGTGGCCGAAAATAAATCCCCCCGCTTACAACGTGGGCAATGGGACCACTAGTGGGAATGCCCCAAGCAGCATTTAGGAAAACTGGTGGTGGTGTCTTGTGTAGCCACCAGGAAGAGCAGTGATAATGGAAGCACATTTGTTTACAGCCTGCAACGCTGTATGTTCATACATTTTATATTTGCTCAGGGGCTCTATAATTTTAACAGAATCAGAAAGGTGAATCGTTCTGTAAAACACTGAAATAGATATTTGCTTGCAGCAAATAAAGTGGAGGTTGTGCTCACCGAACAGGCAAAACAGAACACAGAAAGTGATGCTTGCACTCCATGGTTTTTACTGAGGAATGAACATAAAAGTGCAAAACAGTTATTTCATGTCACTGCAAATGCTTTTAAACAAAAGGTAAAATGTAAATTTAAACATTAATTGATTACTGCTGGGTCCTCTCAGTGAAGGGTCCATTTTAGCTGTGATACAGGAGGGCAAGTCCAACAGCTAGCACTGGGATTGTGCAACAATACAATACACGCATATGTATTGTGCTCTACAGAAATGTGGCAGAAATAAGAGGGGCTCTGTGCTAAGCGTGTCCAAGCTTTGGACACACTTACCCAACAGCCAACGTCATTAGCATTCAACCCGGCCTTGCATGCAAACAGCTCTCCCAGCCCCCACAGACCACAATTTTCAACCCTTATCACAAACTTCTTTCTCCATATCCAGAGTGTGAACTTAGTCTATTATCCTCTCTTAGAGGACAACAGACTAATGGACAGAAGATAATTTGCGACTGCTAGCTTGAAAATACGGCTTTGAAATAACTTGATTGTATTTTCCTTAGCTGTTGGAGGACATTAGCGATTGTTACGTTTTCTGTTTCAGTGCTTGCTGCTCGCTGACACACATCATTTGCGTTACACTGACACTCTGTCACCTTTTAATGTGTAAAATGAGAGCCATCCTCTTATCTGTGGACAAGAAAAAAATATATATATCTCTGAGGTCCACTAGACTGCACTCTCCCCCCTGCCAATTCCAAATAGATAGATAAAGCTACTGTTTTTTGTGTTTTGTCATTGGTAATTAAATCCATTTATTCCTCTTTGCAGAGGCTCTAAAGACCTTTAATAAGAGTATTTTTAATCACTGTACATTTGTCAGATTTACTTAATAGTGTTGACACTATGACCTCGGGAGACTGAAAACATTTTGTTTTTTTTAAAATATGCAGTCATGAGATTATTAACAACTGATACCAACTTTATGCATTTGCTATATACTTTCTTGTGATTGTGTCATCAAAGCAACATCTGCTTAACTGAATGTGGAAAATAAACGATTTTCTATAGGTCAGACAAATCATGTATAATTACAGTAATCCAGTGTGGAGTAAGTAAATTGTTCTTGTTATTACTTTGCATGAGTTTTATCATGACAAAAATGTGTCACAGTCATATGGTCTTTATTTTACATGTGAATGTTTCTATGTGCAAACAATCTATCTTGAAATAATACTCAACAAGGTAGAAGTCCCGCACGCAGTTAGATACATGCAAACCAGGTTTGCATGTATCTAACTGCGGAGCCAATGGGAATTAACAGAGATTTTCCAGTAGATTGGACTGTATGCCCATTACATGTGGTCTGTAGGGTCCATATTAATGCTAATGACGATTTTGCACTTTACTTGATCCGAAGATGGATCAAGAATATTAACAGAAAATCTTTTGTTTTCCACAACAAAGGCACAGATGGGTTTGTTTTGGTCTCATAGTGACTTGTAGGCCTGTGTAGAAGCCCGGCCTAACTATAAGAAACTTGGGTTTACATGTTAACATGGCTCGCAAACCAACATTACAGATTACTACTATTGCTGAAGTGATGAGAGAAGAGAAAAAAGGGGAAATTAATGGAGCACCCTTTGCTGCTGTTACTGTGGACGAGATGACAGACATGAGTAATGCAGCGCAGCTCGCACTGGTCCTGCTTTATGTGATGGACACAGGTGTCAAGGACCGTTTGTTAGTTGTGAAGATGTTACTAGTGGCAAGCGAGCTGATGACATTGTTGGTCTTATCTGTTTTTTGGAGGAAAATACACAGTATCAGTCAAAAGTTTAACTTTTGTTGTGGCACAGTGTTTAGATGGCACGTGGTCATGTCATTTGGATTAAATGGGGTGTAGGCTAAAATTAAGGAGCGGGTGCCCATGGCCTTATTCATACACCACTATGCACATCGACTGAATTTAGTTCTGACTCAAGGGGCTTTAAAGCTTAAAGAATGCAAGAGCTTTCAGCACAAGCGTGTGGCAAAAGAACAAAACAGCGGATGCACAAATTTGCACATTCAGATGAGGTTTTTGCAATAATGCAGAACAAAACACTGAATGTACAGATTTGTCTGGCAAGGGTGAAGGAGTTTTGTGACACTGTTGAGTGAGAGATGGGCCAGTTTGGGGAGATCTGTGAGGCTACTGTACGTGCCTCAGGCACTCTGAGTGCACAAAGAGGTTCAGACCAAGAAGCCCTTTGTGCACGCTACCACCAACTCCACAGCAATATTCTGGAACTATATTTTTTTGCCAGACACAGAACAGATTTCAAGACCACGAAAAATTAATGTTTTTCACCCTCCTTGATCCCCAGCAGTTTCAGGCACACCAAAACTGCATGCATCCTTCTCCAGCTTAACACAGTCACAGAACACTATTCGATCTGCCCCAACTGTAAACAGAACTGACTGTAATGTATGCCATGCCCGAGTTTGGAGGGAAAAGTCCTGCAGATCTCTTTGATTTCCTTGAGCAGAAAAATCTGGGGGAGAGCCTGGGGCAGCTGTACACAGAGGCATGTTTGACAGTGACTATCCCTGTGTATACTGCTTCTGTCGAGCGGACGTTCTCAGATCCAAAGCGAATTAAAATGTATGCCAGAAATACGACGGGGCAGGCTCCACTTTTAGCATTAGGACAGATGGCGACAGAAAAGGACTCATTGTTAGAATCTGTACAACAGAGCAACTGAACTCTTCTCAAGGAAAAAAGGAGGATGGATTTTGTGTTTAAATAATCAGGTGTTTTGGTGAGTAGAATGTGTTTTATTGCCTTTTATAAACTATAATAATTTAATTTTTGTCTCAGCTCTGGCTGCAGTGGAAGTAGACTTGTTGAATTGTTCTATGTTGGTTTGCTGTGATACAACAATATTGATGGTTTCCATACCCATAATGATGCTATTAAGAAGTGGATTTATGAACACCTAGGCCACTGAAGGCCTAGGTCTGAAAAACAGGGCTCGCCACTGGATGTAACACTAGTTTCTTTGAGTAGGGCAACCTAATAATTATAATAACCAAAAAAGCATCACAAACAGTGCATCTGCAATAAGATCACTACCTATAAAAGGTAACTTCATCACTTAAGCATCATCATCACAATCCTAACGATGGTACCTATACTGTCGGTAGCAGTCAAAACTGTCACTATGACTTTGCACCGCAGTAATGGCTCTGCCACTAGATGACAGAAAACACAAATCAGCTGTCAGATACATAATGTTACCACAGTGATTAAATTTCATACAATCAAAGCATTTAAGTGCATGATTATTTGGATTTTGAAGTAAAGCTTATCAATTGTTTCTTCTTCTTTTTGATTTGTCTGAAATTTGTACAGCCAGTGTTTTTAAATGTTGTGTTAGAGTCCAAGTTTGATTACATGTTTTGATTTTCAGACAATGGAAAAAAAAAAAAAAAAGGTGGGGGCTTTGCATCTGGCCTCTCCACACAAGCCATTTTAATGAGGCCTCATTGGACTGACAGCCTGAAAGAGGTCAGTCTGATGTTGTGTGAGGTGCAAGGAGAGACTGCGGATTTCATGCAAAACTAGGGCAAGGTCAGCTGAGAACTTTAGCACTTACTGCAGATGCTGAGCACACAACAGTAACAAACATGGTTAAAGGCAGATCCATACAGGATGATCTTGGTAGGAATTCACAATGCAGTTGTGTGCAGTCTCAGCCAAAATGGAGCTTTTCTGTTCAGCCTATGGAAAAAGCATTATTTTTTTAATAATTGTAAGAAAAAAGTTTCATATATAGAGTGTATTATATAAGTATAGTATAATCCTTTAATAACTTAATTTTATTGCATATAAATATGATCAGCAGAGCATTTTTTTTAACCTTTTCTGTGGTTCTGGTTATGTGGATCCATATTGATTGATTTGTCTAAAATACACATGGTGGGTCTAGAAGGATCACATATTCCCATATTCCCCTAAATGTGAGCTTCCTCTCTATATTTATGCAGTATGTCAAAAGCAAAGTATACCTGGGTCAAGCAAATCTAAATCAAACATGACAGTCCCTGCTCTCTGCGGCCCCCACGGTCAAAAGCTAAGTTTGGTGTGAAGACCTTCACTTTCTGTCTGTGCTAAGAGAATACACCCTTGTCACTCACAGTCTATGCAGTTCAAGATGATGGCTGCATATGAGAAACCCCTCCACTCCTTTATAGGCTGGATGTGCAATCAAACCTTTAGCTAAAACAAGATAATGCCTTCCAAACGACACACCCGTTAAAGGGATTTTATGAGTCAAATGGCAGGATAACATGGTCAGAAGACTAGTGTTAACCTTCCACAAACTCCCATATAACCCATTCAGAATGTATTATTCATCCACTGTTGTGGGCTCTTGGAGTAGTAAAGCGTCATTGTCACTTGTCAGAATAAATTACATCAAGATTGCACATCCATAGACTCATTCAAACACAGACACATAGTCCCGTCCTTCAGAAAAAAAATACTCATACATCACCACAATTTTTTTGTCAGCATCTGTCTGGCATTCAGCCCTAAATAATACTTATAACCCTTGTGCAGCCAATTTGCCAAAGAAAACTGTTTTTACTCAGTCCCCAACCACTTTCTTCATGACTGCTTTCAGATGTTTTTCTCTGATGTCCTTTTTAAAGAAGAACATGACCTTTGTGTGGGGTATCTTCATTTGTTGGCTGTCTTTCAGTATCTGCCTGCTAAAAGGTCACGTTCTCTTTGACAGAATGGAAAAGGCAACAGACGTCGTGGACTAATGCTGAGCTAACTTTTAAATATGGAGGTTTAGCCATAGTTTTGCAGATATCCTGAGGTCATGGTAATGTTCTAATTTATTTAAGCAGATTAATGATCGCATGTTCTTAAATCCTCTGACATTGCTTTCTTTTTAAAAGCGTACTGCTGTCTAACAAGGAAGGAACTATACTGCCTTTCATGCTTCTCAGTGCGCACAGTGGAGACTGCCAGCTGTCATTTGCAGAATGTATCATGGTCAGTAAGCCAACCTACCCTAAAGATTAAACATGTACAACCACAACCTATTGTACTTTTAACCGTTCATGTGCCATTCTTAACAAGAAATTTGATCAAATTACAGGTAAAAAGATTTTATAACAAACATACTGTTTCTTGCCTCTCACCCAGCATCATCGCTGACATCCAGAGAGCAGGTTTATTGGACACATGGGAAGTAAGACTTACATTATGCTTCATCTAGAAGAAACACCACCAGCCTATGTACCAAAAATTGTTTGAATGTAGAAAAACTAAGACTAACACATAAGGAGACTACTCAGAAGTACCGAAACAGTGCCGGAATGATTTTATGTACTTGTGATTATAAGGCTGTAAGGTTAAGCACAATTTTCTTGTGAGTTTTTAAAACTAACCATCTTACTTTATTTTAACACAACAATCCACTCTAATCTAATAATGAACATCTATACAAAACATCAAATAATTTCATTATGGCTCAAAAAAACAAACAAACAAACAAACAAAAAAAAGCAAACAAGGGCGCATCACATGATAAAACTTCTGATGAGTGAGACACCCCTGTAGAGTTAGCTTAAACTGTAAGAGAGGCCTCTGTTTATCCTACACTTTCAGCATCAGATGAGTTGAACTACGCTTAACTGTCAGGTGTGGAAGAACCCATGTGCCCTATAGCCTCACCTCCAGCTTGACCTGGAAGTTACCTATTATGCTGAAAATGTGTATTTTCTGTTATCAGAATAGATCTTTAAATGCACACAGTGCTGTTCTATGATGCTGCTGTTCAGAAGGAAAGCTTATTTTTAAGAACACAGAATCAACAGGAAAACTTCAGCCCCTGTTGAAAATGGGCTTTTATACAATAACTTAGTCATGAAATACTGGAATATCCTGGATATCTTCATAGGATCACCACATTGACAGCAGTTGTGACTCTTTATTATTTATATTTATTTATTTATTTATATTTTTACTGTTATATTTTTCCATTCGTTTGATATGTAGAATTCAGTGTTCTAAAGGGTACATTTTGTTTATTCTCCCTATGAAAAATGTCAAATTTGTCTGCTCTGTGCTGGTAGAAATTGACCCACTCTGCATTAGATGCAGGGGTCCTCGCATGTGTTTCACTGCTGTCCAGAGTCATTTTGGAAGCAGATGTTGCAAACGTGCCACTGGCCAAAATCATCTAAGAAGTGTTTCAAGTTAAAAAAAGGTAACACCATTTTATGAAAAGAGCATCTTGCAGAGGAAACACGGGACTGGATTTAATTAATATTAGTTTCAAGATCCAAATCTCATCCAATCAATCAAGAAACTGAAGTTGGCACCGACAGCAAGCCAGTGATCCAAAGCAAAACTCAGTAACCGCTTCTACTTCAAGAAATGCAAGCTGAAGAGGAATACTGACAGTCTCCTGATTTTAACATCATTGCAAGTTTCAGTGAGTGCAAGGCAGCCTAAAAATATCTCAGAAGTGAAGTGATCTGCAAGAAAGAGTGGGTGAAAAATAACCAGTAAGTAAGCTGTAATATGTTTACAAAAATGTGCCCAAACGTTTGCACATATCATTATTGTACATTTGCCCAAACACAGGGCACCATGAGGCATGTCAAAAATTTAGTCTTTAATCCAGGCAGGGGCTGTACACAGAAAGGCAAACAATGCAGGTTAAAAGCAAGCAAAAGAGCAAGGTCCCAAAGCAGGCAAAAGGTCACAGACAGTGCAACCAAAGACTAAACACAAGAAATTAAATAAACAACACATAAGGACATGAAGAAATGCCCCAGAATTTGACAAGTTATCACAGGACAACTTGGCAACTGAGGAGTGCTATGCAGGAGGAATAAGGAGACAACTGACTTACTGAAGACACTGTGCCACAGGAAGGGTGGCAAACAGAACAAAGACTGGAAGTAGAACAAATTGAAGAGTAATACAAACAGAGCTCTTAAAATAAAAACAGGAAGTGACTAAATAGAAACCGTCACTATGACAGATATTAGCCCACGAGGGTTCAGACGTTTGCACAGAACTAACCTCCTAATGTGGTTTTTATTGCAATCAGTTTAATATAGGAATATTTTCAAGGATGCACAAAGTAAAATAAAGGAATAATATACACTTGTTTTTGCGCAGTTTCATAATGTACAGAGCCAAAAACACATTATAAAGTCCAACTCTCTCTCAATCGCTGTCTCTTTATACATAGATAGATAGATAGATAGATAGATAGATAGATAGATAGATAGATAGATAGATAGATAGATAGATAGATAGATAGATAGATAGATAGATAGAGCAAAAGATGAAAGTTTGATGTACGTGTGCACTGAACTTCTCTATCCAAGACAGTAAAAGGCGTCAGAATTTTTCTTATTTTTCTCATGACAGCTGTATTATAACTCATCCCATCTTTTCTTTTGTGGCCTTGGTTCAAGGCTGTAGCCTTCCACCACATACAAAAGCTTTTCTCAAAAGAATGTCATATTGGTGGATCACTGAGTCTGTCTGCTGTCTACACTACATGCTACGGCACTTTCCCTTTAAGGTTTTGGAAAGTGATGAGGATTATTTTCTGCCTTTCCTTCTTGATTTTATTTCTAATATTTTCCAAGGAACTTAGAAACGATAACAAACAAAATGATTTTGCCTATAAAACATCTTGATGAACACACGACCATGTGCTGCCTTTCCAAGTATTTTTGGCGGTTCCATTTAATTTTTTAAAGAATATAATCTCCTTGGAAATAAATGCTTGCTTGCTGGTAATATGTACCCTTCTAAGCAATGTGTTAACAGGAAAGAAGGACTGCCAAAGTGCTTTCTCAAAGAATTATCCCAAATAATTGTTGGCTTACATGTAGGGCCTCCAAAATCTTTTAAGTAATATTATATTTGCAAAGCGTTTATGTGTTCTAGCTGCCACACAGACACCCTAAATACACACAGAAAAGAGGAAACCTTTGGCTATGGTTCCTAGTCTCTTATTCAACCCGATCCGCATGTAAGGATCACTACCCCCCCAGGAAAACCCTGCTGCTCTGAAAAGTCTTTGTAAGCTGAATCACATCCAGACAAGTGGGACAGAATTTTTCTGCTGTGCACAAGGGATAAAATACTCAGTGGGGGATATGAATCGGATGTTCCTTGAGTACCAGGAATCATGAATTATAAGAGGTACACAAAATGCACTTCCATCTACCTTTTCCTCACTTCCAGAATGTATTGGTAATGTGATTTGGCTGAACATGTGTTGACATACAGTTTCGAGCATCTTCAGTGGATGGCATTGACACAAAGTGGAATCTCCCACGATGTGCAAATTCATTGTGAGACTCACTGAATGTTTCTTTTTTATAGGATGAAAATTTGTTCCTGGCTAATTCACTGGTGACTGAGTCATTTCGATATCCTCACATAATAAACCGCCAACCCCCAAATCCAATTTTCAAGATACCACCATCTAGTTTATACGAATTAACATAAGAGACACATGTCCAACACAGTGTAGAAAGAAATACCTGAATTCAGTAGTTTTGTCCATAGTGCATGCTGCCAGTTCAGCTGTGGTTATTTACTTTTTACCCTTTATTAGTCCTGTCCTGTGTGGCAAACACTTATTGATGCCAGTATCTAGTTTCTCAGAATATATATGCTAATATTTGTTTCATTATCCACACTGTATTTGCTTTTAAACATACCCAAACAACAGGCATCTAGAAACAAACAAAAAAATGTATAATCAAATTAATAACAAAATAATTACAAAAAACAATCAGAGCAAACAAACAAAAATAAAGAAAAATATACAAATTTCAGTTGAGGATCATTGCAATGTGTAGAATAATCTGTGTGATAAGAAATGCAGAGAAACTGAATCAGAAATCGTGAAGCAAAGAGTTTTTGCATGATTGTAAAAGGACTCAAGGGCTTTGAACATGACTAGTGTATGTTCCATTAAAACTATGTCTAAACACATGATTATTTATTTTAAAAGGCAAATTCTTATAAACTGTCATCATTCCAAGTTGTGAAAACCATCCAGGTTCTGAAGGCAAATCAGGATTTCCAATTTAAGAAAAATCTTCACGGCTGACAGGATTGCTGTGTGAATCAAGTCCACTGGAGTTAAAAGGGGGGACACTTTATGCTTGCATCAGTATATGTATAGAATGCATGTAATAATAAAATAGTAATCTAATTCAACTGTGCAGCCCTCCTGACCTTCACTCTAATTATTTGTACAGCTTCCTACCAAAAACTTGTGTCATGTCCATCGCTAAATGAGAGACTACATTGTAATCAAATTTGGATGTTTTTTTTTTTCCCCCTCAGGTAGTGGTGAAAACCTCCCCCCACCCCCATTTGGTTTACACAGGCACAGATGCAAGTTAGGATACTGTGTTTCTCCACAGCCTTGAGTACAGGTAAGTGTTCTCAAAATGCACCAATTTGAAGTTCTCTATGTATTTATTAGTGGATGAGAGTAGGACAGGCAGAGAATTTAGATAATAACTGTAGCTGGTATAAAACAATGGTGCTTAAAGAAGACAGTCTAACATACTGTCTTCATACTGATACTAAGATATTGAAAACGGTAAATCTTAGTGGTATCCCAAGCCAGCTGCAGTGGCTGACCTCAAAATGGTTTGGTCCCATTACTAAGATCTCTTTAACTGACATGAAATAATGGGATAACCAATACAGGAGCCACTTAAGAGGTCTTGTGACTTTTGCTTGCAGGCTCTACGAGAAATATTCCGTGTTTACCTGGCACAGTGAAAATGAGTACACTGTAATTTGAAAATTTATAGTAAAAAAGTAAAGTAAAAGTGAAATCTCGAATGCTGTAGATGACAGGGGCAGCTTCAAGATGCATATTCAGCAACATAGAATCCGGCCCCAGAAGAGCATATTAGCTCTAAACATGCAACAACCTTCAGGGAAAGACAGCAAATATTTAGTTGAATAAAATGTTACTGGATGAGTAAAAGTCTTTAATCTCATTTGCATAGTCCTTTGGGAGCACTACTACAGTATGTGTTTTTCTGAACTCCTTTAAATAGTCACTCGTCATGAAAACCCACACGCCACATGCCCCGCAGCTGCAGGCTGTCTGCCAATGGAAATTTAGGTAGTGATACATTAAATGCCAGTATAACTATGTAACTATCTAACTATGTATAACTTGCATTGAAATTGGTGTAATTATTTTTCTTTTGGGATGGGGAAATTAGAGAAGGTAGGGGTGACCAGAAAAGACTGCGCTGTGTTGTTTTTACCCACCAAAAATGCGTGCATGAAGAACAACCACTGGGTCTCTTTTTAACTTGAACTTTTGCCAAAAATATGTTCATTATAGTATCTTATAGATTCTATTGTGTTCCATTAAAGTCTTTTTCTGTGTATGGAAAAGAGATAAGAAATCATGACCAATTTGCTAGACAGAATAATTATCCTCCTTTCATACAAGCATCATTAATCACTAGAGAGAAAACTTAGGCATTTTGTCAGCACCATAATGAGCTTTGTATCGCACATGAAAGGAAAGAGAAGAGCAAAAAGAACGCACTACAAAGCAATGTAAAATAATTCTTTTATTGAAGAATGCGTCTGGTATTTATTCATATACTGAAAATCCTTTAAGCGATTTTTCTTTAATTATTGACGTAACATTACAGGTGGTATTACACTAACTTTTTTGTGTGATCCCACGTTCTGTACTTTTTTAAAAGGCATTTAATTTTTCAACATCACAACAACTGGGCTCTCACGCGTCACCTACTCTGCAGTAAATCTGCCTGCCAATGCGAACAGAGCAGCCGCTGACATGCTATCAAATCACTCAGGCTGCAGCAGCCAGCAGGTGACCACATCAACAAGTGAAGTGCAAATGACTTTAAGCAGGTCTTTGCAAAATGTCACTTTCCACACATGGCTGAGCAATCTCCACACTCCTCACAATGACTAACATGCCCTAACCCTGCTAGGCTTGGCACAGGAAGCAACAAACAGGTCAAGGTTTCCAATAAAATGTGGCAAGCTGTTAGATAGACAGTTATGTCTGCGTAGGACCCTCGGGGGGACTGCAAAAGTAAGACAAAAACCTGACAAACTTACAGCACTGGGATTTGTGTCGATTTGTGAGCCTGTTTCTAAAGGTCCATAAAAAGGATGATTCATATAAATATTTTACCTAAATGAGTGCAGCTGCCTCTTACCTAATCTGGTTTCCTCTAAGTTTTTGAATGATTACTAACATTAAAACCAGCTGCTTATTTATGTGAGATGATCATCTAGTAATTTTGACTCACTCCTCAAACTTCAAATTAAAGTCAAAAATAACTGTCATATTGCTGGGGTCTGACTTGAAAGACTATCAACTGTTATTTTGGAAAGATGCATCAGACTGAACAAATACAACAGCCTCAGAGTTATTTTTTTTTTTTTTGCCAAACTGCAGCTTTACCCCTCGTGCATGAAAGAATTGTTCATCTAGAAAACACAGAATAGTATTTACACCATCTTACAGTCACTTCAGTTTTGTAAAGTAAGGCTTCATACAGTATAATTAGTATTTGTCAACACACATGCACACATTAATATACATAATTGTATATAAACATGCAATTGATATTCTTCATTGTGACTCTCAAGCCAAATGACTGCTCATTTTATTCCTTTTATCCTCAGACCTCAAACCATATGCATGTACATGTACTCTTCCACTTAGAATCAGCATGGCTATTTTAAGGATGCAATTACATCTGCGATGCAAAGCAGCAGCGAGTACAGTGGTGTTCAGCCTGCTCTGCTGTGCTCCTGGTGAAATATTACATGTTGAATGTTTTTCATTTAACAGTTTCTCTTTGTTATAAGGTTGTTGTGCTTCACAGCTGGGTGCCATTGATTTGCATGGCGAGAGTAGAAAATGAAGTCACCTAATTCTCGTGTTATCAACATTTCTCAGTCGTTCAATCAAAGCCTTATCGTAGCATGCTGCTGGTCGCATAATGACAGTAATAAATTTTAAAAAACAAACACCTCCCTCACGTTTTAAGTTTCAAGAGTTTCATCATGAATGTGTGTTTAAAGCAGTATTCTATTTGTCAGAGAAAATGAATCTGTTGCTACTGTCACTACATTTAAGTCATGCCATTGAGCCTGAGCACGATTCATCTTTTTGTAACTAAAGTCGTTAACAACAGTGATTATCAAATAGATTTAATATTTGTGGTCTTTTGTGCTATCTTAAAATCTGCTGGCAGAGAAAATAAGATCTACGCTGTAAATTTATGTTTGTAGGACTACAGAGTTTGATTTTGTTGGGACGCAAACACATATCTGACATTTTTCAAAAGGAGCACTGTCAAGGACCAAGCAATAAGGACAACGATGTAAAAGTATTTTTTTTAATCGAATGAAAAAACTGAAACAATGCTCATAAAATGTAAATAGCACAAGAAATCCAGAAAAGCAGCTACTAAACAGAGACCAACTCAAAACTACACAAAAACTTACACAAAAGTATATACAGACAGAGGCTAGCCTATAAGACACAAAAAGGGGGAAACACTTACACAAACAGTGAATAAACCTGAAAAAAAAATCCAATGAAACATAACACATCAAATAATTTTCACAAAACAAAATTAACTTCTTATATATGATCACATTTCCAAAACACAAAATTATTTAACAATTTTACAGTGTCGTGTCCCCTGCTTTCAGTCCACTGTTGGATTCATCTGTTTCTTGCATGTCTTGTATAAAAAGCCCTCTCACCCAGCTAACCAGTTTTTGGAAGGTGAGTATTATTAGCAAATGAAATAAACATAAGACAGAATTGTTTACTAAATGTGTGCACCCGTATCAAAAAACAGCCATCCAAATAAAGGTAACATAAAAATAAGACTGTTTGCCATCTTATTATTTCAGTATGTTTGTGTAAAAGAATGATAATCATCCATCCATCCATCCATCCATTTAGCTAAGCAGTTTATGAGTCGTGTGTCTCCGTGGCCTTATGGCTTTGTGATGTTTTGGGTGGTTTCTAGGCTGGAACATTGGCTTGAACCAACTACTTACTGAGATGTTGTATGTCAACCCTCTCTTTCTACTTTCCCATTGCAATATCCTTGTTTCTTCAAGCAGTGCAGTAGTACATTAAGGTTAACTAGTCCTAGTGCTTTGTACTTTTTCTAGCTGCTTTGAAGTTCTTACTTTGCTATCATTGTGCTCTTGATTGTCCTTGTGAGACAGCCAACCTCTGCCACCTTCAATCTTCCAGCCTCTCCACCGTTACTCCACCAAATCCTGATCTGTGCCGTTACCACCAGTTTTGGATCACAGTTAAAATCACAACATCTCTTACAATAAACTGATTAACCGCATTTTGGTGTCTTGTGTTTGGCTCCACCAACATTCCACAAAACCTAACAAACCTTAGAGCAGCCCAGAGTACAATTTTGGCAGAGCTGCAGTGGTCAGAACATGATCACAGTGTGCGGCAACAGGAACAGGTTGAGGATATTTGTGAACAAAGGTGATAGCTGGGTGGCACAGGTCTTGAGGATGTGATGGAATATGTCAGGGTCAGCAGCTTAGCAGTCTTTCAGCAGTTTGAATGTCTTCACTTTCAGTGGCTGTTCTGTCTGTCGGCACAGATATCCCAGCAGCTCAATGTCTGATCCATGGCTCTGAAAGCATGTGTAAAGGTCTCATCTAGAAGGGACCTGGGGGAGTCTATCAGTGTTTCATAGAGTTGGAAGAGATTAAAACTTCAGAAAAACTTGTAGTATGAAGAATTTTATTGTTTGACTGGCACATTTTGGCCTGTGGCCTTCATCAGGGTCAAATAGGTGGAGAACCTCTACTCTGTTTCTATCAGTTTTTCATAATCAGTGATTTTCCGAATTCCTTCTTCAAATTTAGAATGCATGACTGCTGCCAAATTTCTGTTTCACTCTTTGTCCAAGCATTTATTCATCCTTCCTGATAATCCTCTGCACAGGATTCCTGTGATTCTTGTAGCTGCCCAGTGACTATGCTTTCCTTCAGACAGCAGCAGACCTTAGAGTTGAGAGAGGAGGGCACACGCAAGCCCATGAAAGATTTGATGTACTCTGATAATAGTCAGGGTTAATTAATATTCGGAGATGAGTCTTAAAACTTCTCTTGTAATTCTGACTTTTCTGTGGGTCACAGCTGGACTTCTTTCATGCATATCTACGATCTCTTCAGCTATTAATGCAAGGCTGGAACCAAAAACACAGCTGCATGGCCTGATAGCCTCGAGGATGGTAGCAGTGGTCTGGGGTAGAAGGCATGATGGTGGTAGTATTTCAGAAGGATCTTCAATAAAATCTGCAGCAACAGTTAAACACTCTACTCAGTCCTATGATTCAGTGCCACAGTGTAGTCAATTTGACCCTGTCCGTGTTTCATTAGGAGAAAACATTTTTTTCATTCTCCTTAAATTTAGTTTTACATATATTGAACTTGTGACATTGAAATAAAAAAAAAAGAAAAAGAAAGAAAAACAAATAATGGTCACTTAACCTTCACTGCATGGAAAGTACAGTCTTTGTCATTAAGCAGCACTGCAAATTGCAGTGGAATTGCAGTTTAATTACAGTAATTTGGGGGTAGCACAAATAAATTCCCCTGCCAGTTTACCCTCCCGTCCTCTGGTCTAGAAGGTCTACCACTGCTTCACATTTTCACACATTTCTGAAAGGTACTGAAAAATTATATTTTCTGCTATGGTATCAAATAATGCATATTGTACAACTACACATTTCTCCAGGTAATAAACCACAACATTAAACATAATATTTTTTACAGTGTTACCTTCAAACAAAGAAGAATGATGGGGAGATAAGGTACATAAAGTCCAGCATTATAATATGATAATAATATCCTAACAACATTAAAGCATCAATTAATCATGCCTTATTATTATGAGGTTCTACCACAAGGAGATATTCATTTTCTCAAATCATTTTCTCTTGGGCAGGTTATCATTTTGTGACCAATATATTACTATACTGTTACTAATTGAGTTAACCTCATATGCATATGTTTGTTTCCACATTCCACAATAACCTCTGTTTATACAAGATAATTACTTGGCTATTAATTTAGTAATTAAGTGGTAATAACCTGCTATTGCTATATTTGTTTCTACCACTATTACAATATTAGTACTGAGCTGTGATAGAAAGTGCCACATTTATTTCTTTTTCTTCTACATTTTAAAGACATATGCTTTTTTCTTCCACGTCTTCTTCTGATATATATATATATATATATATATATATATATATATATATATATATATATATATATATATATATATATATTCATTTTTAATGGACTGAGCTTTCCTTAGAGTTCTAACTGAATGTCTGGATTTATACGGCGTGGATCTGTGTAAGCAACATTTTCTTTATGTTTTAATTTCCTGTGGTTTTTCCTGTTTTTAATTTTAAAAAATGCCTATTCCAGTGTTTTCCAGTTGCCTGTAAATCATCTGAGACCAGGAGCCGCAGCTCAGCCCACAGCAACAGAAAAGAAGATTAGATTAGATTCACAGGATTTGTTTTAGTGTAAGTGTTGTTGTTGGTAGAGGTGACTTTTTCACCCATATTCGTGGTGGTGATGAGTCAACACGCAGTTCATTGTGCTTTATTGATTATTTTATTGTTTCCAGCTGCTGGGAGCTATGCAGAATGGAAGGCACTTTTGAGGGCGGGTTCAGGCTGAAGGCAGGTTTATGTGTTCCAGTGTCTACAGTGACTGCACATTTTAAAGCTACTGGTTTAACAGTTGTTTATAGAAGTGCGTGCTTGTTGTTTCTGCAGTTTCAGTCAGATCAGCTTCAACTCTGAATCAACATGTTCGTCTCACAATTAAAACCCATAAGATGATAGTGACAAGAATATATTAGTGTCACCTAAAGATAATCATATTGTTCAATTCAATTCAATTCAATTTTATTTATATAGCGCCAAGTCACAACAAACAGTCGCCTCAAGGCGCTTTGTATTGCGAGTAAAGACCCTACAATAATACAGAGAAAACCCAACATTATAAGCTCATTTTAAGCTTATTACATAGTAGTAATAGCAATATATTGTACCCATTATTATTATTATTATTATTATTATAAGGGTGGAGATTACCCAGGCCTGCATTTTAATGACAGCTCTACCAATCAATCACAAAGGATTTTTCAGCTTGTTTCTGCTCATGTTCATATTCTAATTAGAATATAGTTTCCAAATTTCTGGGAACTGTAAATGTCTGTAAGCCTTAACTGTAAGGAATCTGTTAATTTCTTTTCTTGGAGTGCTACTAACTTGATAAAACATGATCTGCTCTTCCATCGGGCTCTTGTGTTTTTCTTCTTCTCTCCTTGCTTTCTCTTAAGAGAAATATAGAGAGAGCAAGGAGAGAAGGCTAGGAATCAAATCAATGTGAAGCTCTGGAGTATAGTCAAAAGTCACCACATGCTCATTTAAAATAAGTTTTTTTTTTTTTTAAGAAGGAGCTGAGTGTGTTTTCTCACTTGTAATAAGCTTGTGGACAGAAACATGCACCAAAACATGCTCAGTTTTCAACAGTAAGTGGTGAAATGCTCTTTAATATTTACCAGATCTGAATAATACAACAACATTGCTGAGCAAAATTGTCAACATCAACCACTGCGTATGAAGTACTCCTTCTCCAAGATAAATCCACCACATCTGAACCTTGTTTGTGAAAGTGAGCAAATGAGAACAACCCGCATACAACCAAACAACATGAAGAATTCAACTATACTGGTTGCATTTCTTCCTTTGAAAAATGTCAGAGTGCAGTGCAGTTGTTGAGCTTGACACATCTGTCAAAACAACGTTAAGTCTTAAAGTAAGTTGGGATTCTATTTATTTATTTATAAACGCAAATCAGCATCCAACATTACATCAACATGCACATGTTTGCATCGCCACTTAGTTCCCCACTTACATTCTGGGGTCATTATGAACTCCTTATGTGCAGCTGAAAATTAATAAGACTCATAGACTTATAGTTTGACCTGATTTGAATATTATCAGCACACTGAATGACAGATTATACAGGGAAAATGTTACAGTCAGTGGTAATCATCATAGCAAGCTATCAAATACAGCTTTGGAACAATTAAGTGCTTTACATTGTAAATGGGTGTGATTTAACTTAAGTTGGAAGCTTTTCCTATACTGCCATTTAGTGTTTACCCAAGATACTTGATCAGTCAAGCTGAATATTAAGGAAATTCTGAATGAAAGATACTGTACTGTGGTACTGTGGGGATATTGACAGTATTTCCCATTTCTTGGAATTGTGCAGCATTCCAAAATATGGAGTTTTACACATGGAAAAAAAAAAAGAATTAAATATATGACTTCATTACAGAATCAATAAAATGTCATTATTGTAGAATGGGATAATTGTTATAAACTTAAAGCTAGAAAGAACCCAAATGAGGAAGTTTGTTGTTAAGAGCTTGATGGTTGAGAAATATATTGGAAACTAAAATAATATGTAAATATAAAAAAAAAAAAATCAGTGATAAAAAAAAAACCTAAATGCAGATGCTAAGCTGCTAGCAACAGCAACATCAACTTTCACAAGATACATGGATGAATCACTGAAAACCACAAAAGTCCAGAGAAGTACAAGCAATTTCATTCAAACTGGGAAAAAAGGATAAGATAAGATAAGATAGTGTTTATTTGTCACATGCACAGTTATACACAGTACAATGCACAGTGAAATGTATTTTGTACCTGCAACCTTATATACACACACATATAAATAAGAAGAATAAAAAAAAATAAAAAAAAGTAATTCACACTATACACTATACTCTATATACTATACCTATACACACTTTTATAAATTATAATATTTACATTGTGCAATAATGGTCCAGTTAGGGCTCAGAGTTGAGCAGACGGATGGCTTGTGGGTAAAAACTCTTCTTCAACCTTTCAGTCTTAGCCCTCAGGCAGCGGTAACGCCGGCCTGATGGGAGCAGGGAGAAGAGAGAGTGTCCGGGGTGGCTGGGCTGTTTTAGGATCTTCATGGCCCTCAGCCTGCACTGCTTGGTGTAAATGTCCTGCAGGTTGGGGAGGGTGGTTCTGATGGTCCGTTCAGCTGAACGAACCACCCTTTTTAGGGCCATGAAGTCCTGCTTGGTGCAGTTTCCCATCCAGGTGGTGATGCTCCCACGCATGATGCTCTCAATGGTGCAGGTGTAAAAGTTCCTGAGCACCTTGAGTGGAAGCTTGAAGTCTCTCAGCCGCCTGAGGAGGTAGAGACGCTGTCTGGCCTTCTTCACAGTGATGTTTATGTGATGAGTCCAGGACAGGTCCTGTGAGATGGTCACTCCCAGGTATTTGAAGGTGTCCACTCTTTCCACCTCAGCACCACTGATGACAAGTGGATGGTAGTCCCTCTGCTGCTTCCTGCTGAAGTCCACGATCAGTTCCTTTGTTTTGCTGACGTTGAGCAGGAGGTGGTTCTCCTGGCACCAGTTCTCCAGGCGGGAGACCTCTCTCCTGTAGGCTGTCTCCTCATTGTGAGAGATTAGTCCCACAACAGCAGTGTCGTCAGCAAACTTGATGATGACGTTGGACTCTGACGTGGCCTCGCAGTCATGGGTGTACAGTGAGTACAGCAGAGGGCTGAGCACACAGCCTTGAGGGGATCCAGTGTTGAGGGTGAGGGAGGATGAGGTGAGGTGACCCACTCGTACCACCTGTGGTCTGCTGGTCAGGAAGCTGTGAACCCACCTGCACAGGGATGGGCCCAGGCCCAGGTCCAGCAGCTTAGAGACCAGCCTGGAGGGAACTATGGTGTTGAATGCTGAGCTGTAATCTACAAACAGCACTCTCACATAGTTCCCCTTACCAGTGTCTATGTGTGAAAGGGTCTTGTGGAGGAGGAAGGATATGGCGTCATCTGTGGATCTGTCTGGCCGGTATGCAAACTGTAGTGGGTCGAGGGTGGTGGGCAGTGAGGAGGTGATGAATGTCTTGATGAGTCTCTCAAAACACTTCATCACCACAGAGGTGAGTGCTATGGGCCTGAAGTCATTGGGGCTGCTGGGGTGTGGTTTCTTTGGGACAGGGACTATGATGGACTTTTTAAAGCAGGTGGGAATCACACACAGTTTCAGTGAGAGGTTGAATATCACTGTAAACACAGGTGCCAGCTGGTCAGCGCAGGTCTTAAGGACACGTCCGCTAATACCGTCTGGTCCAGCCGCTTTCCTGGTGTTTACACGTCTAAACGCCCTCCTCACGTCGCGCTCCGTCACAGTGAGTGTCTCCGCCCCTCCGGCCGGGAGCGCAGCGGGCTGTCGGCTTCCCGACTCAAAGCGCGCAAAGAAGATGTTGAGTTCATCAGCCAGAGAAGCGTCGGCACTCACCGGGTGTGTGTGTGGTGCTTTGTAGTCCGTGATGGTGCGTAGTCCCTGCCACAGTTCCCTGGGGTCAGACTGTTGTAGTTGCTGTTCCAGTCTGCGGCCGTAGCGATGTTTTGCCTCTTTCACCGCTCTGTGGACGTTGTATGATGCAACCTTGTAGTCCTCCATGTTCCCAGAGGCGAGACCGGAGTTGTAGGCAACGGTGCGGGACCTCAGGGCGTCGCGGACAGATTTATCCACCCACGGCTTCTGGTTGGGAAAAGTCCTGATGGTCCTCCTAAGTGAAGTGTCTTCAACAACTTTCCCAATAAATCCCACAACAGTTTCCGTAAACTCCTCGATGTCTCCGCCCGCGCTGCTGCGAAACATGTCCCAGTCGGTTGAATCCAACGCACCCTGCAGAGCAGCCTCTGTTTGATCAGACCACCGTGTCACTTCTCTCACAGCAGGGGGTTCCTGCCTGAGCCGTTGTTTGTATTTCGGCATGAGAAGTACAGAGGTGTGGTCAGACTTCCCAAAAGGCGGAAGAGGCTTTGCTTTGTAGCCATCTTTGAATGGAGAATAGCAGTGGTCTAGGGTCCTCTCTCCTCTGGTGGGGCAGTCGATGTGTTGAATCAACTCCGGTATCAGCTTTTTCAAGTTTGCACTGTTAAAGTCCCCGGCTACGATGAGAGCCGCATCACGCTGGTTAGCCTGATAGGTGGAAATAGCCTCATGTAGCTCGGATAGTGCAGTGTTTTTGTCCGCCTGAGGTGGAATATAGACGGCGCTGAAGATGACCGAAGTAAACTCGCGGGGCAGGTAGTGGGGACGGCATTTCAGGGTTAGGAGCTCCAGGTTAGGTGAACATGATTGTTTCAGAAGGACAACATTCCTACTGTCACACCAGTTGTTATTAATCATTAGGCACACACCTCCTCCTCTTGATTTTCCAGACTCACTCGTTCTGTCCGTGCGATGAACACTGAAGAACTCCGACGGCTGTACGGCGTGGTCCGGTATGAGGGGAGTCAGCCATGTCTCCGTGAGACAGATGATGTTGCAGTCCCTTATGTCCCTCTGAAACTGTATCCTGGCCCTGAGTTCGTCCAGCTTGTTATCCAGTGACTGGACATTAGCCAACAGGATGCTCGGCAGTGGCGTTTGGTGCGCTCTGCGCCTCAGCCTCTCTCTTACGCCGGCTCTTTTCCCTCGGGGCCTTGTCCGTGACCTGGTCCGTCCTTTGTTTGAGCTGGCCCACTGGAAACGCAGTATGTCCTGAGGCCAAGTCGGGTCGGGAGAAAAAGGTGTCAGAATACAGCCAGAGTGCTGTATTCTGATATTAAAAAGAGTCTGTCTGTCATACGTGATATGACACAGAGCAGGCGGAATTATAAAGTCCAAAATTAGAGCTAAACCTAATATATACAAACAAAGCGTAGGAGCAGGTACGACGGCTGCTGACCTCACCGGCGCCATCTTGGAAAATAAATAATCTAAATAATAAATCTAATAAAAGGTGACAAAGAAATAAAATCTTGGGGAACAACTAGGAGACACTAGGAAACTGACAAGTAAGATGACACTCCTATGTAGCATAACTATAACTATAAAGACAATGAGGACAACAGAATACATTAAATTTTGGTAAAGCACACTACTCAAACACCACCTCTTTTTTTCCCTTGTCCAGACAGGGGAGTTGTTTTTTATCTAACCTGTGAAGACAATCTTGTTTACACACAGTAAATGACAGTAATTTAACAAAAGTATTTTATACTAGCAGACAGCGAACATGCAAACGTTGCCTAGTGCCACTCACAGTGCCCTGGGCAATGTTTATGCAGTTACTTCAAGATTGGTCCGCTCGTCCAGGAGGAGATGGGGGGGCTGTAATAACATACATACATAAGCTACAGTTATTATAGTATGATTTGCAGGCTGTACATGACTGCTGATTGATGTCATAGTTATGAGAAGCATTTGAGAATGACCAAACTCAAGACTGTTATAGTAGCCTATGAAAATATTATAAAAAAACAATAGTCATATCATGGCTGGCGGTGTGACAGGCAGAAAAGGACCCAAAGGCAGGAGTCTGTAACCAGGTGGAAACTAAAAACTTTATTGCTGAGTTCAGAAACAAAGTGCAAAAATCTTTCCAGGAGAGGAACACGTCAAAAATCCAAACCATGGAATCTTCAAGGTGAAACGAGGAACAAACAGACACACAACCAGGAGAGGAGCAAAGGGAACCTGAGGCAATATATACACACACTCAGGTAACGAAACAATAGGAAGCCGCGGGAGGGAAACACAGGAAGCAAAACTAAACGCACCTCAAAAGGACAAAGGGTCATCAAAATAAAACAGGAAGTAACTAAACACAGAGACCAGGTTTGCGATATGTGAACTTTGATAAACCATAAACACGGTAATACAAAACATCTGAAATACAAAATAATCCACAACCAAAAATAAACTAAGACCCAAATTAGAAATATCAAAGAACAACAACAACAACAAAAACACAAAACACTGGGTGAACAGCCCGGGGTCATGACAATAATAATTTTTAGAACATTCAACAAAAACAAACAAAAAATGGACCAAAAACAAAGAAACTGTCTGGCCAGCTCTCACTGGAGGCCAGAAAGCACCAGAGCGATTAGAAAAAAAAGGGAACACACTGGACCAAATTGAGCTTTCAGCTGCTTATCACAATCCTTAAAACAAAACATTTTAATGTGGATGAAGGAGTACTTTTAAAGTTCTTTAAAGCCATGGTCCATTGGCATAAAACTAAGCAGCTGCAAATGGTTTTCAGTTTGGCAGAAAGACATAATTAATGATGCCCATCTAATGACTATTAGCTAAGTGTGGCCCTGAGCAGAGGGGCAAAATGACGATTTTAATGAAAACGATCAAATTGAACCATTCATTGGATAATTATCTATAAATTTGTTTAAAGTATTTCACTGAATAGTAGTTAAACAGATATTGGCTTACTCATGACTCAGCACAACCGTGAAACTTGAGTGTGGACTTTTGCCATCTGAATCACTTTGAGACAAATCTGAAGTACAACCCATGGTGATCTTGACTAGAGGTACATTCTTTTGTGTCTCACTATTGTTTTTTTGTTTGCTTGCTTGGTTTACCATGGCATTTACAGGGCACTGATAATAAATGAATACCTTTATTTGAGCTTATATTAAAATATTTATCTTCTGTCTATTGAGAGTGTGAAATGGCCTGCTAGTCTACTCCAAAAGAAAGAGTGGCACTATTTGTTATACATAGTAGACACAAATTCACCTCCGAGGTGCATGGAGAAGACATTTTATAGCATAAGGAACAACTTTACAGCTTGATGCCAAAAACCAAAATGCAGTGGTCAAATAATGTTGCTCTTTATAATACATGTGTTACTGGAGCTTTAACTTCATTCTTTATTATACAAAATTATTTCTGTTAAAGCTTGTCTGGTCTCAGTCTTTGCATTCATTTTTAGCACAGGAAAATAATAAATGTGGTGATAAAATGTAGTTACTGTGAGTGGTTCACTTTTGGCGAGAATGATGAACGAAGGATCTTAATGTCAGTCATTTAGCCAGTCCACCCCTGCGGTGTAGAAAGAAATATATCCACAATGATTGGATGGCTCCTAGATAACAAATCCTAATAATGCTTATGATTCCCTGACTTTTCCTTTAGTGCCATGAGGTATATACGAAGGAGTATTAGGGCCACATTGAGAAAAAAAAATTTAATTGTGCATTTTGAAAATAAAGTCAAAATTTTGAGAATAAAGTTTGAATATCTATTTCGAGAATAAAGTCAAAATTTCAAGAAAAAAAGTCGAAATTTCGAGAAAAAAGTTGAAATACTGTTTCAAGAATAAAGTCAAAATTTTGAGAAAAAAAGTCGAAATTTTGAGAAAAAAGTCAAAATTTCGAGAAAAAAAATCATAATACTACTTTGAGAAAAAAATTGGAAATGTGCAGACTAAAAGTTGTTTCAAGTCAAACACCTGCCACGCCACATCTACTATAACCTCCAGAATGTCTTGTATTATGGGTTAGCGAAACTATACTTTAGAATTGGTTTTAGTAACATAGAATTTATTTCTCTTTTAATACACAAACACAATGTAGTGATAACTATGAGGATGGTAATGAGATGTGCAGAAAGCTGCATTGGCTCTGAAGGAAAACCACACAAACTGGCAATTGTCAGATGCAAGGATTTCGATGACTGCACCTTCATGCAGTACAGAGGGGATTTGCAGAATCACAAGTCACAATAAGGGGCTCACCACACAGGGAGAGACATCACTCGGTCTCCATTCATTTCCTATGGAACGTGTGCAATGAGGCCACAATCGCTTCGCACAAGTTCCATGAATGGCGAGGGAGCGATGTCGCTCCCCATGTGTAGAGCCCCTAAGACAGCTGATCAAGATTTTTCATCTACCCAAGGGATTTTGTAGAGGGTATAGCAGCCGTGGCTGTTATTTGACTTGAAACGGCGATTTCGACTTTTTCCTCGAAATAGTATTTCGACTTTATTCTCAAAATACTATTTCGACTTTTTTCTCGAAATTTTGACTTTATTCTCAAAATGCACGATTTTTTTTTCTAAATATGACCTTAATACTCCATTGTAGGTATATATTTGTGGTTCTTGAGTAAAATGTTTTCTTTGGTGTTGATGTGAATGTTTCCCACAAGATGAACTGTCTTTGTGATCTTTTAATTTTTCATTTGCCTCAACAACTGGGTGGCAATGCAGGTGGCACAGCGGTT
This sequence comes from Archocentrus centrarchus, assembly GCF_007364275.1. Classification (NCBI taxonomy): domain Eukaryota; kingdom Metazoa; phylum Chordata; class Actinopteri; order Cichliformes; family Cichlidae; genus Archocentrus; species Archocentrus centrarchus. The sequence goes on along the minus strand of NC_044355.1, from coordinate 5,882,917 downwards.
AACAATGGTGTCTTGCAACAAGAAGGTTCCTGATTTGACCCCAGCTGGGGTCCTTTTGTGTGGAGTCTGCATGTTCTCCCTGTGCCTGTGTGGTTTTTTTTTGGTTTCCTCCCACAGTCTAATGGTTCTAAATTGGCCAGGGATGTGAGGTTGATAGAAACCACTTTGAGTGTATAGAATAAAGCACTGTGTAAATGAATGGCTGCTATGTGACTTGTAGTCTAAAGGAAGTAGAGGGGAGAGTTGGTGAGACTGGAAAAGCACTATATAAATGCCATTACATTATATCTGGTTCAGCTGTAAGCTATTTAATAATTTCTTTTTCATACAATGTGTGTTACTCAAATGACATATTCATCAGAATAAGCAGTGCTTTGTTTTTATTAGTTTATGCTGTGATGACACATTTAACACAATTATGTAAACAGACCATTGTGATTTCTATCATTTTAAAACAGGCACAATAAATGAATAATAAATTAAATAAATAATGTGCTAAAAATATGCTGAACTTATGTATACTTCATTCCATGTATATACCTTTTCTAGCGCAAGTCCAGCCTATGTGAAAATCAGCCACTTTAGACAAAAGCATCGCTTCTGTTTTCGTGTTTGTGAAGAAAGTCGACAAGCAGGCAGAGATTTATGACGTACATTCACATCTGCAACTGGGACATTGTGGAAGCTGGCTGTTACTGTAAGTGAAGGGATGAAAAGTTGGAGAGGGTGAAGTTAAAATACAGGAAGTGATAGAAGGGTCCGGGTTGAGGGGTGGTTGTTGGCTGGAGTTGAAGAGGAGCTTGTGGATATGATGTAGTAGCCAGTGTGCAAATTAGTCTTAGGGCTTTAGTGGTACAAGTCAAGTGCTGAGTTCTTTGTTTTCGGTTGCTCACATAGCCTGTAGGAAAACAGGGTGACTAGTCAAAATTTTCAGCTTGTGCCAAGCCCCCCTGTCCTACTTGTTTGTCCCAGATCTGCTGATGCAGTCCTCTCTCTTTCTATACTTTTTTTTTTCTCTACAGCTGTGGGCATTTATTATTCAAACCATCCTTTTGAATTCTCCCTCTTCCGTGCTTTGCATGAGGATTAGCAGTGCAGCACTTATTTTTTTCAAAGCAATATCCAAATATATTAGTAACGTAAAATAGGATAATCAAGGTGGAATTCATTTCTCGTTCCATTTGGCAGGACAGTATACCCATTCAGTGCTTCTTACAGGGCTTATACTCACTCAAAAGAGCTCAGTATGCTCAGGACTGAGTAGATTCTGGCCCGTCTAAGGATGTAAGAGCCACTCCCTATGGGAAAACAGACTCAAAGCCAGCTGCCTCCATGCTGCACTACATGGGGTAGTTTTTCAACTGTGGCTTTTTACTCTTGTACTCTGAACAAATTAGGCTTACTTGTTCATTTAATGGAAAATCAGTCAATCAACTTTTTTTGTACAACTTTTTTGTACAATAATTTTAGCATGTAATGCAGCTATGCAAAGACCCTTGAAGTACACTTTTTTCCCACTTTTGTTACAGAAGGTATCACAGCTAGACAATGAACCTGGTATCAATATGTAAGTAAAGAAGAAACCTTAGAGATGCTATACCTTTTTTTAACCAGGCACCTGTCCCTGGTTAAATTTGATCCAAATAGGAAGTTTTTAAGGTTTTTCCACTCGATTATTGGAAAACAGATAAAACATTCTGGGATACAAACACTTTTTTCTATAACTCTGCATCAAAAAAATTATATTGGTATAGTTGGAATTGAGAATATATACTGATGTAAATTTTAATTGGATGCAATTTTTAACAAAGCTTTAAAGTTTGTTTTCACCCCTAAAAATTTCATCTAGTGAGCTCCTGTACTTAAGAATTATGAAGGCTCAAAAAATTGGGAAGAATATGGTGACTCAAAAGGTGCCAAATATGGACACACATTTCGAGGGACTGTGAGTAAGATGATTTTCATAGTATGAAGGTAAGATCCGTCATGGCTTCATTAAGTATTTTAAAAGTATTGTACACAAAAATGAGTTCATTCTGAGGATTTCAGGTGGGAGCATTTCTCTGATTTCACTTATTTTATATAGAATGAACCCATCATATTATACTTTTACTTAAATCTTGCTGTAATTCCTGTTTGAATTTCTTCCTTACTTTCTGTTACAGGTTGATCTCAGTTTTGTCTGTCCAAAGACAAACAAGTAAGAGAACAAATCTGGATTTTCTTTCATTCTTTTTTGTTCTTTTTTTCATCAAAGACTAATCTGGTCTTTCTTAAAGGTACAGTGTTTAACATATTACCACAGGGTTTATACAGGAATCCTAGTGTTCAATTTACTACCTTTTACTACCTATTTTGCTACCTCTACAACATTTTTACTACCAGCACAAAAACGAGCAGCAGCCTTTTTTGGGGTAGCGGTGGATTCACAGCACTAAGCCATGTAAGATGATGACATCTCTCACCGAAGACAAAACTTGATCCCACTTACTTGAAGGTATAACTGTGACTTTGTCTTTACTAAGACCTCATACACATTAATATTTCGAACGCATTTCAAGAAGAATTAGGAAATTAGTTTTTTTCAAGAATATAAACAAAATGCAAGTTTCACAAGCCGATGATTTATTTTCCAATAGAATATTGGAATACTGGTTTACTGCGGAGGTATGATGGCAATACTTGTGCTCATAGCTGACCTTGAGGTTGCAGTTCTTTGCGTAGCACCAAAAAAAGAAATAGGGATCTGCTCCCCACATGTGCGAATCCGCTGCTGGTGAATGGTGGATGCTCGGTGTGATTTGATCGCCGTCACACCGTTCCAGGTCAAATTTATATTTTTTCTGCACACTTTACAAAACGCCTCTCAATCATTCACCATGACTGGCTTAACCTCTGGGGTCCGGGGTATATTTGGCCATTTTTGACTACTTTTGTTTTTAGCTTTATAGTTGACCTTAGAAACTGTTTACCTTGCCTTGTTTGGTATCGTTTTTTTCAGCACGACCACATGTGTGACTGTACAGCTACTCTTTTATTTTGACATCCTGTATTAACACATTGGACTTATAATCACATAAAAACATAAAATCTGAGTAGAAAAAAGTTAGATTTTTTTCCTGTAAAAATCACAAATTTGCTTAGCGAATTATTTTTACAACTTAAAATGCAAATATAAGTTGTAAATTTTCAAAATTTGTAGTAAATAATAAAGTTACCATATTTTTCAGGCTGTAAGGGGCACTTAAAATCCTTAAATTTTCTCAAAAATCGGCAGTGCGCCTTATAATCTGGTGCGCCTTATGTATGAATTCTTGTTGTGCTTACCAATTTTATGTGGTACACTGCGCTCAAAAATCTGACAAAATGTTTTAGTGCGACTTTGATAAGGGACGCTTAACAAATATCGACATTTTCCAGAGTGTACAAAGCATACGATGAGGGGGAGGGGGGTAACAGCCAGTGTATGCTTTTCAAATAGTTAGAAAATGTTGGGCGGTCTGTGTAATTTGAGCGCTGCCGTCTGACCGCCAATGGCCGAGGCATCCACACCACTACACCATTGCGTGGTCTGCAGCGATATGGTCTCCGGTCTGGCAGATCAGTTCAAAGGCCTCATTGAATTCTCTAAAATAGTCCATTATCGATTCACAAAATGACTCTACTGACGATATTAGACAGGAACAAGCTGTGAGTGCGGCGCAGCAGGTGTGGAAAGCAGCCAAAGCTGCTGGAGATAAATTCAGCAAGAAGTGGAAGCATTGTTCCAAAAATACAAACTCTACGCAGTAAACTGCAGAAAACGATGATGGATTTGGCCTATTTTCATCTATGCTGGCCCGGATATTTGTGTGTAATCTTGCGATCGGCGGCCAGCACTGCTGCCAACTTTTGTGTAACAAAACTCGCTGTTGGCTGTCTCAAAAGTTGCTAGAAGTCTCTAAAGGATGAATCTAGGTGCGGGGGTGTGTGTGCTGTCCCCCTCGGTGCCAAAGAGAGTTCCGGGCAATGCCACAGCGTACGAGCAGTACGAGCACTGTATGTACACAAAACACGGTGACAGCGGAGTTTTCAGGTTTCGGGTGTTGTGTGAAAAAGGGATTTCCTTCTTTTAAAATTTTTTTTTGTTTTTTTCTTTGCTTATATCGGTAAATATATTGGTGCACAGGATTTGTGAAGGGCTTATATGTAAAATGAAAAAATGACTTGTTCTTACCCTCGTTAATAAAGAATTATTATAGTGTCTGTTAAGACGTTGAAGAAGATTGTGACAGATTGGTAGCAAAAGTTGCCCTTTTATTAACAATTAAATGGTTGCTGTGTGCCGCAACCAAAACAAAACAGTAACGAGTGTATTTTTCTGTATTTGTTACAACTGAACAATATTCTGAGTTATTGTGAATGAGTTGAATAAAGTTCAATTACTTGACGCTTTTGTTTTGTACTACATAATGTTTTATCATGTGCCTTATAACCCGGTGCGCCTTATGCATGAAAATAGACCCGTTCATTGATAGTGCGCCTTACAATGCGGTGCGCCTTATGGTCCGCAAAATACGGTATATACAACTATTCACATTAAAATAGAGGAAAGGCCTCAGGCATTTTTATGTACAACTATTTGCAGAGCAATCAGGACTCACATTAAGATGCTAAACAAATTATTTATGCCACCTCAGAAAAAACAGTTCCTGTCCTCCACAAGACTGAGGGGCCCATCACAGGCAAAACTTGCCAGTAATACTGTCTCTTTTACCACTTTTTCACCTGCTCCTCAGCAGCCAAATGCATCGTGTTACCACAAAATTTTGGTTGATATGGTGCATTTTTCCACCAATAGGAAAGGGTTGTCGGGAATTATTTTGTTTTGTTTTGTTTTTATTAGCACGCACTTCCTGTTAGTGAAACTCACGTTTTCGCCGTTTATTTCTGCACAAAATGCGCATCGAAGGTAAGGAAAAAGCATGACATAAATTATTGGGCATAACTTTGGTTTTACTTGGCCTATCAATGTAATTTAAAAACTGGTTGAATTCTGCACTTTCGATTCATGTTGAAATGGAGACTCGGCAGCAGCGGCCCGATGCAACATCATCTCAAATCGGCGAAGTAATTTTGACGCGCTGACGCGTCCGTGGACTCCAGTGGGTTAAGACAGTCTTTGAATGCCGGGTCATCGAGCCAAAGTTGTGAAACCTTACATTTTCCCATGACGAGGTGCAAAATGACTCGCTAGTCTCAACATATAGACCCTTTTACATCATCAAAGGATGCACACGCATTTTGGCAACGGAACTGAACTGCTACTCCATTCAATTCAATAAGAACAAGGAGACTGCGCAGCGTTTAAACGTGATTTAAAAGCGAATCCCTCGGGATCACGGCTGTTTGAGAGAAAACCGAGGCGTCTGTGGTTGCAAGCCATCAAATGTATTGATAAAAATTGGACTGAGGACACAATCAGGACTGAGCACACGATCAGAAATGCTCGTGTTTGAAGCGCCCATTTTATATCAGGTATATATTTTTTTCATTGTAAATCAATAATATTGGCAGTCGGAAAATTCTTAGCAAGACAGAAATACAATTTGACAAAGTACTCAAGCTGCCAGGTACAATTCGCTGTGAGGACGTAGTTCTCTTACAGCCTGTCCTCAGATTGAAAATGTAGGATTTGGTAATTTCTGCAGGCACGAATTACAACCAATATTTACATTTCAGAAGGGGGGAAGCGACATCTAGTGGTTGTAGACGAAAGTGCGTTTAAAAAAATTTGTTCAGTTTTGTCCGGCAGACCCCAAAAGAAGACGTAAGTATCGATTTCGTCACATTCGTTATTCATGTACGGAAGTCATTATTTTGCCGTGGGATAGTTTGACATGACAGCCTGGGTGCGAACCATCAATCTTCCAATTGATAAATTACTATTCTATCCTCCGAGCTACGGCAAGGACATGTCCATACGACACTCGAAACAGGAGGTAGGCGCGGTCATTTGGAAACATAAATATAGGTCGTATTTCGGGGCCCTGCCGAAACGACGGATGCTTACATTTTGATTGGAGGACATGTTGTTCTCTTACTTGTTTACAATGACCCAAGCCTCATACACAGCTGTCCTGTTTCCTTGTCTTTGACTTTGAAGAACTTCTGCCTTCAAGACACAAAACTCCGAGTCTGTGTCATGATATTTGGTGTTCGGTACATGGCCGCAAACAACATAATTGTAAGCATCCAGTGACTTGTATGCACCGCATCTTGTCTCGGGTGTGTACACTGGGTTTATCCACCAAATACACGTATATATCCACCCACGGATACTGGGCCACTTGCTAACGTACCACAGGGATCGGAGTCGGTTGCCGGTGGTCAAAAAAAATTTTTGCAGGTAGTCTTCACAATCTTTCGTTGATAATCCCTTCTCGTAGATTGAAATGCTATTGAACTCTGCCATATTTCCATTTCCAAAATGCGCACGCATTGCTACCTACGTCATCATTGTTTACAAATAGTAAAAGGGTCTATTAGGCGGTTGCAACACCGCACGCACAGCAGATCAGACAGCGGAACCACCTCAGGTCCTGCTGAGTAGTTATATTTTTATACAGATTTTATAGTTAAACTGTGGTGGCCACATATATGCACATTTCACACCAGAATGCCCTGAGCTCTTATTGCGAAGGAAGAGACCGGAAAGGGTCTGGAGTGTGGCGGAAGTGAGAAGCCTGAGCCAAAAGGGCTTGACTTTTCCATTATTCTGTCAGTTATCTTTTGAGTCCTTAATTATTGTGTAGTTTACTGCCAATAAAGCTGAGACTCTACATACCTGCTTGTGTCTCCTTCCTACAAAACGAACTTAAAACAAAAAGTCTGCATCAATGGAAAAGTCCAAATATATTGTAGGGGTGATGGAAAATTTACTACCAACTCAAATTCCAATACCTTTTAATAGCCTTAATTTGAGCTCATTTAATTTACTACCTTTTACTAACCCTGTACTGCTAGATGTCAGTAGATTGCAGATCAGCCAACTAAATTCTGTTTTCTTACACCCCTTCTCAGATGATAAAACATGGGTATGGTCCTTCATATTTTGAGTAGGAGTAGGAATTAAAATTTGTCTCCACACCACATGAACACCAATGAGTTCTCTTCTCCTCCGCCTTTGTCATACCACATATGCGGCCGGTCTCTAGCCCGTTCTTATGTATTTTTAATAGATTGGAAATGCATCAGTTTGTTGGAAGATGTAATAATTACAAACTAATCAGTATATATTTAGGAATGCAACATTCTTTTCTTCTATTATCCCTCTAGGGTCGAGGCGGAGCCATTACTGAAACGGTGGAGCTAAAGACGTCCAAAGCAACAGCGCTTGCTCCTGTAACCACATAAAACCTTTACTGGGAAACAGCTGGAGGTCCTTCAACCACCTGATCAGCAACATGAAGAACAGAGAACTTTGTAGCTGCTCCATCCACCGCTGTTTGTTTCACTGCAGTGAAACTGCAGTACGGAAGTTAAAATGTGGAGATGAATTGTTAATCCAAAAATTATTTCTTATCCGATTACTTGACGGAGTAATCGATAGAATACTCGATTACTAAAATAATCGATAGTTCCAGGCCAACTTATATTCAGAAAGCCATAGTCAAACATTACTTTTCAGCACCAGTGGCGCTATTAAAGGCCTTCAAGAAAAAACTACAGTTCCCAGCAAGATGATGTCACTTACAATATGGTGGCTGATATTCCAATGTAGGAAATGCTTTTAGCAACTGATTGATAAAACATCTGGATTTTGTTTTTGTTGTGTATGCTTTTTACATGATTTCTGCAAACCCATTAGTGGAAGTAAAAGGCACTCTTAGACACATTAAATGCATGATAAATAAGTGTAATTCTTCTGGATTATATGCAAAAATTATCATTCTATTGATCTAATAAGGCCTGGGTTAGTGTCATGGTCCTGGGCCGGTGGCCCAGTGTTTTCTTGTTCTTTTGTTTTGGTCTGTGGTCCTTTTCAAGTTATGTTTGGTGTCAAGTCTGCGTCTCTGTGCCCTGGTCCCACTTCCTGTTTTATTTTGGTATGTCTTGTTTCTTGTGTAGTGTATTTGGTTTTGCTTCCCCTTTGTCTCGTCAGTGTCATTGTGTTCAGTTGTGTTACTTGCTGTTTCCACTTTCCCTCGTTATCCCGTGATATATTTAAGTCCTGTGTTTTCTATGCTTGTTGTCGCATCGTTGATGTTGATGTACCTGTGTGTTTCTGTCTTCCCTGCGGTCTGCTCTTCGGCTTACCCCCCCAAGAAGGATTTTGTATTTTGTTTATCTCTCCTATTAAACACCTTTTTTGTAAGGTCATTATCCGGCGTCCTGCATCTGGGTCCATCTTTGCCCGTCACACTGCCCGACATGACAGTTAGTGTTCTGCGTTGGTCCTACTTACATGACTGAAAATCCTCTCTGAACCTAACCTGACATGCACCTCGAGAAATGTAACTACAGGTTCACAATGACTGTGATTAGGCTTCAGAGGTGCTTTCTGGTTACATGTGCAGGCACCTTCACTCAAGTGGGAGCATTAGCAGCCTGGGGGGCGCTGGGCTGGAAAAAAAATTTCTGGCTAGAAGCCTGACTGAAGTATCCAAATGACATTGTCAATTTAAGATGACATAGCAGCAGGATGCTGCATCACTCTCAAAAGTGCGGGCTTCAAATTACATACCTGTTTTTAAATTGTGTTGATAGACCAAGTAAAACCAGAGTAGTGATCAGTAATTTCCACCATGCTTTTTTCTGTGTGTTGTCTTTGTGTTGGATAAGCATTTCGTGCAGGAAGAAATGAAAAAAAAAGTGATACTTGCTAACAAAAAGTGCTTGAGAGTTAAAAACAAACAAAAAAAAATCATAACATCACCACATTAACCAATCAGAAAATGATATGGCAACATGTGGCATTTGGTTGCTGAGGAACAGGTGAAAAGGTGGCGAAACACAGAGAGAGATACTGACAGTGAGTTTTACCAGTGATGTGGCCCTCTGTGTTTTTGTGGACAGGAACTGTTTTTTGGAGTGGCACAAATAATTTGTGTCGCATCTTATTGTGACCCCTGATTGTTTTGTAAATAATGGTACAAAAAAATACCCGAGGCACTGCCTACATTTTACTGTACAGCATACCTGTCGAGTCTCCCGTTTTGGCCGGGAAACTCCCGTATTTTACCCCTCTGTCCCACCGTCTTCCTGTATTATTATTTTCCCATAATTAATTTCAATTCAGTTTTATTTATATAGCGCCAAATCACAACAAACAGGCGCCTCAAGGCGCTTTGTATTGTGGATAAAGACCCTACAATATTACAGAGAAAAATTTCCTGTATTTTAGAATAATAATTTAAAAACATATTCCTGTGCCACTCCAAACTGAATTGTCACTAGCCTCACGAGGACTGCCACCTGCAGTAGCCTGGGTGGCAGTTCTCACGAGGTTAGTGCCGACAGCGGGAACAACCCCGTAAAAAGAACTGGACCTCGGTCGGGCTCAGTGTTGCCAACTTGGCGGGTTTTTTCTTTTTTTCAAAAAGCAACTAGCATCAGCGAGATCCTCTGCTGTCGCCATGTTTTGTGCACATAAAGCCTTCTTACTGTGCCCTTCATACACTTTGGCATCGCCCAGACCTCACTTCGACTCCATCCTCCAACCCTCGAACCTCACTTAACCGTTTTACACCTGGGCCTAAATATGTCCACCTGGACTTTTCTGCTTATTTGAACTATAAAAAAGCATGAAACGGTGCTGTGAGTAAGTGCCTTTGCCCTTTTTTTCACAACACTTTGAATTTTCAATATCTGATAGTTTTTCATAATTATTTACATGTTAAAGACTGTATCAATAGCTTTAATTGAAGAAAAAACAAAAATTGGAAATTGATTTTAGAGGTTTTTTTGTGGAAAACACACTGCAATTGAACAAAAGATGTTACACATAAAATATAAAATTTGAACAGTATAAAACATATTTACAATAGTCTTTTGAGTCCTTGTCTCTCAGTATGGTAAAACACAAGGAAAAAACTAGGTACAGGCGCTCTTTCCACCCTTTCCTCAGACACAATCCCTACATTCTCTCCTACTGATGGTACTGCCAGTGGCAGTTCCTATCTGACTGCAGACAAAGGGGCACATCACAAGTCTCACGCTTCCATTAAGTGTTTCTGTGGCAAATTCTGCAGCGGCGTCGCCCCATACCGGCTCTTTGGGATGTTGGCTGACCACCTCTCATTGGAACTGGGAGGTGTTTCTCACCTGGGGCCTTCCGGGGCTCAAGTTTCAAAGGAGTTCCCATGAGGGACACAGCAAGCTCCTCTGTGAAAGATTGCTGTCATTGGCTTCTGCTGCATCATGCCACATTGTTCTCTGTGCACAATAAGAGTTTGTTGCAGCTATGTCAATGAGGTGTTCAAACACAGTGGTGGTCCATCTCATGGTTTTTCTGTGGACTGATGTTGTTGAGATCATTTGATCACATGTGTCCCACTCCTCCCATATGTTTATTATATTCAGTGACAGTGGTGGGCCTGGGGACAGAAACCTTCTGTTTTGTGCCATCTGAGCTTTTCTGCCAACGCTCCACTATGTCCCCACTGTACACAGAGTGGACAGTGGAGCACATGGAGACTTCCCTGGTGTCCATCCATTTCATAAACAGGAGCTCCCTGTCCCTGATCCACCGGATACTGCCCCGTGGGGATTGTTTGGTGAGGGCATTTTCACGGGTGGTGGGGACACCGACTCTCCCCTGCCTGCATGTCCCACATGCACTGAAACCCTGCTGTCTAAGATGTCGGAGGACTGGTGTAAAAATTGTCCATATAGATGATATATCCAAACCCAAGGTAGGATTTTTGCACCAAACCAGTGATGGCATCAAAGGAAAGCCTGTGTCCAGAAGCCATTTTTGCCTTACCTGTGTAGAGGTGGAAGTCAACTGTATAGCCATTTACATCCACTAGCACAAAAAACTTCAGCCCCCACTTTGTGGGTTTGGCCTTCATGTATTGTTTGATGCCGAGCCTGGCCTTGATCGCTAGCATCCTCTCATCCACCGAAAGATGCTGCCTTGGATGGTAAATGGCCTTGCACCTCATGCAGATCAACTCCATAAGTGGTCTGACTCGGTGGAGATGGTCATACTCCTCTGTGCCCTTTTTCTCCTCATGTATTTTGTCCTCCTCTGGGTCACTCATGTGAATACATGACAAAATGGCCATGAATTGGTCTCGAGACATGATGGTGGCAGGGAATGGCACATGGGAAGTAGTGCCTTTGTGCCAAAAATCAGTTAGTTTAGGTAGGTGCACAACAGACATGAGTAGCAGCATACCAATAAACTTTCTTATATCTTCTGGAGTTCTATCCCTCCAGGTGAACTTCTTCCCTTGCGCATGTTTTTCAGCTGGAGTTTTATTTGTGTTGTGACACAGGAGTGTGAGCACTTCTGTGTCAAAGAAATGGGAGAATCTCCAATCTCCAATGGAGAAGGGTTCCCCTTGAGGGGGGGTTGGACACCAGGTGTTCTTTTTGGTGTGAACCTTGGCAGTGGTGGTACTCTGGCATCAGGCTCAGTCTTACTCCTCCATCTGTGTTCATGAGGGGAGAGGCTGCGGTCCCTGACCAAATCACCGGAGCCTCCAGCCTCCTCCTGGCTCTCCTACTTGTGGCTGGCTGCTCCTCATCACAAACCAATCTGAAATTAGTGGAATGATAATCTGAGCTGGCCATTCAACCTAGATATGACTTGGAAGCTTACACTACGCCAGAAAAGGCATACAGAAAATGCGTATTTCACCATGCGTTTTGTTATGCACACAAACATCGCACAAACTTACTGCTGTAAAAAGTCATCATGCAAGTCAAGCTTGGATTTACACATACATTTACAACCTATACAAAGTAACAACTAGCTAAACTCTCTCCATATAGACATGTAGTTTCATTCGTCCAGAAATTCAGCCGATCTAACATTACCTTTCGTCGCCAGACTTTCCTCGTCCTGCTGCCGTTTGTTCCTCCAAGGCATTTCAGTATCACTTCGGTAGCTTTACATGTCGGGAGGATTGTCTTCTAGACATTTTTATCTTTCTTATGCTCTGATATTTTTTGTTTTCCGAGCTGCTGTTTTTTTCTCCGCTCCTCTCTAATCAAGAAGTTTGTGTTGGGGGAGTAAGGAGAAAGGACCTGATTCGCGGGCTTCCTGAAGCCGTCCGGGTGAAATTACCGTAATGATCTTATAATGGCTGTGTAGTGCTGTTTCTCAGCTTTCAGGAACCGTTGGAATTTTCGTCAAACCTTTGCAAAATTAGGGTAATGAGAAGAACACGTACGCTGATGTGCCACATCTGATGCGTCAGGTGCCAAAGTTAAACACCAATCAAAGTTAAGGCCCCGGCCTTGTGGGCGTGATCGGTTTAAAAGTTACCAATCATGTGAGGGCTTGTGAATCCTTTGGGCTCCACCCCGGATGGTCAAAAGTCTGTTTCTTCACTCGCGTAGAAATTTGTTACGGGCGTAGAATTTTGTTCCGCGCGCAGAGGAACAAAACGCGTGAAACTGCTGCAGTGCGCGCACAGCAGACAGTCTCGCCTGCGGCTTCTTTTTTTTGCGTGGCTACTAAGTTCTACGGGCAGAAATTTATTGAGCGAATGTGAACGCATTCCTGCGCCCATGAAATAAAATTATTTGCACAGATTGTGTTTTTACTTGCGCGTGACTTTTGACCTAAATATAATTCCATAGTCGCACCCCACAGTATTTTCCTTAATTTTGATATTCTAACATTAACATAAAATTGATCTATGTAATGTGGGTCTATGCGATGCATTAATGTTAAGTTATTTCATAAAGTTCATTTGTAGTTCTAAACATATTTAGGGTGTTTTTTTCTTCACTATTTTTCTCTCCAACGATGTTTTTCCTCTCTCCCGCAGCCTCGATTGCAACTATATCCAAATGAACAATTATGCAAATTAGGCGATGACATCATATAGCGACTTCTATTTTCATTCGCGGAAAATTTCCCCTATTTTTAAATACAAAACTTGACAGGTATGCTGTACAGTAAATAATTGTTATTAGTTTGCTAAATTTTCACGTTTTTAATATATACAAGTTATGTTTGTATTTTAGTTTAGAAACCAAACTTTTTTCTACTTGGATTTTATGGGTTTTTGTGGGATTTTAGGTTTCATGTGTTAAGACAGTATGTCAAATGAAAGAATAACTGTACAGTCACACATGAGGTTGTGCTGGAAAGAATGATACCAAAGAAGGCAAGATTAACAGTTTTTAAGTTGAAACATCCATCCATCCCCTTCCACTTGAAATATAAATGGTAAAATCAAAAGTAGTCAAAAACAGCCAATTATACCCTAAAAAAAGAGGGTTAATGAAAAAACAACTGACTGTACCTTTTTAAGGTTTATGAATCATTTGCATGTTATGTGAACCTCTGTGTTTACTCACTTGAAGTATTCCTACTTCCTCAAGTATTCTTCACTTGTCTGGATGTTGTGAAAGGTTTTCTCCCGTCATCCATCATTGTTTTTTTTGTGGCTTTCTATGTTGCTGAGCTCACCAGTCTTTCCTTTTTTTCCCCAGAATATCCCAAACTGTTGTTTTTGGCCTCTCCCTCTCTCTGCGATGGATTCATTTTGATTTTTCAGCTCTTGTATGGCCTGTTTATTTTGCACCGAGAGCTCCTTTGACTACATATTGTAGGTTCACAGAAACAGCTTCAAAATGCAAATGCCATGCTTGGAATAAACTCCAGACCTCTTACCTGCATAGAAATGGCTCATGTCTGCCCGCTGAAAAGCTTTTGAGTGAATTGTCCAACCACAGGTGAAAATAGGGGCCTCACAAATAAGGAGATCCTTTAATGGTGTCTTTAACGCAATTTTTAAAAAAATGTGTGGTGTCCATTTACAACAGTATAATGCATGAATTGAGGATACTGGGGGCTGCTGCATCCACATTTGAAGCTCATTGCGTTGAGCTACACTCAAGTGCTTTTACACCACTTGCTACATTCACCCATTCACACGTACATTCACGACGAGCTTTATTTCATACTTAAGACATTTTTTATAAGTCACAGAGCAATTTGAGGGTCAGTATCTTCCCCATGGGCACTTTGACTTGAGGAGTAGTTCTACTTTTCAAAACACAGATGATGTGTTGTTTTCAGGCAGCTCAGTATATGAGAAAAAATAATTCGCAGTGCCAAAGTATGTGGGTAAGGAGGCAAAATAGATGAGAAATGGTGGGGGGGCAGTACACTGTTTTGTATTGCATAGTCTTGCTTCATTGTCTGATGATTGGGCCCAGACACATCCACACTCACGCCCTTGACAGCATTCCCTTCTTACTCACGTGGAGCCATCGCTGATACCAGACTGAACATCTAACATGATACCAAAAGGGCTTTCTGAAGTGATTCTCAGAAGTTCATTAAAAATCTTATCTGAAGACATTTTAAGTGATGTGATTAGGCTTCTGGAGGACCCCAGAGTTTCTGTGAAGCATCCCACTGGTTGATATCTCATCCGCTTTATAATTAATTTCTCTCCCGTGACACACAGCATCCAATACTGTTCAGACATCCTAAGACGCATTATGCAATAATTACACTGAGATTTGCACTTTGTGAAGCTGAATTATTAACCTGATAAATAGTCAGTATTTCCAGGCTTGGCAAAAGAGAATTGTGCACAACAGCTTCAGAAGATAATCTGGGTATTTTTTATGCATTTAAATTGTTGCTTTATTGCCAAATTTAAATTCTTTTAAAGCCACTGTTCATTATGCCGTTTTTTTGTTTTGTTTTGGTTTTTTTGTCAGCTTTCAGATCTCTCTGTTGGGATAAATACTATTACTGGACTGAATTCATTACTCTAAGGTTGGATCATGGTTAATTTAAATTGTCCTTAAAACTTGCAAGACTGGCAATACCAGTCTTTGTATTTCCAGCAGACCAATTGCATTCTCTAAAAATCCTATCACATAAAATGACAACTTTGTGGCGCGCAGTAAATTATTTCTGACTGTCACTGAGCTATTTCAGCATTTTGTGGTTGACCCTGCTAAACGAAGCACAGCACTCCTCAGTGCTGCCTCTCACTCTTGTGTTGACTAATCTGCACAGTTACTTCTCGTTCTTTCAAAGCCCATTTCTTGCTCACTTTCCCGAGGCTATCCATATCACCTGGAAGTCATCCTGCGATATGCACCTACTGCCATGTTCAACAGTGAGACTGCCACAGGGGAAATGTAAACAGCAAGAAAAGCCTTTGGCTATGTGGTTTCCTGTTCTCTGGTAAGTCAATTAAGCAGCAAATGACCCCTGGAATCCACTGTAATAACCCAAGCGATATAAAATTGCCTTTAATATATCATAATGATGACAGTAATTGGATTAGACGGTTGATTGCATTTTCTCCAGCTGTAAAGATACTTCAGTAACGAAACAATAAAAATAAAAGTGCTGCCAGTAAAACTGAGTTATAAAATTTAGTCTTTTAGTCCAGGGGGACTAAACCTCACAGATAAGCTACACTTCTTTTTTTGTAAATAAAGCACATATTTTGTTTCTTTTAAACCCCAAGTCATTGATTTGATGTATACACAATGTTACAAACTCAAAAATACAGTGGAGGGAGCCATGTTAATCAAACACTGAGTACAGTAACATCGTCGCACCTTTGAGGGAAGTCTTAGCGGTCATTATAGCTATGATGCTGAAGTGGCAGTGGAAAGGGTGCAGGTTCATTAAAGCACAAGTAATTGTGCTGAAAACAAAAAGATTTAAAAAAGTGCAACAGCTTTGATACAGAGGTATCAAAGGTTATTAACCTGTACCTCAAAATATGAGTGCTATGGTGCCACAGCTGCCACGTGGAGTTCATGCTGTGTGTGCTAGCTGCCTCATTAGCATGATCAGTTATCATGTTGGTATTTCGTTTAGATGTCTCACACATCTGAAGGTGCTGGTTGTTACAGTGATCTTTGTATTCAAACCCTTCCATAAAGCATTAGCCCTTTGGTTATTTGTGTAAGCAGTTCCATACATTTGATTTTATCGATTTCTAGCAGTTGTGTGAGACGTAAATCAGGTGAAGACTTTTTAATCAAGCCACAAAGTCTGTGGAGCAGATTTGGGATGGATTGATGAAAGAGGACTTTTTGGATCCAGCTATAAATCAGTGTCATTATTTATTCATTTGTTTAACTTTGCATACATGCATGTCTGGTATTTTATGGATGATGATAAAAGTCCTTTGAACCTTACCAAGGAATTCATTTTAATCCAAATCATGACTATTCTCTAAGCAAGTTGTATTTGTACTTAAACTCAACGGACGTTTAACCGTGTCTGCATCACATTATGAAAAGGTCAATCATTTCTTCTTTGCGTTAATTTGCTCTTTTAAATTGTATCAGAGGGCAGAAAGAAACACATAATCATTCAACATTTGACTTTATTACTTGCTGCCCCTCAAAGCAATATCTAAACTTTGTCTTGTCACATAATTATGTCTTCAGTGGCAAACGTTCAACAAACAGGTGTGATAAGAAGATCCCACCAAAAGCGATCTGATCGGAACAAGCTCTGATAAAGAATCATTCTTGCTCACAGACTGGAGTGCCACCCAGTCACATTTGTTTTCAACTTGGGAAGAAATTCCTCATGCTAAAACTGCAAAAGTAATGTAAGCAAATTAGCATTCTCTTGGCTATCATAACCAAGAACAGATAGTTTAGGTTTCAGTACCAGGATCTCAGACTGGTGAGAAAAGATCTGATTGAAATCGGAAGTGTTACTCAAGCATGCTGAGTGGTCTTGATGATCGCATTTGTCAAAGGCTCCACCATTGATTTTGGGAGATAATTATCTTGAGTATGTGACCAAGGTCATTCCACTGGTTTATTGGAAGTGAGAAAATCTTCTGCTGAAAAACTGGCTGCTCCATTATCATTTCATGAGCTTATAATGACTGAATATTATCCTCACTACCAACGCATTTTCTATTCCATCAAGATCTGTTTGATTAATTAATCGTTCAAATTTCATTTCAGTTGTGTACATTTAGATCAGTGATCAGTGGTTGATAAATATTTATTCTCTCATTTCATGAATTTCTATCAAGTGCCCAATTAAAATTTTTAATATGACGTAATTTGAAAGCATCAAATTCTACTAAAGAGCAATTTTAAGACAGAAAACAATCACACTGAGCATTTAAAGTTTTCAACATTATAATTATTAACTATGCAACTTGATACTGTTTTTTTTTTTTTTTTTTGAGCTACTGATGTTGCACATCCCCATGTGCAGGCACCATATTTTCAAAAATGACCTGCAAACAAAGGTTTAAGAGAGCTGCAGGTGTAGAAAACTCACGCCATATCATTTTCAAGTCTCCCACTACTTGCAGATATTTTGTGTTATATGAGAAAATATGAGGAGGACACATCAAGAAATTTCACATCAAAGAGGGCTGAAAATCAGGCATCTCATTGTTATGTTTTAGGAATTTGGATACACTCTTTTGATGTACCATTCAAAGCCACTCACAACCACATTGTCTGTCATCTGTGTGTGCTCTCCAAGGGCTTACAAAAGGTGAAAAATAGAGCTAATTTAATGCACAAGTCAGAGCAAACAGTCTGTCCCAGTTACTGCAGTATATCACAGCAGACAGAAACCCAGATTAATTTCAGTGTTCCTAATAATAGTGGGGGTTGGCTTGCTGACAAGTCTGATCTGAGTGATCAAACTTGAATCATACTTGCGGTGAGTGTTTAGGCTTAAAGTGTATTTGCATAATACCACAAATAAAGTATCTCTTTGTTATTGTTTGCATGTTAAAATGGATCATTGGAATGAACTTTGACTAACAAAAACAGTACAACAGCAAAATAACATAAATATGCATCATATTAAGAGTTATTATTTTTAGAATGATGTTATAAATCATGTCACATTTCCAAATACCACTGATCAAGAATGGTTGCTAATTACAGCAGACACCTAGCTTCTATGGCATTACTTTGGAAACATCTTGCACAATTTTCAGATGTTATGAGTTGTGTTGAGTTGTAGAAATAAGTAGTAAGTAACCACTGCTGTGAGAGATTAGGTTTACATACCAATTTTCCATGCAGAAATTATGTCATGTGTTTTCCAACAAAATATGCTTTGCTCAATACAGCTCTTGGCAACCACAGAACAGAATATTTAAGCTGTTGCCAGTTATCATTTTAGTCACAGGCAGCACTTGGTAAAGTTGGTTAAAGATTCATTTAAAAATATTATTACCAATTCACAACACAACTCATGTCTAGGCACTTTATACTCCAAGGTAAAGACTACATTATTATAGATGATCACAGTGTTGATTTACTGCAGAGAAATATTTCAAGCACAAGACACAAAGTGGTTGCTAACCACACACCGGATCAGCGTCTCAGCATAAAGAGAGCGCAGCAATAGGAACAGACAGAAAAAGGTACAGCATACAGGATTAGCTAGCTTTAGTCACTATTTGTTTTTGGCAGCGCTGAGAATCAGCCAAGTACCCAATCATGCAATATTTTAGAATTTCTTTGGGGACCTACCTTTTGTTTTTCTGCTACCATGATTGAAAATTTTTGAACAGCCACTGACATAAATAACCCAACTGAAATCTAGAATCACGTGATTCGTTTTTGTTTAAAAAGTCTACAATTCTCTGCAGGTGGTGAGTCAGTCAGAGATATGGATCAGTAGTTCTATGAACCCACCTCAATATAAAAAGATATGATTGTTTTAATTGCTTCTTGTGCTGCAGTTTGGTCAGTATCTGCTGCATATAAAAGTACTGTATAAGTAAACAGACTTGACTTGATTTTTAGTTATTAGCACTTACACTTTATTCTGATGCTCCGCTCATTTATGCTTTGATTTTTTTTTTATTTATTTATTTATTTTTGAGTGGATCATAGAAGAAGTCAAACCCTGCAAAAACTATGTTATCAAAGGAGGGTGTCCAGGGCCCTTGATTGGCCTTAGCTGCCCAGGGCTATTCATTCAGATAATTGGATGTCCCTTTGAAAATGTTTACTCAGACTGAAAGAGCCACTTAGACTGCCACAGAATAAAAGTGAGGAGTGACTGCCAGCATGCAATTTGAGACTGCCCATCATATGGATGGTGATACTCTGCTATTTTTTTTCCACATGACTATGAATGGTTATGCAGATCCACAAATAGAATACTGCAGTGTCTGTGCAGTGGTTTTGAATGCCCAAAGTCATGGTGGTCATTTATTGTTTTATTGGTTCCAACACAGACACACTAATGTATAAGTGCAAATACACACACACACATTTAGCAATATCAACTAAGGAACTTTTGAAGCAGGAAAATAGCATTTTAAAAAAGCAGTTATTTCGCTTCCTGAAAAGACAAAAACATTTGTTAGTTAATAAAATAACTTTTTAAATTCACTTGCCATTTAATGGCTATTATCAGTTACTATCATCCCCTTTGGTGAGTTAAGTGTTTGCTTAAATAATGAGAAAATCCATTTTTATTGGTACAAATGGTGATGCCATGAGACATTTGATGGGCTTTTACCCATAAGACTGGGCTTTGCTTCCCATCTGGGACCATTAGTTTGTTTTGTTAGGCACCATAATTAGTTGGTTTAGAAAGCTCATGACTTCAGTTTTGGACACTGATTTCTTTCAGTGATCAGAAATGGCTGATTACACCATCTGGCCTATTAGCAGCTTACTAGTAGTTTGCTGAGAACTATGGCAATGATCACATTTGAAGCAGGTATTTTCCCTCTATACCTCCAACAGAATTCTATAGTGTATACAAAAACATTTTTATATACAAACAGCAGTAGAAACACACTTCACAACATACAAAGAACCACATTTATCTGTAAATAAGAGCAAAAGCAATGATGAGGTATTTAGCACCTGGGCATAGTAGCACCTAGGCACTGATGTAACACTTTCCTAGACTTAGTTACCACTCAAAGTGCTCTATACAACAAGCCACATTCATGTAGTGCATTATTCTATGCACTTTACCGATCTTCCATCCATAATATTTTAGGAGTGTTAAGAGAAAACCTAGACATGTTCCAGCCAACCAGGAGTTTACAAACCAGAATCTACTTGCTAAAATACAACAGTGCTACACCCCTATACTGCCAGGCATGTCAGTGAGGTCACAAACTATGATGGCAAATGTGATTTCACAAATGGGCACATAGTGTAGTCATAGGAATGTACCACAATGACAAAAAAAGACTCCTCAAAAATGAGACAACGGGCAACCTCAAACATAACACTGGACTTACTCGGTTCTCCAGCAATAAGTTTGAAGTAGACTGGATCATTGTTTGGACAGGTGAAAAGGGGACAGGCATGTCTTAAGTTAGCATGCAGCAGTATACAGTGCTAACAATCTATTTTACTAGTGTGTAGCTTAATCCTGTGATTAAAGGGTGAATTCAGAGGTGCCTCGAAGAAAAAAGGAAAAAATGGAGTGCAGAAAGCTGATATCTGCAGGAATGTTTCTGAGGGTTACAGGAGGTTCGGAATTTGTGTGAATTGTAGCTTTTCAAGTCTTTTAAATGGTGCCACTATACAGCTTTAGACTCCAACACACTCGCATTTCCAGCTTAAAATGCTGCAGTTTTTTCAAAGCCGCTGGCACCTCGAAGGTACACATGTTGCATCCTCTCCTGTGTGTAGTGGGAGTGAGTTGCAGCAAGTCAGATGAGACAGGCATCACTCCCTACACCCCTGGAGTCACATTTATACCATGGACTGTACATGGAAGATGTGACTTTACTCACTAGTGTCTGGATACTGTTTTGAAGCCTCAGCCACAAACTGTATACGTGCAATGTACCAACACACACACACCTGCAAATTAGTGCTAAGTAACAGACTAATAAAGTTGTTTTTGCCTAAACTGAAGCTCAAACTTCTTGGACAGTCTATTTGTCAACTCTTTAAAAATATTCTAAACCACACCAAAATCATGGTATAAGAAGACTACCTCACCAGCTTTTTTTTTTTTGTACCAGGCTATAAACGTGCTTTTTAAAATTTTTTAAATGCACAAAGATCTATTTCTATCAAAAAAATTTGTTTGCCTAAACGGAGGCAAGATGAGGCTTAAAGTGAAAATGACCAAGAAGTGAAAAACCAAACAAAGTGAAAAACCAAAGCTCCCAGACACTTCTGGTTTGCTGTAGTTATTATGTTAATGTCTCACTACAAACAGCTCATGTCACACTACACATAGTGCTGTCCTAGCTGAAATGGCAACATAGTGGCCAACATAGTAAGTATTCCTTTCTCAGTATGATTTATTATTTAATCATTACTTTGCTGCTATCAGAGTACTTGCAAATAGATAGGTAGGCGCTGTACACAGATAGCTAATAAATGACACATACAATGACAGCTTGATATTAAAAATCAGTGTGCCTATCCAATATCAATCATGACTTCCTGACATGTGCTGCTGAGGCACTCAGTTACATAATATGAAAAAGAGAGTTTATTAAAGGCTGCACTGACATTATACTGACTTCATCAATCCCAGTCAGGCTTTAATTATATAGTGAAAGACCCCTTTTGTATGATAAGAAATAGGGATTTTTATTGAGCATGATTAACATGTGTTGATGTGCCATCCTTTGTAGTGTTTGGCAGCTGGCCTCTCTCTCTCTGTAGAGATGCAAACATTCAGTTCATGTTGAACAAGACACAAGAAAAGAGTGGGAGCTGTGAGACACGCAATTGCCTGGTAGCTAGGCAACCCTAGAGAGCTGCTCTGGTAGACCTTGAGATGTCTACCATAATATCGAAGGCAAGTATTACTGTGGAAGCTAGCTGGGACTTGGGATTTTTTTTTTTCTGCTCAGAGAAATGTCAGAGTAAGTTGACAGGATGAATCAGAATTTTGTGGATTGAATAAATTTTGGATAGGTTTCTTAAATAGGCCACCTCAGAGGCTTCACTTCACCAAAAGGAAGAAAAAATATGCACTCTGCAGCTCAAAGACAGATTTCATCTTGCATTCAAATTCAAATGCATTCATGGTGTTTTAAGATCAAACTGTTTAATGTAGGTCCTACAGTATTAGGAATATCTTGTTCAAGCAGATTTCAAACACTCACCTCAAACTATCTCAGGAAATTAAAAGAATTATTTTCCAAACTAAAAATCTGTTGAAAAATGTCATTTGAATATAGCTTTCTTACAGTTACAGTACATGTAGACGGCGGCATAATGCTTATTATCTTAGTTATTTACTAAAATGTATTGAAGTTACAGTTATATAATAAAAAACGGATTTAAACAGTAGACTCTCATTTTTAATTTGAGGGTATTCATATGCAAATTGACACCATTTAGGAATTATAACTCTTTAATATATAAACCCCCTTTTTTTTTTCCAAGGGACCAGTGGTAATTAAACAACTGACTCAAAAGCTGTTTCATGGAAAGATGTGGACTATTCCTTTGTTATTTCATCATCATCAGTTAAACAGGCAAAAGAGCTAGAAGTGCTTTCAGTTTGGCACTTGCATGTGGAAGCTTTTGGTGTGAACCCTCAAGACACAGTTAAAGAATCTCTCAATGCAGTTCAATAATAATAATAAAACTAACACACCAGAGATATTGAATCAGGAGCATTACGAGTGAGCAAATCAACAAATTGATACATTCGGGGGGGGGGCAGTGGATCCATTTTAATGGAAAAACCGTTTCACAACATTCGGCCAACTGACGAAAAAGCACTTTGTAGAAAACACGAATGCAAACAGTGGAGCAACCTCAAGATAGCAAATGGTCAGAATGTGATCTGAAGCATACGCCTCTAAAACCAGCACGTTATCACTGCAGGGCAGCAAGTAGCAGGAGTTTACAAATTTTTTTTATCATGTTGAATTTTCCAATTATACAAAGCCCCTGGAAAAAAAAGAGGGGGGAATGTGTAGTAAGACGGCTGCAGTTCCTAAACCTTTCATATTTTTTGTTTGAACACTTTAATGACAGCTTAAAAAAAAATCTGCATGTAAATTTAATCTCTGCTGTTTCAGTTCAAATGTACAGAGTGAGAATTCTGGACTCTATGTCACAGGTTAAATATAAATCTTACCTGTGTTACATTATTCATGGCTGTTTCACTTTACCATGTGGACATCTGAAACCCTATGCTCCTGTTCATGCACAAAAGTCTGGTTTTGTGGGACTTAGTGGCTGCCAGATAAAAGCAAAGCAAAGTGATTCACCTGTGGCAAGAGGAACTCTTTGCTTTTAGGGGTTGCTCACCCACACACACAATGCCAGTTCAAAGCATCCTTACCGCAGGGAGCAAGGCAGAAGTCCAGGCACAGACAGAGGGAGGGAGGGACGGAGCAGACATCGAAAGAGGGAAGATGAAGAAGAGGTGTCAGAAAGGAGAGAACGAAAGAGAAGATGCTGAAGCAATGACACAGGAAATGGAGAGAACGGGGCAGAGAAAGTGCTGTGGATAGGAGTGGGGATACAGATGGGGTGGGGGTTGGGGTGGTTTGGAACTGCTCAGCTGGCTATGAGAGCAACAGCAGCGTGGGCACTCAAGTAGAATATTTTTCCAACATCATGGCAAGAGAGCCTCTGAGTGCCCCTGTTATTAGCTGTGTTTGTGTTGCTGAGCCTTCTCTCCTCTAAAGGAAACAAGTGGCTTATGGTTCTGTACTAGTCTTTTCCAAAAAGAAAAACAAAACAAAAACATTTTAATGGTCACATAATTCTATGTTTGAGTCTTTTTTTAAAAAAAATTTAGAAACACTTGTAAGATATATTTTTTAAAAAGTTTAACTTGATTGCTCGGAATACCCATCATTCAAAACATATCAAATGACAAAACAAAGAAATCATCATCTTCCTTTTATTATGCAAAGGATTATTTTTTCTGTTTCAATGGTCAGAGAAAATACCTTCTTACGCTCGAGAATAGAATATATTATCTTTGATATGAATCTGAGAAAAAAATAATTAGAGCATAATCCATTTATGAAGCTGAATTTAAATTTAAAAGCAAAATATTGGTTTTGTGGACTGTGATATTTTGGCAGTAACAAAAGAGTACTTTCCCTGCTATTTAGGTAATATTTAGGTGCAGACTTTAAAATGATAATTTCAAGGCTATAAATTTTGGCAAAATGTGACTTCTAATGAACTCTTCCACTGGAATGATAATCAAAAATGTAAGCTGTGTTTGTGAAATGAAACAAATATTTCTGATACACTGTAGCATTTGTAAGGTTCTTTAAATCGTCACCCTCATTTTTTCAGTTTTTCAGAAAAGACAAAAAACTGAAGCAAACATTGAAAACATGATGATTTTGGCAAAAATAAAACTTTCATTAAAAGTTACTTTACTACTACTGCATAAGTCCGGTTAAAAGGGAGTTTTTCCTTTCCACTGTCGCCAAGTGCTGCTCATAGGGGGTCGTTTTGACTGTTGGGTTTTCTCTGTATTATTGTAGGGTCTTTACCCACAATACAAAGCGCCTTGAGGCAACTGTTTGTTGTGATTTAGCGCTATATAAATAAAATTGAATTGAATTGAATTACTATTACTTTAAATATACACACACACACACACACACACAGACACAGATAAATGCATATTAAACAACAACTGTCAAGACTAAATTATGCATTTGTTGTGGATTATTTATATACTCTGTAGGATTATGAACAGCCAGCCTGCCTTTGCAGGTACACATGCATATGATTTAGATTAACAAGACTGTAATCATTATAATGCAGAGATGTGTTACTTTGTACACTGGTGTGGCTAATCACTTTGAATTTAGTTATATATGCAGGATGCTTATGAGGATAGCTGTCTAGTGGTTGATTCACTAATTATGTCCAGATTAAAATATGTTTGTATCGGTATTATGTTTGGTGAAGAAATGCGAAGTCCCCTGAGGATGTATCATAAAGACTTTGTGAATCCTTTCTGTAGCTTCTTTCATCCATAAAATCTCAGGATTTATTTCAGTATGCAGCTGAAGCTTCTGATTGATAAAGTACAGTATGTCTTAATATTTATGTATTCAACAGTACTTGTTGTGGAGCACAATGCACTATTGATCCTTTGATCAAACCCACCACCAGGGAATACTGATTAAAGATAAATGGCATGGGGAAATACAAATAGTAGAAAACAGAAAAATGTAAGTGTTGCTGGGCAAAAGTCATTATTCATGTATGTCTTTAATTAAAAACAGTCTATAAGGATCAAAAGTTTATGAAACTAACTCAGTGTATACTGTAAGTGGCTATGAAACTTTTAGTTCAGTCAAGGCAACAAAGCAAATATGTCTGCAAGATAGAGCAATAAGAAGATAACAAAATTAACTTTTAATGCAATGTAAAATATTCAGAAGTGTGACTACACTGATTTGTTCAAAAAAGTAACAATCTTAGGTTGGTTGTTTGTATCAAAGCTGTACAAAGCTTCTGGGACACTTAGTCAAGACCCACTGCATAAGTTATACTAAACATTTTCACTAATTACAGAATTTCTCAACAATCCACATTGGTCATAGTGATGCAATAAACTTGCAAGAGAGTCTAATTAAAAAGAACCCAACAGCAATCATCTCCATGAATCATTCTCTGACTGATTTCATATCTCGAAATATGTCAGTATAGTCTGTAGAGCCTGCAGATTGCAAGCCAGGTACAGCTGTGGCAAAATGTCCTATTATAAATAAAGTAATTTAATATAAATGTTAACATCTGACATCACTACACCTAAGGTGTGACACCTATATTAATGAAGCAAACACCACACGTCTGCATGTACAAATAAAGTCATGCATCTCGGAAATTACCTCTCACCCAGAGCCTCACAACAAATAACTATCCTATATGAATTTCAACAAGTTTAAAACAGGAGCTGTAATACATCTGGACCGTGCGGCGGTGTGGACACAACTTATGGAAATTATATAAACTGTTCAGCAGTATTAACATAATTATACTGACTGATTGAACTGTAAGTCTAAACAGTGAGACGCATTCGTCACCGATGAGCAATATGATAGACTGCATGATCTGTTCATACTGCTGCTGTGGAAGTGGAAAATACAAAGAGAAACCAGACGATAGAGATAAAGTGACTGCCTGTGATGTGGCCCAAAGGTTTAGGAAGGAATACTGTGATGTCTGGGTTTTGGTTTTCCGCTCACTGCCATCTGGGCAGATGTTTGGCATCAGAAAAATGTGAATCTGGGCAGTGTGGTAGTATCTGGGTGGAATAGCAAACAGCATCCGTCATCACAGAGTAGCTTGTAAAAATCAGTCAGTCAAACATGACCCTTAAAGATCCAGACCACAAACCAACTTTCATCTACAACCAACCAACTACAAACCAAATCTCTCCTAGTTCAGTAATTGTGGTTTTTGACTTGCTCATTACTGAGATCTATGATGGCAAACTATTTATTTCTTTATTTTACTTTCTCTTATCTCTACTGTATGGCTTATTTGCAGAGTGTTTAATTTAATAATGCTCTCTCTCTCTAAATGTGCTCTTTCCCCACTGAAAGAAATCCATTGTGTAGATGGATTTGTGTAGAATTTATGTGGATGAATACTGCATATGGCATTTAAATGTAGTAGAAGGCAATGATGTTGTTAGCACTGGAACATGCTGTTCAGCAAGAAAACCCACTGGACAGCACGTTCTCCCTTTACCTGTGTAGCCTGTAGGAGACAGCATGTACAGGCTATTTGTTATTCAAATTTGACCATAGGTGTGAGCATGCATGGTTATTGATCTCTTTATGTTAACCCTGCAATGGCCTGGCAGCTTGTTCGGGGTGTACACCATCTCTTGCTTAATGTCAGCTGGGATAACTTCCAATCCTTCTACAGTGCATAGCTTATACTTTAATAGAGCAAAATGAAGAGACCATAATTACATACATACATCACATCTAACCAGGCAGATGCAGTAAGCAGACTTGCTGCACAGTCTGACAACAAAACAAAGTAAAACACACGTCTGTTCTCTGGATGTTTTATTCAGAGAATCTTCTTTTCCAGCTTTCTTAAAATCTCTGGTCATTTCATAACAAGTTCATGATCATGCATGACAAGTGTATCTTGGCACTCAGCCTCTCACACAATTTTAGATGAAAGCAAACAGGCAGGCCTGACATTTTTTAATAATGCATGCGATTCAGGTTGCCATTCTGTTGGAGCCATTGTCATTCACCAGTAAACACCCTTCACAGCCAACCATTCAAGCAGACAGAATAGGCTCACTATGGGAGATGGGTCATTGGAATATGTATGGACAGTTTCTTTTTCCCAAGAAAACATCACATTTTCTGTTTCCATCCCATCATACATGAACATTTTATATAATATGTGCATAAGGACACCACATGAAGCCATTTTTCTTCACATTTTTAACACATAATTGTATCTGAATTAATGTATACACTGCTCAAAAAATTAAAGTAACATGCATCAGATCTCAACGGGGTAAAAAATCACACTGGGTATCTGTATTGATATGGAGTGGGTAATGTGTTAGGAAAGAAAGGATGCTACGTTGTTTGATAGAAATTAAAATTTTCAACCAGAGGGCTGTATTCAAGGGCAACCCGAAAATCAAAGTGAAAAAATGATGCAGCAGGTTAGGCCATTTGGTCAAAATTTCATTGTAGCAACTCAAAATGTTACTCAGTAGTCTGTGTGGCCCCCCCAGTGGTTGTATGCATGCCTGATAACATCGGGGTGATGCCTCTAATAGATGATGGGTGGTGTCCTGGGGGATTTCCTCCCAGATCTGGACCATGGCAAGAGGTCTGAGGTGCAGTTGATGGACTGAAACAAAATGTCCCAGAGGTGTTCTACTGGATTTAGTTCAGGTGAGTGTGGGGGCCAGTCAAATGGCATCATTTTCTTCATCCTCCAGGAACTGCCTGCATGTGCTGGCCACATGAGGCTGGGCATTGTCATGCACCAGGAGGAACCCAGAACCCACTGCACCAGCAGAGGGTCTAACAACGGGTCCAAGGATTTCATCCTGATACCTCATGGCAGTCAGGGTGCTGTTGCCTAGCCTGTAGAGGTCTCAATGGACATGCCTCCCCAGACTTTCAGTGACCTGCCATCAAAGTGGTCATGCTGAACAATGTTACAGGCAGCACAACGTTCTCCATGGCTTCTCCAGATCCTTTCAAATCTGTCACATGTTGTTAGAGTGAACCTGCTGTCATCTGTGAAAAGGGTGCTAGTGGTAGACCTGCCAATTCTAGTATTCTATGGCAAATGCCAGTCAGACTCCACAGTGTCAGGCAGTGAGCACAGGGCCTACTAGAGAATGTTGGACCCTTAGGCGACTATCTTGAAGTCTGTTTCTGATCAATTGATCAGAGAAATTCACACCAGTGATGTGATGGAGGTCATTTTGTAGGGTGCTGGCAGTGCTCATCCTGTTCCTCCTTGCACAAAGGAGCAGATACTGGCTGTGCTGATGGGTTGAAAACCTTCTAAAGCCCTGTCCAGCTCTCCTGGAGTAACTGCTTGTCTGCTGGGATCTCCTCTTGAGAATGTGCTAGGAGACACAACAAACCTTATGGCAATGGTATGTATTGATGTGCTATTCTGGAGGAGATGAACTACCTGTGCAACCTCTGTAGGGTCAGGGTATGGCCTCATGCTACTAATAGTGACACTGACTCTAGCCAAATGCAAAACTAGTGAAAAAAGAGTCAGAAAAAATGAGGAGGGAAAAATATCAGTGGCTTCCACCTGTAAAACCTGTTTGGGGGGTGTCTTATTGTTGCCCTTCTAGTGCACCTGTTGTTAATTTCATCAACACCAAAGTAACTGAAACTGACTAAAGGTCTGCTAGTGGAAATGAAGAGATTAAATTAAAAAAAATATTTACAGGTGCTAGTCATAAAATTTAGAATATGAAAAAGTTGATTTATTTCAGTAATTCCATTCAAAAAGTGAAACTTTTATATTATATTCATTCATTACACACAGAGTGATATATTTCAAATGTTGATTTCTTTTTTGATGATTATAACTGACAACTAATGAAAACCCCAAATTCAGTATCAGAAAATTAGAATATTGTGAAAAGGTTCAATATTGAAGACACCTGGTGCCTCACTCTAACCAGCTAATTAACTCAAAACACCTGCAAAGGCCTTTAAATGGTCTCTCAGTCTAGTTCTGTAGGCTACACAATCATGGGGAAGACTGCTGACTTGACGGGTGTCCAAAAGACGACCTTTGACACCTTGCACAAGGACGGCAAGACACCAAAGGTCATTGCTACAGAGGCTGGCTGTTCACAGAGCTCTGTGTCCAAGCACATTAATAGAGAGGCGAAGGGAAGGAAAAGATGTGGTAGAAAAACATGTACAAGCAATAGGGATAACTGCACCCTCGAGAGGATTGTGGAACAAAAGCCATTCAAAAATGTGGGGGAGATTAACAAAGAGTGGACTGCAGCTGGAGTCAGTGCTTCAAGAACAACCACACACAGATGTATGCAGACATGGGTTTCAGCTGTCGCAGTCCTCGTGTCAAGCCACTTTTGAACAAGAGACGGCGTCAGAAGCGTCTCGCCTGGGCTAAAGACAAAAAGGACTGGACTGCTGCTGAGTGCTCCAAAGTTATGTTCTCTGATCAAAGTCAATTTAGCATTTCCTTTGGAAATCAAGGTCCCAGAGTCTGGAGGAAGAGAGGAGATGCACAGAATCCACGTTACTTGAGGTCCAGTGTAAAGTTTCCACAGTCAGTGATGGTTTGGGGTGCCATGTCGTCTGCTGGTGGTGGTCCACTGTGTTTTCTGAGGTCCAAGGTCAACGCGGCCATCTTCCAGGAAGTTTTCGAGCACTTCATGCTTCCTGCTGCTGACCAACTTCATGGAGATGCAGATTTCATTTTCCAACAGGACTTGGCACCTGCACACAGTGCCAAAGCTACCAGTACCTGCTTTAAGGACCATGGTATCCCCGTTCTTAATTGGCCAGCAAACTCGCCTGACCTTAACCCCATAGAAAATCTATGGGGTATTGAGAAGAGGAAGATGTGATATGCCAGACCCAACAATTCAGAAGAGCTGAAGGCCACTATCAGAGCAACCTGGGCTCTCACAACACCTGAGCAGTGCCACAGACTGATCGACTCTGTGCCACGCCACATTAGTGCAGTAATCCAGGCAAAAGGAGCCTCAACTAAGTACCGAGTGCTATACGTGCTCATACTTTTCAAGTTCATACTTTTCAGTTGGCCAACATTTCTAAAAATCCTTTTTATATATTGGTCTTAAGTAATCTAATTTTCTGAGATACTGAATTTGGGGTTTTCATTAGTTGTCAGTTATAATCATCAAAACTAAATGAAATGAACATATGAAATATATTAGCCTGTGTGTAAGGAATGAATATAATATACAAGTTTCACTTTTGGATTGGAATTACTGAAATAAATCAACTTTTTCATGATATTCTAATTTTATGACCAGCACTTGTATATAATTAATTCATTATTGTTTTTGAGTTACATTTAAGGTGATGATGCTGATTAGATTCATTCACTGAATTCTACCTTTCAGCCATGCCAAGCCAAATTTATTTATAAAGCACTTTAAAAACAGTAACCACTGACCAGCATGCTGTACATCCAAAGAAGCACACCACTAAATTTAAATTTAAAAGAAACACACCGGTTTGTTTTATTTATATATATATATATATATATATATATATATATATATATATATATATATAGCTTATAATAGCTTTATAATGTCTAAGGGTTGGAAATCAGTCATGACAGCTCATGTAACATCCACTTCTACCTTGGTGAATTCAGTTCTCTAAAGTCACAGAAAGTAATGAATATCAGAGTAGTAGCTCAGATCAACCGAGTACAGCATGTATACAAAGAAAAATCTACTGGAGCTAACAATAAAAATTATTATACAACTTTCTAAGTGAGTCTTTTCCCCATGCTGCACCCCTCCAAAAGATCTCACAGTTCCCCCACCTACCAACTTTACCTTCTACATAGAGTTGGGCCTAACCTTGGGTTAGACCTCAGAGGGTTAATATGTGAATTACGGTTTGGTGAATTTTTCACTATTGTACATTTCATTTATGCAAAATCTATGCAAAATGTAATACGTATTATACAATATTGTATAGTGAAAATGAGGGGATGAAATCATCCTCAGTGTGTTCAGTGTGTGCTGAATGCCAACGCATTAGCGACTAAGGATTCAAATGCTTTTCTTTACTTACAAAACTAACATCACAGGAGAATGAAAAGATAAATATACCGGCAGCTTACACATACAATCCCCCAGTGGAAAACTGCAAGAGTTGTACAAGTTCTAACAATCAACATCTGGCATACAAAGAAGGTCGGTGTAGTTGGGTCATAAGGCAAGCAGGAACAGGCTCTGCCTTAGCATCATAAGTCAGACTTTGTATATATTCTGATGCTGTCTGGGCAACCAATCAACTCCAAGTGCCTCCAGCCAATGGATCAATTTCCAACTGTCACCCTGTTCAGTTTGAAAATATGAATCAGTAATAATTGGTTTCACTAACACTCAGACAAAGCTGATCTAAGAACACATGAAATCGTCTGCTGTAACAATGATTAAGTGACATAAAAAGAAACTTACCGACACACACAAGTCACACATTATTCGCACCATGCTATATACGATGCTTGAGTATATCATATGTGCTCTAATGGCTTATCAGAATTTCTATGAAAATATCAATTTCATCTGACTACCATCTATTGGCAGGTACTGAAGAATTACTCAGGCATATTAATCCACTGTTAATGCAGTACCTGTTTACCTGTACAGGTACGAGTGACATGGGGTAATCCTGTGATGCTGAAAAGTAATTGTTTATAGTTTGACATAAAGACTTAAGCAGTTGTTTTTTTTTACAGCATACATAACTTGATGGTGAGGAATCATATTTAAATTGAAAGCAGAATGATAGAGATAATCCTTGCACTCATCCTGTAAAACCACCTTGGGTGATGTGATGACATTGTGTGACATCAGCTTGTGAGACAGTAGGGCTTGCGGTCCAGGATTTTCACAGAGCCTCAGAACATGTGATGATGCCGGCAAGTGTTGATGATGGTGATGATGATGATGGTGAGGATGATGATAGTGTCTGCGCCAGTGGCTGTGTGTGTACTGTTCCAATGTGATGAATATCTCTATCCCAGATGGCTGGCTCTCCACGAGACGGAGCACGCGAACCCTCTCAACCAGCATGAGGCTTCGGCGGCCAGCCTCCATCTCCCCACCAAGGTCACTGTCAGCAGAAACGCAGACAGAACAGGGAACGAGTTTAATATCTCCTCTGCTGACAGCTGCAATTTAATTGTTACCTTGTGAAACAGATACAGATACAGCACTTTCGAAGAGAATAAGACTAAGGCTCTATCTTGATGGCTCTCTGGTGAGTGCACCAAATCCTTAGGCTTCTTTTTAAACTCAAAGAACATTTTTTAAGTACTTCTTTTAAACTTGGGGAACAATTCTTTTGAGAGTCTTCCAGGTTTACTAAATGAGCAGGCATTTTTGAGAGTACTATTTCCAAATTTAATTTTTTTGATAACTTCAGTTCTCAAAGTTTGAATTTATACCTACATTTTGAAGATGAGGCATTTCCTTAGTAAGGGCCAATTTAGTGTCCATTTAGTTTCCACAACATCTTCTAGCACACACACATCTCTAAAATGACCCAGTATGTAGGGTAGGATGGTAGGAAGGTGTTACAGTTCACTGAGAGCATGTGCAGAGAGGTTTTCTCAGACCATATTTCATGAGGTCAGGCTCTACTTGAGTTCTGTTGTTTAAATAGAGAACTAGAAAAAAAAATCTGATCTTGCCAATACTAAAACTTTAAGTTGATGATACAATATATGGCAATAAAATTGTAGTGGAATAAAGAATAATAAGTGTAATAATATGTTGGCTACATGGATCATGGAGGTGAAGAGGACCCAAAATGCAGCACATAGGGGGGGGGGGGGGGGGGGGGGGGGGGGGGGGGTGTGGAGTGGAGTGGAGAGTCTGCAAGAAAAAGCAATGCTTTTTGCTAAAATGACCATAACATCCACAAGGAGCTAGATACCCAGGCCACGAACAAACACTAGGAAGTTTCATCTGGAACATAGCAGAGCAATACAAATGATGTAACAAAGGGAAGACAAGCTCATAAATACTTAACAGACTGATTACTGATGGGAAACAAGAGGGATAAGAACACAGGTGAACACCCTTAACAACAGGTGAAAACAATGAGAGAAACAGATAAAGACAGATAAGAAGGAAAACTGACACAGGACCTGAATGAAAACAAATCTTCATAAATAATCAAACAAAAAAAAAAAAAAAAAAAAGAACAAAATGTAACACACAAACAGACATGAATAATAACATGTACCAGGGAAACAAAGAGGGATGAAGACATAAACAAATAATAGGGAAACTATTACTACTACTAGTAGTACTACTGCTAATGCTAATGCTACTACTACTACTACTACTAATAATAATAATAATAATAATAATAATAAAAGCAAAACACAGAATAACAAAATGAATGACAAAATAAAATATAAAATTCAACAATGTATAAAACTCACTATAATAAAAAAAAAAAAAAATCAGAACCGGGAATCTGCAATTTCAACAAACTCAAAAATATAAACCTCACACACAGAATAATAAGACAGCAGATGTAACTTTGGCACAAAAATATTAACTAAGAATCAGAAATCAGTCTCCACAACCCAAGGACTGAAAACCTGGGACCATGCCAAATAAACACTGTTGTCTCAGCAAAGTTTGTTCCAAAGTACATTTTTTTCAGTACCTTTTTAATACCCATTGCTGTCATGGTCCTGGGTCCTTTTGACCCAGTGTGTTTTATTTATGCTTTGTTTTGTGTTGCATTTATCTTTTCTGGGTTTCATTTGTTGTGGGGTTCTAGTTCCTTGAGTTCCCTGGTGTTCAGTGTCTAGTCTGCATCTTTATTCCCTCGTCTGACTTCCTGTTTTATTTTGATAGTCTTCTGGTCCCTGTCTGTGATGTTCTGTTTTGCTTCCCCCTTGTCATTAGTGTCATTTGGTTCACCTGTGTTCCCAAGTGCTTCCACTCCCCTCATCGGCCCTCTTGTGTATTTAAGTCCTGTGTTTCCGCTGCTTGTTGTCGCGTCGTCGTCAGTGCGCCCCTCATTGTTTCCTGCTTTGTGCTTCCCGTTTTTTTGCCTGTGTCCCTGAAAATCAAGTCAGGTTTAGTTTGTTTTAGTTTGTTTGGAAGTTGATGCCGCTGGTTACATCCAGCCTGGCCTTTGCTCTGCTCACTAGCAGATAAAGCTGAGTTCAAATTTTACTTCCGCCCTGTGTATTCTGCATTGGGGTCCCCTTCCTTGCCTGCCACAGCATTACATGACAATTGCAGAGTTCCTCACAATGGCTACTTAAATAATAAGGGTAGCATTATGTTATAAATTTATTATTGTTATATTATTTGTTCACTCAATACTTTCTTACTTATTGGCAAAAATACAGAAAATTGTTACCTTGCCCTTGTAATATTACTACTAATATTAACTTAATGAACTTTATGCTTTTTATTTATTCACTTAATTTATGAAATATCTGAAAGCTAGAATCTAGCATTCCTTCTATAGTGAAGGATTGCTATTTTCATCACACATGCAGATGGATATAATATGATAATGACATAATAAAGGTTACCTAGAAGAAACACAACATATGTAAATAGGAACGCCATTAAAAGAAAAAACAATTTCATCACATGGCTTACTAGATCAACAATTAGTTAATATAACAGACTTTTAAAATAATTAACGATTCACTGAAATGATACTGTGATTAAAATTTACTGTGGTGGTCTACTGTTCAATTAATGTTTAAATTAAGGACTGTTCAGCCAGTATAATATAGACCAAATGACAAAATAGACAAATTATGTTATAACTAATGCTGATATACTTAAGATTATTTTCTCATTATGTGGGAGGCTGTCAAGTTGGTCAGTTTCATAAAGCTTCATTACGAGTATGAATGTTGATTCAGAAGAGGACCTTGGAACATTCAGTACGTAAGACCAAATCATGCACAAGAGACACTGCTGCACACAAATGGTCACTGAAAGGATGTTATTCAAAGATGAATACAAAAGCCCATGCAAGGTTTTACCTATAAAACAAAACAAAGGGCCTTTTTGTAAATTTTCCAAGATTTACGGTAGCTACTGTCAGTGACTGGAGATTGAACCCTTTTGCATCCTTGAGCAAGGCAGCTATCTCATAAAGAACACTGGTGACACAGAAAACTGTCTAAACTCAAAGAAAAATATCAGCCCTTAAAGTAGTGTGTGTCACTGAGTAAAAATATGATAACCTGACAAATGTAACACTTTCTTCATCTGTAGTCCTGAAGGGTGCAGCTCTATAACTCCATTCAAACCTTGACCCACATTAACACTGAAGTGATTCTGCTATAGTATCTCAAGCTTTAAATGTTGTTAAAATTAGATTAGTCAGTTACCTAGCAGGCTCACACATGTGCCTTTAAGATTTTATGGCATTACAATCAGTGCTGCTGCAAGGCTTTAATAAGCTGAGAGGCAGAGACTACATAACATGAGACTACATAACTCTTACTCTGGCATTCCTGCATTGGTTGCCTGTCATCATGATTGATTTAAAAATTTGATTGATAACTTTTAGAGGTTGTCAAGGCCTTGCTCCCAGCTATGTTTTGGACCTTTTAACCATCTATGAGCCATTGTTCAGCCTTAGAGCTCCAGGCTCTACCGATGCTGGCTTTGTTACATCCAGTCAAACAGTGCTCTCTTTCAAATCACCTGTCAAGACACAGTTCTGCCTTTTCCCCCCTTGATATACTGCTTTTTCTTATAGCCACATCTTTTTACCTAGTCACAAAGTCTGTCTATAAACAGACATTTTAACACCATAAGAATTACAAAAATAAGCCACATAATGCACCATCAGTTTTTTTCTTTTGTGTTTTGTTAGTTATTATTTTTTCAGGGCATCCTGGCTTTTAATAAAATATTTGATAAACTCTGTATAAATATAAAGCAAGAAGTAATTTTCATTTAACTGTTTTTTTGGCTTTATGATCATATGGGGTTTTTTTTATACTTTCAAGAGACATATCTGTAGCATACATGCTCTGAAAGCCCAGGTTGTCCTAAAAATACTAATGTGTCTATCTTAATTGTATGTTATAACATTGAGCAAGTATTTTTGCATAAAGAGGCCGAGTGATGGCACTTTTACTCTGGTTCACCTCTCGTCTATTTCAGTTATCTAGTTGTAGGCCACTGACATGCCTCTGCAATGTCGTGTGGAGATCTGGTGGGGCAGTGGCACTGGACTGGCAGACTGGGGGAGGGTGGAAGGGGTGGTTCCCATCATTAAGAAGAGGAACCTGAAGGTGGGCTCCAATCATAGGGAGATCACAGTCACACTATCCAACCTCCCTGGGAAGGTTTACACCAGGGCAATGGAGTGGATTAGTGGAGAGGAGTGTCCTTTGATTAGTCGACCCTCGGATTGAGGAGGAACAATGTAGTTATTGTCCTGGTTGTGGAATGCTGGACCATGTTTTTATCCACTCAACGATGTTTGAAGGTGCATGGGAGTTTTCTCAACCAGTCTACATTTGCTTTTTGGCCCTGGAGAAGACATTCAATTACATCCCTTAAGGGAATCCTGTAGGAGGTGCATCAGGAGTATACTGTAGGATAATGGCTCAAGATCTTGGTCTGCATTGCTGGTATTAAGTCGTACTAAGTCCCAGTGGCAGTTGGACTTCACTAGGGCTGCCCTTTGTCACAGTTTCTGTTCATAATTTTTATGGACAGAATTTCTAGGTGGAGCCAAGTGGAGGAAGGCTTCCACTTTCCACTCTCTTATATCTGGTTTTCACAGATGATGTAGTTCTCTTGGTTTCATGAGGTAGTGGCCTCCAGCTCACCCTGAAGCAGTTCACAGCCAAGTCTGAAGTGGAGAAATGAGAATTAGTATCTCCAAGTCTGAGGCCATGGTACTCAACCAGAGAAGGATGGAATGATCACAGGGATAAATTGCTGCCCCAAATCCACATCTAAAGAAGCCAGTTGAGGTGGTTCAGAGATCTGACTAGGAAGCCTCCTGGGTGCCTCCTGGTTGATTTGCACTGGAAATGTCCTGCCGGCCTGGGAATGCCTCAGTGTTCTATTGGATGAGCTGGAGGAGGTGGCTGTGGAGACAGAGGTCTGGGCTTAGGCTCCTGCCCCCTTGACCTGACCCTGGATTAATGTTAAAAAATGGATGCATGGATGGATGGACATCTAGCTGCAAAAAGGTACTATATTTCATACAAGTGCTGTCTCATATATGAGTCTGCTGAGCTTGCCATTAACAAAATGCCATGCATGAGCTTGGGTACGTCCCTCTCATGTTTATAATGTACAGGCCAAATGGGATGAGAAGTGGTATAATGTGGAAATTATACGTTTTTGAAGCACAACATTAAAACTCTGCAGAGAGTGCGAGAAGAACTTTTTAGATGGCCTACATGATACATGTTTTGTAAGCTAATTCTAAAACTATTTCACCAGCAGACTTGAGGCAATGTTTATTTGTAAATAAAGTTCATTGTGCAGTATCAGTCAAAGTGAGTGAATTGAAACTTTTGACTGGTACTGTATTTTGTTTATTATGCATTTGTTTCTACTCAGAATTGTTGCATGTAATGTCTAATTTGAATTCTAACTCTGTAACTGTGACAGCAATTAAACCATGAGCAACCTACGTGCCACTGCACCCCCACCACTAACATTCCAGAGGTCAAGAAAGATCTCAAGAACCTTTTGACAGAATAATTGCCTTTTACCCTTTCTCTATCTATTCCCAAACCAAAGAGAGAAAAAAGACAAGAACTTTTTCAAACCCAACTGACATTTTTCACAGAGGGAGACCTTTGATTTCTAATTGTGATATAGATCACAAGGGAGTGCGGTACACCAGTGGATGTGTTTTGTGGATTTCTGTTTCTTTTAAGGTGTGAGATGAATTTTTTTCTTCTGTAATGTTCATGTGAGGGTTTTTGAGGTTTTGCATGATATAAATCTGTGACATTTTGAGTCTCTATAATGACTAAAAGCTGAGTGAGTCTGAAATATGCAAGCACTGTCGCACTTGGCTGTAGGCCCGAGGCTGACCACTCCCTGTTAAGTTTCATCGAGCACTGCAGCTGTGGTTGTGTTTTACTGCAGAGAAAATCAACAGACATGAAATTGGGATACAGATGTGGAATAGTGAAGACTAATATACCTGTATGTTTCTATAAAATATATCAGGGCTGAGTCAGAATTACTTGTTTACACATTATCTAATTCTGTAAGACCACGTAAGGTTACAGAGTGAGGCCACCAAAAAAGTACTGAGGTGCGTAAAAGTTGCCAACGCTCTGC
Organism: Archocentrus centrarchus; assembly: GCF_007364275.1. Taxonomy (NCBI): domain Eukaryota; kingdom Metazoa; phylum Chordata; class Actinopteri; order Cichliformes; family Cichlidae; genus Archocentrus; species Archocentrus centrarchus. The sequence goes on along the minus strand of NC_044355.1, from coordinate 5,844,243 downwards.
TGACTCAGTAACTGCAGAGTTCCAAACCAAGTGGTCCAGTACTTGTATGTATATATGCATACTATTGGTTATTTTACTTTCAAAATGTGTACACAGTAGGATCATTATATTTTCATTCTACTGTGGTAAAGATAGATAGCCCTGTGTTGTGCAAATGCCATACTGATATTCAGTGCACTCAATTTCAATGCCATTAATGTACTAGATACCAAATAAGGTACTTCAGGCACAGTTCAGATGCGCAGATCCACCAGACCCTGGTGAGAATGGAACAAGCATTTAATCAGGAGAGTGAATGGCATGCCATCTCTCCAGTTGCTGACTTTCCTGGTATTTTTCAGGAGGTTAAAGGTTAAAAAGTTTTAACATCTACTAGAAGTTAAATAAGTATTTTTTAATTGAAAAATAACAGCTTTAATAGACTGTTTGTGTATGAAAGAGTAACATAGTTTTCTTCAGTTCTGTGGACTGTTTAAGCACCTTTCAGCTCATTGCACTGTTTCTCGTGACAAGTGTTTATTTTTAGTAAATATTGTTGCTCAACTAGTAGTGAAAGCTATATAGGTTATGAACAATCAGCTAATGGAATTCAGCTAAAGGAAAAGAGAAAAATACTTAATGCTGAAGTTGGTGGAGGCCAAACTGAGCCAAAACTGCATGTGAAAAAAAATTAATCAAATATATGACGTAATTAAATCCCCACACAGGTGACAGTAGGGAGGATGCCTGCCACACATTTTGTTAACTCTCTGTTCAGTGCACAGCATCTCCCGCAGTGTTTGTGGTGTTTGGAATGAGATGAATGCCAATTTGGAATTCTGAAGGAAAGAGCCAACTGTGGAAGTTCTCTGAGAATTTTGAAAGCAGTGCCCATGTCCTATGTTGGTGCCTGGTATAAATCCACAGATGGTTGAGATGGCTTGTTGTGATTTTAAACATTCTTGTCCCAAACTGAGAACTGCAGTATGGTTTGTTCTGTATGATAGTCATGTACTGAACTGAACTGACAGGTAGTCTCAATTATACCTCAATGTGCTTTAGCAAAATATTCAGCGGCACTAAAATTCCAGCTTGGGAAAAGGAGGATTTACTCAAATGCAGATTTGATGTTTCCTACATGGCATGAAATGTGTTATTTGTAGTGATAGCCTTCCAAAGCATCTAAGTGCATGTTTCTGATGAATGCAGTTATTTGTGTGAATTAATTCAGCTGTGATATAACAGTACCTTCACAGGAGCGGAATGAACCACAGCGCAGTCATTTTTCATACTGATGAGCGTAAACTATTGAATTAAAATGATCAAATTCTGATGCACATCATCTAAATGATAAAATGCATTGCGAAGAAGCTCGTGGATTGATAAGGAGCAAGTTAATTGGGTTACCAGCTGTGCAGAATATGGAAAAATTTGGCCGCTTCAGCATTGAAGGTGACAAAGAGATTAGCTACAGGAAAGATGATGCTGAATTACTGCACTACAAGTGTCAGCTAAAATCAGTCCTGGCCCCAGTGTCTCAGATTGGCCTTACTTACTGGAGCTCCGTCACTCAACAGCAGCCACTACAGTTTCATGATGAGGGTAAGTGAGCAAGAGCAAGATGATAAGGAGAAGGGAAGGTGACTGTTATCTTTGCATAGGAGTCATAGGCAAGTTACTCTTTTTAGTCACTTACTATACATCCCTCGTTCTGCTGATGACAATTATATAACAAGAATATAATCTAAAAAATTAATCGATCTAAGTGTCATTTAATGTGACATAGTTGTTGAATTGGTGCCAGATGGGGTTGTCTGAGTATACTGGGATTTTCTCACCCAACCATTTTTAGGGTTTAAAGCGAATGGTGCAAAATGTCCAGTGAGTAGTATGTCTCTGGGTGAAAATGCCTTGTTACAAGCAAGGGATGCAGAAGCACATCTCTGAATGAGATACTCATGTGGCAGAAGTCCACAGAACAGGAAACTGAGGCTACAGGTCGCAAGGCCTTATAAAAATTGAACAATAGAAGATTGGAAAAATATTAACTGGTCTGATGACATTTGGATGTTAGAGTCAGACTTTGGTATAAACCACATGAAAGCAGGGATCCATCCTGCCATGTATCAGTAGTTTAGGCTGCTGATGATCTCATGGTGTGGAGGATATTTTTGTGGCACACGTTGTGCCCCTTAGTACCAATTAAACACAGATTAAATGCCAGAGCCCACCTGACTGTTGTTGCTGACCGTGTCCATCCTTTCATAAGCACTGATGACCGCTTCCAGCAGGACAACATGTCATGTCACAAGCTCAAATGATCTCAAACATTTTTTTTTTGGTTTGAAATTTTAAGCAACAATGAAAATATTGTTATTTTTTAAATTTATTAATGTCATAATTCACCAGAAATAATTGTGCAGTGTTATTGTATAATTATATAAAAAAATGAAACCGTTTCGATTGCTAGTGATGAGGTTTTGAAATGCAGTGAGAGAATCTGTCATTACATCGCTTTGATGCAAACTGATACACTGTAACTCTAAAACTGAATCCCAAGACATTTATGTCACTCATAAGATGGTTTGTAATAATTCCTGAAGTTTCTGTCTCACAGAATCAGGTCAAAATATATATATAAAAAAAAAAGGTTATTACTGCATACCTTCAAAATTTGTATCATCATCAGTCTCAGCTGCACCTCAGCTGTTTAGCCCTCAGCTGTAGTAAATATATCTTTATACTAATCAAGATAAATCTGCATAAATGTACACACACACACACACACACGTGCAATTTCTCAAATAAAGTAGCATATTACATTTTGGCTTGGCGGTTGTGCATAAAATGACTTCTCATGAGATGCAGTATGAATCTGGCACTCATGAATTAATCTTGAATTTTGAAAGATTTTCATGGTGAGAAGTCTGTTTTTCAAACTCTGTAAAATGTTTAGCTGTACCAACTGAAATTAAATACTTCTATGTGTGCAGCTATACTGAGCATAAACTGCATGGCATAGAAACATTATGCAAACATATGGAAAACCAAATTTCAGAGCTGTGATTAACTTTAAAGCAATCTATTACAAAAAGCTTCTCTCTCACTCTCACTTTTGCTGCTGTGGTCCACATAGCAAACATCCTCATTCAGTTAACTAGAAAGTGTGCTTTTAGACTTCAGATGTTTAGGATATGGGACAGGAAATACTTGAATAGCTGAGCATGTCAGGAGACATTTTCTCTCTTGTCATGGATGTGTGATACTGGCCTCCACTCTGGTGCACCTCAACAATTGCACAGCGTTTCTCTGAGACAGAGTGTGAGAAGGTTGGCATTTTGCCCTTGGCTGATAATATGCCATCATGAGATTTTGTGTGCGGTTGTGCTCCTGGAGTTGTGTGTGAGTGTGTGTGTGTGGACATAGAACGGCGCCTGTTTATAGCGGATTTGAGCGAGAGCACAAGTTTGTTTTGGCGTTAATCACAATATCCATTTATGAATGAGCTTATAGAAAAGTTCAGTGTAGTGTAGATAGGAAAAATAGAAAGAATAAAAAGGGGGAAAATAATCAGAATATCAGAAACTAGGAGATCACAATCCACAATGTGTCTTTTAGAGCTATTTACTGATGTGCTATGTGCCATTATATTATCAGTTGAAGTAGTTCAACCTTTGGTGTCTGATGGATGCTTTTATCTGAAGGGATTACATGTGCATAGTTATATTCCGAATAGAAATACAGAGTCGAACCTTAGATGATCCTGCCTTTGGTCTGATTCCCACAGGGTATGAAGCTCTGCTGAGGTGGCTGGACTAGTGCAGTGAACTAATTGCAGTCTTCACACAATAGGCCATTTTTACAGTAGATATTTCAACATGTTATAGCTGGAAAAATACAGGTGTAGCTGTTAACATTAAAATGGCTGCAATCCATTCAGCTGGTTGAAAGGCCTTGGTTATTCAGCAGGCTTGCTGGGACACACATATGGCACAGAGCCATTATTAATGTTATTAGTCACACCTGTGCTTTTTCCTGCTATAAAGAATCAAAAATGTCAGTTCACGCAGGTGTTCAGCAGGTGCACTTTCTTTTTATGGAGAATCAGGAACAATCTGGACTACAGATCTCTACTTTCCAAATACTCCAAGGAGACCTGCAGTGGTGTGCCCTGCAGTAGCACATGATGGCCAACCTAGTTTGTTTACTGTTGTTTGTTTTTTGTAAACATTAATCTTACACTCACAAAATCGGTTCCTTTATATTAGAAATGGTGTTGATGCAAAATTATTGAATAAGATGTTAGTTACAGTAATAGTCAGTTGAGTCGAGTTGAGTGGTTTTATTGTTATTTCAGATATATTAAAGTACATATTGAAACGAAACAATGTTCCTCCGGGGACCAGGGTGGAACATAGAACAACAAGTGCAAGACAGTACAGTACACAGTGCACATACACACTACAATAAATACAAAAATACACACTACAATAAATACAGAAAAGTTAATATTCTAAAAAGTAATAAAAGAAGAAGACAGGACAATGGACGATCTACATTGATATACATTTAGCAGCACAGTTATAGCAGCAATGTGAAGTGTAAACAGAGTAACTGCAAATTTTAATATTATTCAAGGATGCAGTAATACAAAGTATGTGTCTGTGTGTGACCAAGTTCATCCTACATGAACGCGTGCTTGTGTGTCATAGTCCATCATGTATGTATGTATGTCAGAGTCCGTCGTGTGTGTGTGTGTGTGTGCCAGGTCCATCAGCTGTGTGCTTGTGTGTGTCCATCAGTTCTGGTTAGAGTTCAGGAGCCTGATGGCTTGTAGATTAAAGCTGTTGCACAGTCTGGATGTGTTTGTTTGGTAGATATGGTACCTCCTTCCGGATGGCAGGAGAGTAAAAAGTCCATGTGATGGATAAGATGGGTCCTCCACAATGCTGAGAGCTTTGCAGAGATGTAGAGATCCTGGTTTCTTGGTTATGGCGGTGGTGTCGAGGGACCAGGTGAGGTTCTCCGCTCAGTGAACACCAAAGAATTTGATACTCTTGACGATTTCCACAAAGGAGCCAACGATGTTCAGTGGAAAGCGGTCACTCTGCGTTGCTCTAAAGTCAATGACCATCTCTTTGTGTCCACATTAAGGGACAGGCTGTTGACTTACACCAGCCTGTTAACAGTTGCACTTCCTCTCTGTATGCTGACTCATTGTTTTTGCTGGTTTAATTAGAGCTGCACATTGTTGTACAGTCATGGGTCAATAGTGTAAACCACAGTGAACTGAGCAGTGTGTCATGGTCTGCAGCCTAGTGTTTTTGTGTTAATGGACTTTGAGTTAGTTAGCTTGCCTTTGTGTTCAGTGAGTTGTTTTATTGTTTCTGTACCTTTAGTTAAATCCCTAGTAGCCTTGATACTTTATATTCATTCATGTGCCTGCCTCACAGTGTTGTCAAGTCTACTGTACGTTCCTGTCTGCGTGTTCTGTTTTACTTTGTGAGTCTTTGTCTCCTGTGCTCTGTCTTTGGTTTACTTCTTCATTCTTCTTTTTGTGATTACGTTCAGCTGTGCTCCCCACCTGATTATCCCTCTGTGTATTTATTGTGTCAGTCTTCCCCTTGTCTCCTGTCAGAGTCTTGTTGAGGTGTTTCTACTGTTTCCCAGGTTATTTTTCCCCTGCTTTAGGTTTCCTTAGTTTTGTTATTCTCCATGTTAATTTGTTCATGTTTTCAGCCATGATAAAGACTCACCTTTTGTTAATTCACGCCCACCAGCCTCCGAGTCCTGCATTTGGGTCCTCACCTTTTACACGCCGCACCGTGACACAGTGGACTGAGAACGCAGCCCCGTGGAGCTCCGGTGCTCAGCGTGGTGGTGCTGGAGATGTTCTTGCTGATCCGAATAGACTGAGGTCTCCCAGTCAGGGTGTTAATGAATTTACACTTAAGGTCAACTGTAAATTAAGTTGTTTTTAATCATTTTAATGTTACTACAAGAACAGCAACCGATAAGAATATTTATTTATTTTCCCTGTCCTGTTCCTGCCGAAATTATATTAACAGTTTCTTTACACCACCTAATACAAAGAAGCATGCTGCTAGTTAATACTACACTGTTCCTTTAAGTTGCATTCCTCAAGCAATTCTGTCCCACTCTAAAGAAACCACCACTGATCCAACTGTTTTGTGAGAGTAATCAACAAGCCTCAGTTCAGGGAGCCTTTTCCAGATATCAGAGTAGTGAAAACTCTTCAGATGTTCTGAATGTGTTCAGACAAAATTTCTTGCAGCAATATGTTCACATGTTGATACAAAGTTATTACCACTGTCCTTGCCACTGACAAATTACTCCAGCAATCAGTGTGTTCACGTTGTGCTATAGTGTAAAAATCCTAATGTTCTCCCCTTTCTTTTGCTATACTCTTAGTGGTCAGCTTATTAGGTACCCCTTTCTAGTAGCAGGTTGGATCTCCTTTTGCCTTCGGGACAGCCTTAATTTTTGTGGCATAGATTTAACAAGGTGCTGGAAATATTCCTCAGAGGTTTCGGTCCATATTGAGATGAAAGCATCACACAGGTGATGTACATCTCCTGTTCCATCATATCCCAAATGAGACCATTTGTTCAAGGAACCAGTTTGAGTGATGTGTTAGTCCGGTGGAAGCAGCCTATAGAAGATGAGTACACTGTGCTTATGGACATGGTCAGTAACAATACTCAGGTAGGCTTTGGTGTTTAAACGATGCTCAAAGTGTGCCAAGAAAATATCCCTCACACCATTAAACCACAGCCTTAACTGTTGATACAAAGTAAGATGGATCGCTGCTTTCATGTTGTTTATGCCAAATTCTGACCCTACTATTTGAATGTCACAGCAGAAACTGAGATTAATCAGACCAGGAAACCCCACCAATCTTGTATTAACCAATTTTGGTGAACTCGTGTGAACTTTATCTTCATTTTCCTGTTCAGTAGTAGTGGACCACCGTGTGGCGTTCTGCTGCAGTTGCCCGTCTGCTGCAAGGTTTGATGTGCTGTGCTGTGTGTTCAGAGATGCTCTTTGGTTATTTGAGCTACTGTTGCCTTCTGTTAGTTCTAAGCAGTATGGATGTTCACCCCTGACCTCTGCCTCCAACAAGGCATTTTCCCCAGAGACCTGCCACTCACTGCATGTTTTCTCTTTTTCGGACCGTTCTCAGAACAGTACTCTGGCAGGGAAAGTGTTAAATGCTGCCGAGACACATTTGATAGGTAGAAGAGAAATCTAAAATTTAAAGTTTAAATCGAGAAATCTTTTCCACTATAAATCAGCAAAAATCTTTATTACTAGGTTTAACCTGTCCATGGCATATTGTCCCCAAGATAAATGCCATTATCCATACTGACCTATATTCATATTTCTCACTCCGCTGGATTAAAATGATGGAGGCTCTGATCTTTATTCACGGGTTACCATGGTGAATCCTGGCATCAAATCACCACTGATGACATACAGAGAGTTTATTGAATTTAGTCCAATCATTTGTCCCGAAACAGAAAACTCAGTTTCTCATCTAAATTCAAGACAGACTTTGTTAATCGGTTTTATGGACCTGGCCTGGGAGAGAACATCACCACAGTTTAGAAAAACATTGTTCAAGGTTTTCAAAAGAAACTGAATGGATCAAAATATTACAGGGTCTGAAATGGCAAGTAATTTTTGAATCAATTAGTTTTCAGTGAGAAAAAGCTCGTCCTAACAGCATGTATTACCACTGGATCATGGGAAATAAACGTGTGTTATTGTTACCTCTGCTTTCATGACAGAATAAACAAAAAAAATCATATTTATAAATCCAGTGGATGATGCATTTTAATAGATTTCTGAGCAGTGATGTATTGTTAAATCTCCTGAACTTGCTGTTTGCCTTTAAAAGCTTTTTCAGATGTAGCTGAAGCTCTTTTTATTTTACAAACTCCAAAGACTGATTTCTTTTACTCTCTGTGTTAATGCAGGCATTCACTCAGTGTTTCTGGTGCTGCACTAGTTTGGAAAGCTGTGGGAAAATATTGTCAAACGTCTGGATATTCCCCATAAATCAAGAGCAACAACAGTCGTTTTCAAGGAATCCAAGAGCAGTGGAGGTTATTGTAATCAATGTCTGCACAAAAAAAAAAAAAAAAAAAAAAAAAAATGTCTGCACACAGTATCTTTATCAACATTTTCTATGTTGCTCAAACAGCAAAGAATTGATCGTACAAAAGAAACGGAGCTTTCAGGGGATTTTAGTTCAACCTAAAAAGGACACAGAGACATGTGGGCAAGTTGCAAGAAGATGATAAACCTTAATGGAACTTACTAAAAGAAACACAGGCACCAAACAAAGGGCAACTGAAGTGGTCTAGGTGCAACTCAGAGAAAGTCCATAAAATGATAAAGAAAAATCTAAAGAAACTCACTGCTTACCCTCAACAAATGAAGCATTACAGAGGTACAAATACAGGGTGCACATAGCAACTGGCAAGCAAACAGAAAGGAGGGTAAGACTGTAAATACACAGAGAACTAATTGACTAAGTGAACACAGGTCAAATAAATGAGAGTGGAGCAATGAGCCATACATGGGAGCAAGAAGGGAAGGAGGAAGGGAACAAATGAAAGCGAAGAAACAAAGACAATCACACAATGTAAACGATTAACAATATAAAATACGCATAAAAAAACTGAGACAATAGCTATTTGCTAGCTATTATCATATGTTCAATCTTCATCACAGTGACCTTATTTAGAGATAAGCCTATAGTTACACACAATTATCAGCCCACTCTTACTTTATTTTAAGCTTTCTTGATTTAAATGATTTCAGTGTTGGTTACATGCGTATAGATAAATAATTGCCTTTCCTTTCTCCATTTGATGATTGTTTTTGCATTCAGAAAACAGCTCTTTCTATAATGGTGTCACAAAGACACAAAGCAGTGTGTCACTGTGTAAGAATTCAACAAATGCTCTGTGTGATTTGAATTTTAAAATAAATCAGTAGCAAATCATTTTATGGCTTTTCTTTGCTGCACAGATAAATTAGCATTAAATGATGACTAACAAGGTCATATTCTATTAAGTACAACAATGAAAACAAGTTTTGATATTCTGATTTAATATTATTTATTATTATCAATGGTATCCATTTAGTTGTAAAATTATGTATTTTAATTATATTAATTGATTTAATTCTCTATGATTGTCATTCAGAAAAAAAAAAAAAGAATTATTGTTGTCTCTGAGGATGGAACACACTAATGATAATCGGTTGAGATAACATAAATTTTCATTGCTTCTTTAACCTGGTGTCAGGCAAACTGGATGCTCAGGTGCCAGAACAGATCATCCACAATCAATGTCTGTCCTGCAGGGAATCAGAGGGTGCAAGGTCAGTCAACAAAGCAAATATTCCCTGTTCTCTCAGCAGCGGGTGTTAGAGCCCATTATGTGTGGTAACTCCCTTTGGATGTGTCCCGCTGTCCAAGGCTCTGTGCCCTCTGGCCCTCATTTGAAAGACAGATGTGACCTTCAAGCTGAGAACTGAACGCCGTAGCACTGATCCTCACATATTTTTATTATGCAGCGCACTGAAGAAGGGAGGAAAATATTCTTCCCGGTGGTAAAAAAAATAAAGAGAATACAGTTTGAATAAAGTAAACATTTGTTTTGCTTTCGTGTAAGGCACACATATATATATTCCTGTTAATCACAATGGGTAGAACTCAATGCAGTTACACTTTGCCGCTCATCTTTTATTAAAATAAGTTCCAACAAAGAACTAGCCGTTACATTTTAAAGCTACAACTTTTTAAGGATAAGATTAACATCTGTTGATGGGCAAGAATAAATGAGGAATAAAAGTAATAAGTGAACCCCCTACTTTCAGCTTTTATCATGTCTTTATGAAGCCCACGATGTTTCAAATGGTGTCACTAATGGAATTAAAATAATAATAATAATAAATAATGTTTTTACCCATGTGTGAATTCTCTTATTTTAATAATTTTAAGAAATTAAATTGGGCTGTTTAAATAGTTGGTTAAAAAGAAACAGGCTCATGACAATGAATTGTTTTAATATGGAATTCTTGTTTTACAGCCTGAAAAAGGTTCAAATTTTTATTATCACAGGAGACAACAAGACCTTATGAGATATACTGAGGTAATAAATGAACAGACTGTGTTTACCTTTTTTGTCGAGGTCCTGTACATTTAAGGAGAAGTAGATCAGAACTGTGTAACATCCTTATGAGAATTTAACTTTTTTATAACAAATTTTATTAAGGCATCTTGATTGAGCAGCTGAACATCGAATGCATAACTTGAAGCATCCCAGGTACAATGTGTAAAAAGACCAATTTTTTTGATATTTCATGAATTATATGACAGACTTTGTTTTTCAGTTGGTATCAATGCCCTGTGCACATTTCTGCCAGCATAATATAGTTGTAGTATTTGTCATTTTGTGAGAAGGGACTGGAGGAGAAGAAGTAGGTGGAATGTGTTACTTATCTAAAATGATAGAGACCTTTTTGCTGAGTCACATGCACATTGTGCCAGCTGCTAAATTATCAGACAGTTGGTGAGTGAGCTGTTATTTATTTCATGAGATGGTCTGTATGCAGTACACATCTATGGATGTGTGTGTGTGTGTATATCTAGAAACTCTACTATGGCTAGATGTTGTATTTATTGAGCCAGATAAATAAAATGATTGTGAATCTGAAATAAAGAAGCAAATATCCTGGACTTCGAAATCTAATCGGAAGCGTTGATACACAATAATTCATTAAGGAAGGATAATTTTCATTTCACACCCCGAGGATTAAGCCCCCTGCAGTGTACTTTAACATCTTTAACTGTCACACAGCATCCATTGCTAACGTTGATGGTCTGACTAACAGTGGCATTTATTTGAATTAGTGTTTATGTCTTTCTCTGGCACGAGGATCAAAAGGGGATGCTGGGGGAATCTGCGGTGGCAATGCAACAAAAGCCACTGAGAGGAACTACATTTGCTGCCGCTCCAAGTAACTGCTGGGTATTTTTATTGGCAGAGGCACGAGCATGAAGGCAATTATACAAAGCCTGTGGGGTGAAAACTTGGTGTGACCCTGGCTCCCATCAGAAAAAGGTGTTTGTTTAGATTAAACTCCTCTTCTTTTTAAACTTATGAATATTCTCGACCAAAACTCAAGATTTATACTAAACCAGCTGCTGACTGAATATTGGAGGCGAGAAAGACTTTGCAAAAACTTAAATTTACCAAAAATTACTTTGGGCACTTCTGATTTACAGTCTACAACTGTAGTTTAGTATCTTTATATAAGTAATAAAATTAGTTTTAAAAAGATAGGCATTTTTTTTCTTCTCTTGATTATACCTAATTTATTTACAAAATGTTATGAAAATTATTACAAGCCAAAACGGTACAGTTGTGGGCCAGACTTAAATGATGAGCTGAAACTTGACTCCTTTCACGTGGTTCCATTGTTGTCACATCACACTTAGGCTGAGTGTCAGGATTAGAGAATTTAGTTCATCTTTTATGCAGCAGAAATTTACTCAGCCCTTACATCTAAGTAGGTCAGATTTGATCTACTTAGACATTTGACAGCAGTAAAAATAATATAAATGACATTCTTTTAGCCCACCTTTTCCTAAAATGACCCAAAATACACAAAAATGCAAATAGTCAAAAATTTCTATTGTACAGATCCTACAAATTATTGTAAACTGAGTCTGTTCCAAGTGAAATTGGACCTGAATCTATTCAGATGGCTCAAATCAAGAAACAGGGGAAAGTTTTCGGGAATCTTGAACCTGTGTAACTGTATATGCCATGTCTATGTGTATTTTAAATGAGACAGTGGTGACAGAGTTCCCCAGACAGCTCATTCTAAGACAGTTTTTAGTGTTGCTGAGCCTACAGTCTCAAACTCTTCCACTTGGCCTGCTTATTCAGAGATGGCATGTTGTGTTTCTGAGCCAGTTAAACCTGAAATTGGATGTTTTGTGTTACAGCCTGTAAAACCAGAGACTGCTAATGTTCTTGGGTGAACTCAATCAGAAACTGTTTATGATTCGAGATTCAAGAGCATTTCATTGTCATGTGCACAGTAAACAGTTACTGTACACTGAACAATGAAATTCTTGTTCTGAACTTCTTCTGCTCTGGCTCAATAATAAATATGAAAAAATATAAAAATATACAAAATATACAATATATGTGTTATAATATATCTGAGCTGGCTCTTTCAGAAACTGTATGTTGTGGTTTTGAGCTGGTCTCCTTTGAAACTGTTAACTGTGCACCAGAGCCTGCCTTCCTAGAGACTTCCAATTATGAGTCAGAGCTGAAGCCTTTTGAAACTGTTTACCATACACCTGTGCTGACCTTCCCAGAGACTGTGGCTCCACCTGGGGCCTCACAAGAGACTGGGCCTAACCCCGCACCCATTCCTATTCCAATGGTGAAGAAGTCTAAGGTCCAACCAGTCCCCACACCTGTTCCTGTTCCAAAAGTAGGGAAAGCTAGTACGCAGTCTTAGCCTGAGCCAGAGCAATTGGGTCCAGTGTCACCTGAACTTGAAACTAAGCCTGAGGGTTCTGCGTCTACTGTGGGTTTCTGCCACTTCCATTATCGTTAAGTCTTCTGCTAAGTTTTCAGATGGCCCTTGTCACTGTCACTGGCCCCCAGTCTATCCACCAGCGGTGTTCCACCCCCAGTGACGTCATCCTCATCCTGTTCAGCCTCCTGAGGGTTTACTTCATCACTGGCCTCCAGCCAAACCACCAAAGGTGCCCTGTTGTCTTCACCCTTGCTGGCGTCCTGTGGAGCCTCCTGATGGTCTCCGTCTTCGCCACTGCTGCTTTCATGTCCAGTGTCCTGACGAGTGCTGTCTGCTATGACAACGACACCGGCTTCAAGACAAGGGTCTCCGTCGCTGTGTTGGCCTCCAGCCAAGCCACCCGAGGGTCCTCTGATGCCAGTTTCTAAAAAAGACACTAGAATATCTCCACTTCTGGTTTTCTGGATGGCACCCTGAACACCCTGCACCCTGCCACTGGGTCGTATTCTGCTGCCCACACAGTCAAACCCTGACAAAATGCAGTGGTTGTGCACTATGTTGTTGCAAAGTTATCCCTTTGGCTCCCAAGGCAAATATGATTTATGATTGTTTGGCACGCTGGAGATTATTTTGTAGAGCTGTGGCAGTGCTCATGCTGTTTCTCTGTATACACAGGAGCAGATAGTGGTCCTGCTGATGGGTTGAGAACCTTCTACAGCCCTGCCCGGCTCTTCTAGAGTAACTGCCTGTCTGCTGGGATCTTCTCCATACTCTTGAGATTGTGCTGGAAACGACAGCAAACCTTCTGACGTATTGATGTGCCGTCCTGGAGGAGCTAGACTGCCTGTGCAACCTCTACAGGGTCCAGGTATCGCCTCATGCTACCAGAAGTTACACACTGACCCTAGACAAATGCAAAACTAGTGAAAAAAATTTTTTGAGCAGCGTCTTATGCTTTTTTGTTGCAGCATGTATCTAAGTACCTGATGTTGCAATGCTGCACTCCTACAACTTCCTGTGTACGGCAGTGTCAGTTATACAGTTAAATGCTCAAAATGGAAACACACAGTCATGCTACTGCTGATTGAAACCAGTCTTCTCAGTGCATATTGACTTGAAATATTATCCCCTCTCTTTATGAGAATTTACATGTTTCACATCTTATTTGGTAGCGCACGTGTTGTAGAGATGATCTGTGATTCAGAGAGATGCACTGCTGCTTCTTATGAGACACTTTTTAAAAATGTGCTCCTTATAAATTTCACTTAAATTTCCCAGCCCATTAAATAACTGTGTAATGATAATTAGTTATAAAGCATTTAATTCTACATGAAAGGCAAATGCTATTTTTCAATTACTGTGCACATCAAAATTGCAAGTTAATTAGCTAAGGTCACATTCTGAGAACTGCTAGTTAGGAGTAAATTAAATATTTCTATAAATAAATAAATACTAAACAATTTGGTGGTGACACAAAATTATACAACTTAACTGTCAACTCTAAGGAGTTGGACACCTCAGTATTCTTGGATGACAGTTCCCAATATTTAGTAAATAAACTCCCCAGAGAACCAATGATGATCTGCATAAAATTTAGATGGCGGCAACTGTTGTAATATGAGGCTTATAACTAACACTGCACAAATCTTTGCTCCCTGTTGATGAAAATCTCTAAGAAGAAAAATAATATATAGCAGCTCATTGCAGAGATGATAATTGTTGTTCCTAACAGAATTCACAGTATGTGGGAGTGTGGTTAAGCAGCTTGGCTTGAGAGCTGGCACAAGGGCCAGTTCCAGCTCAAAAACAAAACATGTGCAGTGCAGTGTGCATTATACCTGTGAACAGAGTGTGCTGCATGACAACTTTGATCAGATACCCGCATAACCTTTTCACCCAGTATGCCTTGATAATGAGCTCAAACAAGTACAGTAAATAAGAGGAAGCCACATTTTCTCAGCAACACTGCAGCTGACAGAAAATGCTGTGCGCATTACGAGTGAATAAAACACAAGCGGAATAATGAATATTTAAAATTAGAGAGGGTGTCCTGGGGCTGAGACATGGATAATAGCTTCACTGAGCAACCTTGGTTTGATATACAGCTAGGTCCATAATTTGTTGGACAATGACACAATTTGTGCAGGTTTTTTTTCTCAGTAAGCCATCGCAGAATATTTAAAATCAAACAGTCAATCAATGTCATTCAAGTGCAGATGTCTGGCTTTAATTTAATGTGTTTTATACAAATTTTGCATGAACTATTTAGCAGTTACAACCATTTTTATACATGTGTCCCCATTTTCAGAGGCTCAAACATTCTTTGTCTAACAAATTGTGGCTCTAACTGTAATATTGAGCATGGTGTTTTATTTACATAATAATCATCACCAGCTGCATATGGAAAACAACACTGAATACCAAAATACACCACTGCCAAATGGTGAATATGGAAACAGCTGCCCCTATTATGTTCTTTGTACTACTTCAGTAGTTCCTATCAGCGCCCCACTCTACAATATTTTATACTACTGTCCTGTTGGACATTACAAACAACTTACAAAGAATAGTTTATTAATTAATTTTTTTACATAACTAATAGTTAATTGATGAATTGAACTAAAACAAGTAAAGATTTTTTTAGGAAGTATCTCACAGCTATTTAAATAAGTTAAAATCTAGCACAATGTAATTTAATTTGGATGACTGTGGACTTGAACTCCAAAGCTAAATATTTTGTCTCTTCCTGGAAAGATGTGGGGCTTTGGCCTCCTTCCCAACTCTTTTAGAAGTGCTGAGAGATGCACAAGAAGAGCCAGGTGAGACTGGGAAGCCATCTGGAAGAGCCGTTTGGTTTCATAGTGAGAACTCTCTGCTAGAAATAATTAGAACATTGTCTGAAGCCATTTCAGCCCGAGGTCTGGATTCTTTCAAAATGTCTTTAGCACAGTTGGCCTTGTGTGTGAAAACAGTTGGGAAAAAGGGCAAACGCATTCACTTAGATAAAACTTCACGTACACAAAAACGCTTTAGTATCCATGTAAATGTTTTGCAAGCTGAACTGATGGCCTCCCTGGGTAAGCTGCTTATTATCCAAACACAAATGCTTTATTCTGTCGATGGATACAGTGCACAGTCACACTGAGTCTTGCTGCTGGGTGACAATGTTGGCTTTATAACCAGTGGACCAGGGGACAGCTGTAAAGCCCTGTTGTGTAAAGAGTTCATTGGGATGTGACTGAGAGAATCTAGCAATTCTTACTCCATCTTTCATAAAGCTTTTAGTTGTTTCAGAAGTTTTTGTGTGCGATGTTGAGTCTTTCTTACTACTTTCTTTCATAAAAAAAAGGCAGGTCTGTCTTTTTAGTGCATTGTAAAGGGTTTATGCAATGCACCCACAAAACCCTCCCTTCTGAATAGGAGTGCTTAGGGGAAAGTGTTAGACTACAGCCCCCACTGTTGCTATGCAACCACAGAAAACCCAGATGCACCTTTACTTAAGTTTCAGTGTTTTTTTTTTTTAAACTTTCAGCCTCCACTGTATTCAGTTTATGAAGTCACTCAGCATTGTTAGGAAGTTGCAGGAGAAATGTCTTATCGCTGAAAAATAAATGTGACTGCAGAAAGAAGCCCCCAGCGGACAAACAGACAGAGCTGTGTATGTCTCTCTTTGAAAGACTTTCTGCGGGAAAACAAGATTGTTGCTTTTCCTCACCTTTTTTTTGCAATATTTCAACCAGGTTTTCTTTATTCTTTGTTCTAAATACTTAAAGGATGCACAAAGGGCAAACATAGACACTAGGTTTAACAGTCATTCCTATCAGATTTTCATAGCTTTAAAGGTGTCAGTAAAAGCACAAGCAAATATTTACTATCCTTTATACATCTCAGTAGACAGCGTCTACGCAAACTTTCAAACACTATAAAAGTTTTGCACTGAAATAACAAATACAAGAAAACAGAAGAAAGACTAGGAGAAAAATGTTAATCCAAACACAAACTAATCAGGTAAAAATGTAAAATATGTATAATTAATTAAAGGGAACAAATCCACTTTTTTAGCCCTTAAATACATTTTTTGTGAACTTTGAGCGTCTAGGAGTGCAGAAATTTTTTTATTTATTCTCTCTCGGTGCTACGTAGATATCTTTATATTCTTTTTGGGTCATATTTTTGAGTCTGTTCAGTTTTCTCTATTCCCTGTTACATTTTCTTGTCTGTTACTTAACAGTATTTGCTGTGGGACTGCTAAACAAGGTCATGGACTTCCGGCTTAGTTATTTCGTGAATCCACCATTTTTTTCTCGCAGCGATTTTGTAGTCCAAGTTCAGTTATGCCGAAGTTGCAAGTAGACAAGTCAAAATGTTCGGTTCTTGGGTGTGCTAACCCATTCCTTACATAGCCCCCCCCAGGGTCAGAGCGTCTTCGAAGTGCCTGTTTCTCTGCCGGTAGATAATCGTATCGCTGCTATAAAACTACAAAAATGGCCGAACAGGGTGGAGTGGAACGCTCTGCGACCTGGAGGGGGGGCTCTAGTCAAGTTGCTCTAAGACGCGCCTCAGAAAACGGGCAACTGAGGGGTCTGTGGAGCTACAATAATGAGGAATTCAGACCAAAGCATTGTAGTTCTACTTTACATATACCACAAGCAAATGATTTACATATGAAAAGGAAGGATTTAAAGCATGATATGTGCCCTTTAGTGAGCCTCGCTGGAAAGGAGGGTCCATCCATTAGTTGAACCTCAATCCAAGAGGAACAATGCGGTTTTCTTCCTGGTCATGGAACGCTGGACCAGCGCTTTATCCTCTTGAGGATATTTGAGCGTGCTTGCAAGGTTGCCCATCCAGTCTACATGTGTTTTTGTGCACTTGGAGAAGGTGTTCGACTGAGTCCCTCTGGG
This sequence comes from Archocentrus centrarchus, assembly GCF_007364275.1. Lineage (NCBI taxonomy): Eukaryota > Metazoa > Chordata > Actinopteri > Cichliformes > Cichlidae > Archocentrus > Archocentrus centrarchus. The sequence goes on along the minus strand of NC_044355.1, from coordinate 5,826,763 downwards.
TATCCAGTGCCAGATGCTGCAGGAGTATGGGGTGTTTGGCCCATTGTTGTGGGACATTCAGTCCCTGCACAACCACAGCAAGAGCTTGGTCCGCATTGCTGGCAATAAGTCAGACTCTTTTCCTGTGGGTGTTGGACTACGCCCTTTGTCAACGATTATGTTCATAATTTTTAATAGACAGTATTTCTAGGCTCAGCCAAGTGGCAGAAGACTTCCACCTGTTTGGCCTCAGAATCTCATCTTTGCTGATGATGCGGCCCTGTTGGCTTCATCAGGTGGTGGCCTCCACCTTGCAGTGGAACGGTTCGCAGCTGAGTGTAAAGTGGCTGGTATGAGAATTAGCACCTCAAAGTTTGAGGCCATACTGTAGTCCTCAGCTGGAAAATGGTGGAGTGCCCACTCCAGGTCAGGGATGAGTTACTGTTCCAAGGGGAGGAGATAAAGTATCTTGGGGTCTTGTTCATGAGTGACTGGAGAAGGGAGCGGGAGATTGGCAGACAGATTGGGGATGCATCTGCAGTAATGCGGACGCTGCACCTGTCTGTCGTGGTAAAAAGAGCGGCAAGCCTGAAAGCAAAACTGCCAATTTAATGGTCCGTATTAATTTAATCTATGCCCGTACCCTGACCTATGGTCATGAGCTTTGGGTAGTGACAGAACGAGATACAAGCAGCGGAAATGAGCTTCCTCTTAAGGGTGGCTTGCCTCTCCCTTAGAGATAGGGTGAGGACTGGATGGATGGATGGATGGATGGACTCGGCTATAGTGTGTTAGAACAAATTAGAACCAGTGGACTGTAAGTTCTAACTTGTGATTGAGGTGATAAATGATGGTCAGATTACTGATGATCTTTTCACACAGGAATGAGGCTGCTTGTCTCTATAGGCTGATCACCATCATGAAGCTTCAGAGACCGTTTTACTCCAAACTTAGGCTTTGTAACTGCTTGGTGTGAGACAGCAGTCCTGGTGCATGGCTGCAGTTCAGTAAGTTGAAATGAGCTGCAGAACTTACCTGATGTACACGGCCATCATGTGTTTTACACACAGTGAGAGTGTTTCCAGGCTGTTTTTGTGAGTCTTCTGCACAATCTGTCTGAATCCGTTTCATTTCTGGTTTTAGTTAGCAGTAGTTTATACACTGAACCAACAGTGGCTTAATAAAAAGTTGGAACGGAACTGAATCCGTTCAACACCACTATATGCAGTGTGATCTCTACTGACATGGGATCCCGAGTGCTGAAAGTGAATGTCTGATTTCATTGTGGTTTGCACTGCAGACTGTTTCATAATGCAGCCTGAAAATCAGGTGGATAAAAAAAAGGTAGCCTGTTTTTTAATCAATGGGGATACAAATAAGTACATTTTTTTATCGCTCAAGTAAGACATATTTTATTGGTGGGGATGAAAATGTGTACACTTTTATTCCCTCCAGAATAAAAAATAATTTAGAGAGGTAAGGATGTGTAGATTGGGGGAAGGGGGGGGTATCTTCTGTATTGTCTTCTGTACATTAGACTGTGAGATAGCCAAGGGGAAATAAATCACTCTTACTTCGCTTACTTTGCTTCAACCTTTGAATGTAGCTAAAAATACAGTACAATACAATCCTGTGATATTTAAACCTTTTACTTATAACCTTTAATGTAGGGCTTTTTAAAGTTGTCATGCGATATGGAAAAATAAGGGGACTTGACCTCAATTAGCACCTTGCCATTGCCTTGGCCAGGCAGGGAAGTTTTACCTTTCTTTCTTTCTGGATATAAATTTTCAACACTTTATTTCAACACTTTTATTTTCACTTTATTCATTATTTCTATTCTAATAGGATTCTGGCAATTTGTGAGAAATTTTTCCTAATTTGCAAATTAATTGACCTCAACCATCAAAACAGCATCAGTTCATCCTTGAGTGCTAATGGATGATGTTTGCCTTAAGGGCATATTGCCAGGCTTTCTTTTCTGTTATCTCCATTTTCATTGGACCTTTGGTTAGGGCTAAGATCACAGTTTCAGTTAAAATGCATCCTATTTGCAGTATTAACCACACCATAAATAGCTTGTCTGGCAATTAACCCTAAAGGCAAATTTCCTTTAAGTTCCCCTTGAGTCCAAGTGAATATTTGTTTTATATTTCCAGGAATTCCCAAGGTGTTTGTGAGATATAGCATTCACAAGTTGAGTTATGGCCAAAATTTGTGTTGTTAGGTTACATTGACCGTGAATCTTAACTTCATATCGCTGCAATCAGCAAATCATTTACTCCAAATGGACATTTGCAGTAAACTATATAGTACCAACAGCCAGCCACAGCTGAACGTGTTCCTGTTTGTGCTGAACAGTGAACTGAGCAAATACCTTTCTCAGCTATAGAATGAGAGTGAGAGTACACAAAGTTCTGCCAGAGTGAATAGCTGCCTTGAAGTGAGAGTGCTGCAAGTGATGGACTGTAAATGCCAATAGAGCTCATTGGTGCAGCTACTGTTCCAGACAGTGCAGGTCCCAGAGGTGTTGCTGAAATAAGGATTTTGGAACATTTTAAGGGGTTTTAATGAACAAACTCCAAAGAGATTCAGACAGAGGAAATCTCACGTGTTAGTTACAATATCAGCCACAGTGGCAACACAATTTGAGTTGAGGCAACATGTCTATCTTGCGAAAATATCTGCACATGATTGCTAATAGCAATAAATTACAAAAGGGTAATACCATGAGCCAACAAATGAAAGCAATCTCCTTGAGATTCCAGAGTAGTATTTTTTGGTGGGAATTGGCAGTGATTGATGGGAAGCATGGATCGTGGGAGGACATTCAACTGATGTTGAATATAGCTCAGACTATTAGAGCTCAGTGTAAGAAATGAACAGGAACTAGCTCCTTTTTTGGGCCTGAGAAAATTGGTGCAAAATTGTGAACAGTGAACGTAAGCTAGTGCATTTAAATCTGATTGAACTGAACTTCAAATTACATCTTGCAAAGTGTGAGCTTTCACAACACTGCCAACAACTGATGCATGTCGGTAATTGTCTGATGTTTCATGTGATTCTTAGTTATGTAATAATTGACTTAAGTCTCCTCGAGAACTTTACAGAAGATCTTAGAGGTAAAACTCTGGCATGATGTGTCTACGTTTGTGGTTTCTTGCGTTTTGGTTGATAAACTGAATCGAACGCTCATAAAAGTGTCCATAATAAACATCCTGTGCATTTCCTGACAATATTATAAGCATTAGTGGCAGAATATGAAGTCAGATGCAGTGACCAGGGAATAATCACATTTTGAAGCTAGAGCTCGGGTCAAACCTTTCTAAAAAGAGAGAGAAACGGGTTTGCAGTTGCTATGGTGACAATATAACATTTGATAGCAGTCTTGCCTTTAATGGGCTCCCTTAGTCTTCTTATCTATCAAGAGACAAAGCTTGAGTCAGAAGTATTTGTGAACTTAAAAGAAACTGACAAAATTTAGTGCTAGTCACAATAGAAAGTTAGACAGTGAAGCAAAGGGATGTATTTTATTACTAATAGAATAGACAACTGTAGCTCTCTCCTTTCTAGTCCACCATATATGATATTGTCGTGGTCCCCCTGTCCTCCTGTGCTGTTCTCCACTTGTTTCTGTCTCTCATTGCTCTCTTTCTCTGTGATTGTGTTTGTGTGAGTGACCCTGCTTTATGTTTCAGGGTCCTATTCCTGCGTCTCTGCCCTCACACCTGGAGGTAACAAGCTCACCTGTTTGCAACCTGGTGTTATTTCGCGGATACTCGAGATGATGGAGAATCTTCAGTCTTTGTAGGATGAATTGTTCCTGAGATATAGTTAGTGAAGCTGGTTCTCTTGTTTGTTGTTTACCCCCCCCATACACATACACAGCAGACCACAGTGCCAACAAAGTAACATACAGATAAAAACAATAGTACAATAAAAATAATGATAATAATACACATAAAACCTGGAAGTGTGAGTGAGTGAGACTTTGTGAGGAGAGGAGTTTCTCGAGAAGGTGAACTTTGGAAATAGCTTGCTGGTTCGGAGCTCTGGAGCCCTTTGTTTGAACTGTTGCAAATCCTCTGTGCTTGTAAATAAACTTGTTGAACTTTTTATCTCAGTCCAGCACTTGAGTCCTCCTGCCTGAGTGGCCCTTGACAGATATATTGGCTGCATTTTATTCAAAGTTGTGCGAGTGCAGACTAATATAAAAATGGAAAGCTCACATTTAAGCTGTTTGTCTTTTAGTATTTTAACCATTACATTTTTGTATTATTTTATTAGTTAATCTAATACAGAAATACAAACATTTTAATGGCAAAACTACCAAGAAGGTAGCAGAAAGTAAAAAGCCATTCATTCCTTACTTTTATATAATATGTATAATTATATGCTTTTATATGGTTATACTTACTTATTATCATTATTATTTTAATGATTCAATTTTTATATCAACATTTTAAAATTTTTCTGTCATCGGTGTTGTGTAAGATTTTCATTATTTTCATATGTGCCACTCTAAATTGTACCACAGGCACAGAAAAATTCTGGAAAAATAATTATATGTACCTAATCTGAATTTGTCTGTAACAAAGAACAAACATGATAAAAAAGGTCAATGCGAAATTGCTGTCTGATGCCTCCGTAATCACTCTGTGTTATTTTAATGTGCATTGGTGCTCTTTTTTTTTCTTTTAACATTGATGAATAAATTAATTTCACAATTCATGCAGTAAAGAAAAGGACCTGTGTTGGCATTTTTTTGCATTTTTGCAGCATGTGCATCAGTGCTTCACTCAAACATAATCAGGAACTGAAACATGCTGAATGTTTAGTTCTGTTTTCTACAGTGATTAAGAGTAGGACCCGTGTGTGTGTGTGTGTGTGTGTGTGTGTGTGTGTGTGTGTGTGTGTGTGTTTGTGTGTGTGTGTGTGTGTGTGTGTGTGTGTGTGTGTGTGTGTGTGTGTGTGTGTGTGTGTGTGTTGCATGGTGATCCTGACCCCACCCATCACACACACACACTATGTTGCCAAAATATTCACTCAGCCATCCAAATCATTGAATTCAGGTGTTCTAGTCACTTCTATGGCTACAGGTGTATAAACCAAGCACCTAGGTATGCAGACTGCTTCTACAAACATTTGTGAAAGAATGGGTCGCTCTCAGTTCAATTATTTCCAGTCGCTACAGACCTCCAAACTTTATGTGGTCTTCAGATTAGCTCAAGAACAGTGCGTAGAGATCTTCATGGAATGGGTTTCTATGGCTGAGCAGCTGTACTTCTCTGACTGCGTTGTGCCAAGTATGAAGTTTGGTGGAGAGGATTATAGTGTGGGGTTGTTTTTCACGAGCTGGGCTCAGCCCCTTAGATCCCATTATGACTGTGCATCAGTGCACAAAGCAAGGACCATAAAGACATAGATGAGTGAGTCTGGTGTGGGGGCCTTCTCGACCAACATTTTTGTCTGACCTCACAAATGTACTTCTGGAAGAATGGTCAAAATTTCCCATAAATACGCTCCGAAACTTTGTGGAAAGCTTTCCCAGAAGAGTTGAAGCTGTTATAGCTGCAATTGATGGGCCTCATATTACACCCTACGGATTAATAGGGATGTCAGTCAAATTCATACTGTATATGTGTGAAGGCAGATGAGTGAATACTTTTGGCAATATTGTGTATGTTCAGAGAGAAATCTTTTTCCTGTACCGGAGAAATACACTTTGAACATTTTAATGTGACAGTTTGTCAACTTGAATCACAATTGATGGGATAAGATGGCAATATGTAAATTATACTGTCTTTTCAAAAAACAATCATGCATTTAGTGAGCTACTCAACAGAATATATTTTTTTGTCTGAAATATTATTGTTTTATTTGCTGAACAGTTGCTCAAATAAAACTTCCTCAAATACTGATATCAGTTTTTGTAACAACCATGTGTGCTGTGCCAGGCGGTGTAACTCCTCAGCTGGGGTAGCTGTAATTGTGTGGCTTGAGGAAGCTCTTTGCACCTAGCACTGTCTGCATTCTTCAAAGATCTAATCTACAGTGAGCGCCTTTGTAATTGCGACGTCATCATCTCTCTCCATTGACTGTCCTTCAGATGAAGGAATAAATTAATAATCTCTTTCTGAATGTGCTTTCCTATTGTAGTGACACTTTTCACCTTTGCCCACATGTGTTTTTCTTCTGAGTGGCAGGAAGATGACAGTTGGTCCCATAGAGCTTTAAACTTCTAAGCCAATACACAGACTTTTAGAATAGAAATTTGGGCACTTTCCTTTCTCCCTTTGGCTAGACCAGACACTGAGGAGATTAATGAGGTACAACTAACTTTTATCCCCTTCAAGAAATCAGGGGCATATCTGTCCTGTCCAAAAATGTAACCATCACAGTGTCTTTTCTTTTGATGTGTTTGAGATGACTGTTAAATTGTCAAATCACACACGGACAGGGCATCCTCAGCTCTGGAAAACTTAAAAAAACAAAAAGATAAAGTAGCATGTGTTTTAGTTGATGAAAAGCAGTGACAATAGGTTAGTGTGACAAATATTTTGCCACAGCCTCTTGTAGTTCATTACACTGGTTACATAAAAGAGTGCATGTTCAAAAATGAAATATATTGTATCCTTCATTGCATTTGTATCTGGTCAGAGTCCCAAAATAAATTCATCAGACTGTACTGAGTATGTGTAAATTGGGCTGCCTCTTTTCTCCCTCAGGGAAGGGGGGGGGGGGGGGGGGACTTAAGATTGATGTAATTTTCTAAGAAAGAAATTTACCATTTTTCATTTGGGGTGAAATTATTCAGGCGCATGTTATGTGATCAAAGATTAAGACTTTAGGCAGTTGCCGAAAAACATATTTTTGTGAATTACATAGTTATCTTAATCCACAAATAACTATATTATATAGGCTGTACTATATTCTTTAGAAATATGTTTTATCCTGAATGCTCCATCATATTGGCACACACTGGGAAGTGATCTCCAATTAACCTGTCAATCAAATGTAGTTATTTTAGGTCAGAATTAATTTCTTCCATCGGTCCAAGGTGAAAGGTCTCATTTTGCTATTACTTTCTCAAAAGTCTTCATATGTGGAGCAATTTAAAACTAACAGGCTTAATAAGGGAAACTGACGACCACACAACCTGGAAACTGACAGACTAATGCACAATCTCAAAGCTTATGGTGCTGAAACTGTTATTAATTGAGAATAATTATTGCTTTCACAGACTGAATTATGTGAGAAAAGCGGTTAGAGAGCCCTCTAAATGACTTGGTAAGAGGTTGGTTAAGCTCCCTTTGAATATTTTTAGATAGCTGTAAAAAGATTTTTACTTAAATCTTCACTCTAGGTATTACTGAAAACTATATGTACAATCATTTTGTTATAAATGATTGGAAAAAAGTAGCTTGATCGTAAAACTAAACAGCTAAAAGGGTCAAAATAAACTTCCTTCTGCTTGAAGAAAAAAATATATGAAAAACAAATATATACATAAATAAAAATCTATGTATGTTGACTCCAAGAAGCAGTGATGTACAGTACATGGTAAACAACATGCTGAACCCTTATTGCAAAGGATGAACTGCAAACGATGAATGATGTTGCATATGAATCATACATAAGCTGTTGCTGAAAAGCTAATTAATATTGATCAGGTATTGGTGAAATGCATTTTTCAGTAGCAGTCTGTAAACATTAATTACATGAACTCACATTTCTTCTAAGTTTTACTGAGATTCATAGATAATGTATGAGCTCACACTGAGGGTCAGTATCAGAATGTTGTTATGGAAACACAGAATCAACCTTCTGACTCAAGTTTGTCAGGTCTTAAATGAAATCTGTTGTGCTCATTTCCAGCTTCATATTTTTATTCTTGGACTCTAGAGTTGTTTTGCATTATTCACAGTTATTCTAGACCTTTTTGCAGTCTCACAGCTCAGGGCAGACAAAACTGCCTGAAACTGTCTGATTGTTTGAAGCAGTCTGAAGCCTGAGCTTAAGGCTTCAGAGACTTGCTGATACACTGACCTAGATATTTGAACCTTTGGTTATCTTCAACGTTTTAACAGTATAAAAAAGAAACTTTGTAACAACAAGATCATATGCAATCTCAGAAGCTAATAAAACTAAAATAAAAGAAATACATTTTTAATGTCTGAAATGAAGATTAGTTTTATTTCATGATCTCAAAAGACCTTGTTTTATTTAGCATCAAAGTAAACTGTTGAAAGATAACACTGGTATTTCACAAAACACAGTTAGCCATTGCTGTACAAGGTGCCTGACTGGACCCTGAAAAGCTATGCTCTGAAGGAAATGCCAAACTATGGCATGACCTCAATTAAGATGCAGATCTACAAGTAGTGGGAAAATCTAGTAAAGGCCTAAAGACTGTATCAAAATTGCAAAAAAAATATTTCTTGAAGGTTGAAAAGGCAAGGCGTCACTCAATGAAGTACTGTGATTCAGACTGAGGAATGAAAACAACTGAAAAAGTATGACATGAGTCTTTGATGTTAGTTGTTAGCAACCACACAAAATGAGTTATTTTCTGTGGATAACAACCTGTAATGAAAATCACGTAGAAATCATAATCATAATCACTTTGCTTATTAAAAAACAAAACAAAAGATTTGTTCAGGTCAGTTCTTAAACTAAGAGTTACTTATTATGTTGCTTGTTTTTGTTTTTTCTGAGGTATCAGTCACACAGGCCTAAACACTGGTCAGAGACCTCCTGGCAACCACAGAAAAATGTATATTCCCCAACCAGTGTGCAAGTAGTAGCTGAAGGCTGACGACTGTTGCTGAGTGAAAACTGTCAGAAAGAGGATACTGTACCAAAAACCTGGATGGATGCTTTGTTATCAACCTTCAAAGTAAAACTTATCTTACCATTGCAAACGACATATTTCAAAAGGTGCAATTTTCAGTTTTTGGCACAGCAGCCAGGTGACTCCCAGCAACCATTCACCAATTGGGTGGATATATATTTTCCCCTTGCACTCTGTAGTTGCAAGGGGGTCAGTGACCGGTCTCTAAGCCTAAGTCATTATTGACCAGGATATGTCCTTCAATGCACATATTAAACAAATATGTAGGACTGCTTTGTTGCACTCGAGCAATATCTTTAAAATTAGAAACATCCTTTCTCAGACTGATGCTGAAAAGATAATTCATGCATTTATTACTTCTAGGCTGGACTATTGTAATTCATTATTATCAGGCTGCCCTAAAAGCTCCCTGAAAAGCGTTCAGCTGATCCAAAATGCTGCAGCTGGAGTACTGACAGGGACTAGAAAGAGAGAGCAGATTTCTTCCATATTGGCTTCTCTTCATTGGCTCTTCATTGAATTTAAACTCCTTCTCCTCACATAGAAGGTCTTGAATAATCAGGCCCCATCTTATCTTAAAGACCTCATAGTACCATATCACCCCAATAGAGCACTTCGCTCTCAGACTGCTGGCTTACTTCTGTTTCCTAGGATACTTAAGAGTAGATTGGGAGGCAGAATCTTCAGCTTTCAGGCCCCTCTTCTGTTTTCTCTGTATTATTGTAGGGTCTTTACTTTGTTCTGATTTAGCACTATATAAATAAAATTTAATTTAATTTAATTGTCTCCTCTTTATGAGCACCAAAGTCAGCAGTTTTTCCTGTGAGAAACATGACTGTCTGTCTGCGATGTTAAAAACTACCTTTTGTAATTTTAAAGATGTTTCTTTGAAAGCCAAAAAAAATGCTGTCTCTTACTCTGTGATTCATGATGGTTTCAAAATTTCATGTAAACCCATTCACATTTGGCCACTGTTTGGCCACAGATGCAAAAGACGTACCAGCGTTGCTATTCTATAGATTTATACAGCTTTCACTCTCTAAACTCAAATTATATATACTCTAGACATGCTCCATATAAATTAATGTGGTAAGATGATGCAAGGTTTTGCACATAATCTTGTGAGTAATTACACAGGCCACCAATTTTGAAGTTGTCTTTGTACAATATATAAATATGTATTATATAAATATATAGTGTAGGTGGAGTGGTGGCCTAGAGGAGACGATGAGGGTTAATCACTGAGAGGACACTGGTTCGAATCCTTGGATTGGCAGTGCCATGGGCCTCTGAGTAAGGCTCTTAACCCCTCCCCGGGTGCAACGTGTGTGTTACATAGTGCATGTGTGATGAGTTAAATGCAGAGACTGCATTTTTATCGAATGCCATTATTGTCATTATACAGAATATACAATGTGATTGGAGGGCCACTCCTGTTCAGTGCCATTCTGTAGAAAGTCACACTATCTAAATATAAAATAGAACTTCTAAAAATATACAGAAAATAAAACATCCCTCCATTCTCTTCCACTTATCCCGTTCAGGGCTGCAGGGGGGATGGAGCCTATCCCCGCTGACACAGGGCGAGAGGCAGTGTACACCCTGTACAGGTCGCCAGCCTGTCGCAGGGCCAACACAGAGAGACAAACAACCATTCACACTCATACCTATGGGCAATTTAGAATCACCACTTAACTTAACCCCAGTAACTGCATGTGTTTGGGAGGAAACCCACGCACACATGGGGAGAACATGCAAACTCCACACAGCGAGAGGCCAGGGCTAAGGTGGACTCAAACCCAGACCTTCTAGGTGTTATTCTAGCAGTGAGGTAGCAGTGCTAACCACCACACCACCATGCTGCCTAGAAAATAAAACAGAATTTATAAAAATATATACATTGTAAAAAATAAAATAAGTATATACAAATAATAATGAAGATGGTGAGTATTGCACTAGTGAATGAATATTGGATATTACACATTATGGGAGAAGAAACTGTTCTTGAATCTATTTGCTCTGGCTTTGATGCACCTGTGGCGTATATGTATATGACAAATGAAGTTGTTGTTGTAGGTGACCTTGTTGTAAGACTGAATAAGCAACCTTTTGTAGAGCAGGTAGACAGGTTTACTACACACAGTGAGAAAATGCATCAGTCAGTGCCTTTCTGGTCATACAGCTGCAAGCCAAAGAGACATTCTCATACAAGTCAAAGATATATAGCCACACAGTACCGTTATCGCAAATGTACTAAATTTTCTGCCACAGTTCTTCCTCACCAAATATGAGTATTTTTCATATTTCTTCTCTTCGTTTTGTCAGTGGCTAGATATTTTCTCAGATAATATCTACAGGTGTATTATGTATGGAGACATGTTCAAATTATGTCTGCAGCGCTTTAAGAACATTAAGAGATGGGTGTTATATCAAAGAAACTGAGTTATTACAAGTTAAAAGGCACTGTGCCAATTAAAAAAATCAGTAAACACATCAGCTGCTCATTTTAGACAGCTATCTCCAATAATCTGACAACTCTTTTCACTTGATTTGAAAATTCAAGTCAGGATAACCAAAGTGAACATTTTTTTTATGTGAAGATAATGTTTTGATCTGTAAGTGGTGTTTGTCACATAGCTTTTGGCACTCTGTATGTGAGATTTAAATTAAAATCACAGCTTGTCTCCTGAATGTGCCCACTTTCAATTAATGAGTATGCCACACTCTAAGGGTGTTTTTCCTGATTTATTTGAGTGTACACTGATCAGCCATCATTAAAACCACTGACAGGTAAAGTGAATAACATTGATTATCTTGTTGCAGTGGCACCTGTCAAGAGGTGGAATATATTCAGCGGCATGTACACAGTCATTTCTTGAAGATGATGTGTTGGAAGCATGAAAAATGGACAAGGATAATGATCTGAGCAACTTTGACAAGGGGCTAATTGTGATGGCTAGACACCTGGGTCAAAGGATCTCCAAAGTGGAAGGTCTTGTGGGGTTTTCCTGAAATGGAGTGGTTAACATATGCCAATGTGGTTTGCGCAAGAACAGCTGGTAAAACAGTGACAGGGTCATGAACAGTTAAGACTCATTAATGTATGTGAGAAATGAGCATTGGCCTGTGGTTCATTCTTTTCTTGTATTATTGACCACTTAAAGTGGTTTTCACTACAAGCCTCACACAGACACAGTCATGTGTTTTCATTCAATGCATACCGTGCGATCTCTTCTATAAACTCACACTGATACTTTTTGGGATTCATTATCTGCCCAAGAACACAGGACTAAAGGAACTGGGGTTCAGTCCAGATGCAGCATATATTGCTGAAAACCTATGATTGTAATGATGACCAGGCAGGCTGGACCCAAGGAGCAGATAAGACAGCTCTCCTTAACAAGGTTTATTCATACAAACACAAAGTAACAAGAAGGAGAGAAAGCAAGGCGGGAGCGCAGAATGTTTGTCTGGCAATGCTCAGAGAATCTGTGGAGAGGAACAGTGACAGCATTAAGCAGGGCCAAAAGCAGTATTGTAGAAGTGTGTTTAAGGGAGAGAACGGGCTTACTGGTTGATCTTGGAGAACGAGGCCTTGGGGGGAACTTGTCGGGGTTTGGGCTGGCGGGGAGTTTCCAGGGTCTGGTGGTCAGGGTGACTGCAGACTGGTGTGATTCGTGGGGCAGGTAGGTGGAGACTGGAGAGGAGGTGACTCAGTATGCTGTCTCCATGGCGAGGCTGAGTAAGTCAGTGATTCCAGTAAAGCGATTCAGTAGAAAAGAGCAAACTGATGAGCGGAAGAAAGCAAGGTTATGGACTGGCAGATGAGAATTATGCACAAAAGACGAGCTAGCTGTAGTACCACCACGGAGGTTGTACACTCTGGCCACGAGCCATCATCTCAGCCACTCCTAAATACACCAGGCCTCGATTGATAAACCAGCCACAGGTGTGCACGTTGGCAGCAGTCGTGAAGGCGGAGACACAACCGTGTGCCCACCGAACCACCTGGAAACAGACTTCCACACACATACTACACAGCCCGCCCCGACCCATGACAATGATGGCTATGACAGTAAGGTGTCATTGGTGTCATGAATCTGAGTGTTAGAAGTTGAGGACCCAGATCCAGATGCCTGGAGGCAGACAGAGTAAGGGAGGAAACGAGATACAGGTGAACACAACAATCGCAGGGGAAGGACGTAAAACTAAATGCACCTCACAGATGATGACTAGCTAGAGAAGTAAAACAAGAAGTAGGTAACAGTAACTAAACAGAGAAGCAGACACAGACTTGACACAGGGGAAAAACACAGGAGAAAATACAAAAGGAAACAAACAGGAGAATGCTATGAACAGAAACTAAAGAATATACAGGAATATCTGAGAACCAAAAGATCTAACAATAACACCAAGAACAAAAGATTTACCTGCACACAGGTCAGAGTTGCCGACTTCTTTCACCTGCTGAAAGCAGCGACGGTGAATTAATTTGTAGCAACAGTATGGAGGTGGACTCCATATTGCACCCTGCCATATTGCAAAACATGCTCACAAACAGTTTGTAAAGCATAACAAAGAGTTCAAGTTGTTGACTTCTCCTCCCAAATGCCCCAGACTGTAATCCAGATGTGCATCTGTGGAATGTGCTAATAAAAAAAAGTAAGCCCAAGTCCAAAAGCATAAAGGACTTAAAGGATTTGTTGCTAATATCTGGGTAACTGGTAAGACAGGTAACCCTTAGAGATCTCGTTGAATTCATGTGTTTATGGATCAGAGCTGTTTTTGTGGTACAAAGGGGGGCTACATATTAAATGTTTTACCAGTTTGGCTTATTAATTTATCATAATCAGTTTAGCGATATAATAAAGTTCACTTTGTCAGCCAACAGCTTTAATTTAAATTAAATATGATATTTGGTGAGTGACAAATATTTTAGTCCTGTTTAAGGGCTTTCATTCATGTCACTCTCAAGCTCACGCACACTACTCGGTGTTAAGATTAATAAGTCTCAGATAAATCAGGGATTTATCTGATCAACAAAACCTTGTTTACCATCAGTATGATAGTAATAAGTATGTGTTGAAATTGCTGTAATGGTTACTTTCAGGGGCCGTAATGACATATTTACACTTGGTAGTGCATTATGTAATTATACCTTTTCAGCATCTGGCAAGAAAGTGTTTAAAATCACCTCCCATTTAGAATGCTTCTTAGTTGTATTTGCATTTAGATTTTTGATATCCCAAAGCTGTCCTCACCGCACATATGCTAAGTTAATGTGAATGGGCGCTTTTTCATTTAATTTCATTTCAGTTTAGCAGGCTACAAAAATTCTACATGCTGTTTTATAGTGACGGGAAACAGCACAATATCAGCCATGTCAGATATCAAAGTGCAATCTACATTAAGTATACTTGATATTGTTTAGATTTTGTTACAGTAAACCCAGTATAAAGTCATTACCTACTGAAGAATGGTGATGTAATATAGAGGACAAATTGCCATCCTGTGTAGATCATCTGACCCACTCACCTGCTGTCTTGGCTCTGATCTTTTCTCTATTATAAATAGAATCTAGTTTTCAGTACCTATTTTTCTCAGATTATTTCCTTTCAGTGTGCGTTTTCTGCCATCTGCTTTGCCTGTAGTATTTATGTATATAACACTTACAACCCTCCTATTAAAAATATTTACTATATTTGTTTAATGTTCCATTGACAGCAAGCTTTGAAATGTAGACAGCTGCCTTGGACTAACAGATTGAACACTTTGCATCTCTTGTCGCTATCTCATCTATACACACACACACACACACATACACAACCTTCCACCACACAGAGACTAGAGGTGTGCTTGTGCATCATTCAGTGTGACCTTTGGATCTGCAAAAACCATCAGCCCATGTGTTCAAAATTGAGTGGATCTCATTAAAGTAAAAATCTTCCCACTTGAGGAGCATTCCCTCAACAGCACTTCACTACATCATGATATCAGGGGAATAACTAGGGGGTATAGGTGTGTGAGGATCCGAAACTTTACCTGTTACAGTCTGAATTTTATATATATATATATATATATATATATATATATATATATATACACACACACACACACACACACACAGTGGCTTGCAAAAGTTGTCATAACCTAGGGGGAGGGTCTGCGTGTGTGTGGTCTGTATACATGTGTGTTTGTCCTGCGGGCCACAGCGGAGGTTCCGGTGTCTCCGCCTCCCTAGGGCGGAGATCACCACACCTGCTACGGATCAAGCCATCAGGCAGGGTCTTTTTAAGCTGCCAGCAGACCATCACTCTTCGCTGGATCATTGACTACTTCTCAGTTAGTACCGGCTCTCTGGTGTGACTCTCGCTTTCGTGGATGTATATTACTTACCTGCTCTTCGTGTTCGCTCCTTTTTCAGATCCCCGTGTCAGTTCCTGCTCGTCCTTTCGGAAACCCCGGCTTTTCGTCAACCCGCCGCTCCACGCCGTACCACAGCTGGCCCCTCACCACCTGGGAATTCCTTCAGCCTCTCGACCCGCTTCAGCCGCCTCCCCCCTCGCCTTCCTGGACCCCCTTGTCTTTGCACCTTTATCAATCACTGTAAAAAACTTGCACCTTGCTTTCATCAGCCACCGCTTGTGTGTCCTCTTCCTCCTCGAGTCCTGACAGAATGATCCAGCCAAAACCGGACACCGCGGACGCTGATCCGGTTCATCGGGCCCTGGCTATTCAAGAGGAAACCCTCCAGCGTCACGACCATATGCTCCGTCTGGTTTCCAGTCAGCTGGGCGCAGCCACCCAACAGCTCGCCGATCTCCGAGGTATGTTGGAATCCACCATGTCATCCGCTACGCCCCGTCACCAGGATTTATCCCCTCCGCCGACAGATCCGCCGGCTGGTTTGGCTTCCGCGACCGAGCCCGCCGTAGCGTTGGAGAAAGCCCTGCCCATCCCGGAGGTGTTCCGCGGTGAGTTAGGGAAATGTGGAGGTTTCCTCACCCAATGTTCCCCGTTTTTCCGGCAACAGAGAAATGCCTACGCTTCTGATTGTGCAAAGATTGGTTTTATGGTCAATCTGTTCCGCGGTAGAGCATTAGAGTGGGGGCACGCTGTGTTACGGGGAAACCCCGATCTGTCTTTCCCTGCGTTCTTGTCTCGATTTAAGGAGGTGTTTGATAAAGGCACCAGCCCCGAATCCGCATCCCAGAAGTTGCTCAGCCTGCGGCAGGGACAACAGAGCATGGCGGATTTCTCCGTGGATTTCCGGATCCTCGCGGAGGAGGCCGGCTGGGAGGAAAAGGCGCTCAGGGGAGTATTCCTGAACAATATTAATGATGATCTCAAGTATGAACTTGCCACTAGGGATTTGCCTCAGTCCTTGGAGGCCGTGATTTCATTGTGTATCCATGTAGATGACCGCCTGAGAGCACGACGGACTCCGAGGAACTACAACTCCCAGCATGCCCCTCGCCGGGCGGTTTCCGCGGACCGGAGGAGCCCTAGCGGACGACAGCTCGGCTACGGCGCCCCCTTGCGGCGCGGAGGAGCAACCCATGCAACTCGGCCGCGCACGGCTGTCTCTCTCTGAGCGACGACGGAGATGGGAGGCGGGGGAGTGCATCTACTGTGGCAAAAAGGGCCACTACATCGTCATGCCCTGTTTGCCCAAAAGACCGCGCCCGTCAGTAATGGTGGGGATACTGGCGGGTCAAGCTAACGCATGCTCCTCCCTGCCCAGATTCACGCTTCAGACAAGGATAATCTTCCATCAGGCAGTCACACAGTCTTGGCACTCCTCGATTCCGGAGCTGAGAAAAAGCTCATGGACCGTGCCCTCGCCCAGCAGTGGGGTGTTCCATCCACAGCGCTACCCACGCCTCTCCTGGTCTCCGCTCTGGACGGCGCCAAGCTTTCTGAAATCACTCACAAGACCCAACCGCTTTCTGTGACTCTGTCGGGTAATCACTCTGAACGGCTCTCCTTTTACCTGTTTGACTCTGCACAGACGCCCATCGTCCTCGGCTTTCCCTGGTTGCAACTGCACAATCCACAGATTAACTGGGCGAATCGCAGCATCTCGGGTTGGAGTGAGCGGTGCCACCAGCGCTGCCTCAGATCCGCAACTCCCTCTCTCCCTCGGTCCACCGATTTGGGGAGGGGACCCCACCTGACCTGTCCGGCGTCCCCTCGATCTATCACGACCTCGCTGAAGTATTCAATAAGGACCGGGCTGTTTCCCTGCCTCCCCACCGGCCTTACGACTGCGCCATCGACCTCATCCCGGGGGCGCCCTACCCCTCCAGCCGCCTCTACAGCATCTCTCCGCAGGAACGGGATGCCATGGAAAAATATATCACCGAAGCTCGGGCGTCCGGTCTGATTCGACCCTCCACCTCTCCCATGGGCGCAGGGTTTTTCTTCGTGGCCAAGAAGGACAAGACCCTCCGGCCCTGTATTGACTACCGCGGTCTGAACGAAATCACTGTGCGCAACAAATATCCTTTGCCACTTCTCACCTCTGCCTTTGAGCTCCTGCAGGGGGCAGCCATCTTCACCAAACTGGATCTCCGGAACGCTTACCATCTCGTCCGGATCCGGCAGGGAGACGAGTGGAAGACTGCCTTCAACACTCACCTCGGCCACTTCGAGTATCTTGTCATGCCCTTCGGCCTAACCAACGCGCCAGCTGTGTTCCAGGCCCTCGTAAACGACATACTCCGGGACTTCATCAATCATTTTGTGTTTGTCTATCTCGATGATATTTTGATCTTCTCATCCTCATTACAGGAGCATCAGGGACATGTGCGGCAGGTGTTGCAGCGGGTACTGGAGAATCGTCTGTTCGTGAAGGGGGAGAAGTGCGAGTTTCATGTGGAGTCCACGGCGTTCTTGGGATACATTATTGGTAAAGGGCAGATCAAGGCGGACCCAGTTAAGGTACAAGCGGTCCTGGATTGGCCCGAGCCAGCGGATCGGAAACAGCTGCAGCGTTTTCTGGGCTTCGCCAATTTCTCTACCGCCGCTTCATTAAAGATTACAGCTCCATCACCCATGCTCTGACCTCTCACCTCTCCCAAGATTCCTTTCAGATGGACCCCCGCCGCTGCAGAGGCTTTCGCGCTCCTGAAGGGTCGGTTTGCCTCCGCACCCATCCTCATCCAACCTGACCTATCCAACTCATTCGTCGTGGAGGTGGACGCGTCCGACGTGGGGGTAGGGGCAGTGTTGTCCCAACAGTCCATGGGTAGCCTCCGACCCTGCGCCTTCTTCTCTCGCCGCCTCTCCCCGCAGAACGGAATTACGACGTAGGGGACCGGGAGCTGCTGGCCATCAAACTAGCCTTGGAGGAATGGCGGCACTGGCTGGAGGGCGCGACGCATCCCTTCTTGGTCTGGACTGATCACAAGAACCTGGCCTATCTGCGAACCGCCAGACGTTTGAAACCCCGGCAGGCCAGGTGGGCCTTGTTTTTTACCCGATTTAACTTTACTATCTCTTATAGACCTGGGTCACGGAATGTCAAGCCCGACGCTCTGTCCCGACAGTTCAGCTCCACGGACTCCTCCTCGCAGCCAGAGTTTGTCTTGCCTCCCTCTTGCGTCATTGGAGCCATCACCTGGGAGATCGAATCCGCCATTCAGGCAGCTCTACGGACTGAACCAGATCCTGGGACGGGACCCCCCAACCGCCTTTATGTTCCCTCTCGAGTGCGAAGCCGCGTACTGCAATGGGGACACGCAGCCAAATTCACGTGCCATCCCGGGGCCAATCGCACTGTGGCCTTCCTCCAGCGTTATTTCTGGTGGCCTACATTGATTAAGGATACCCGTGAGTACGTGGCAGCATGCAGCATTTGTGCACAAAATAAACCTTCTCTGTCACCTCCATCAGGTCTCCTCCGGCCCTTACCCACCCCTAAGCGACCGTGGTCTCACATAGCTCTGGACTTCGTCACAGGACTTCCTCCCTCTGAAGGAAACCGTGGTCCTGACCATTATCGACCGGTTTTCCAAGGCCACCCACTTCGTTGCGCTACCCAAGCTCCCCTCCGCCTTGGAGACGGCCCGGCTTCTCACCACCCACGTTTTCGGCTCCATGGGATTCCTGAAGACATCGTGTCGGATCGGGGGCCCCAGTTCACAACTCAGGTCTGGAAGGAGTTCTGTACATCTCTCGGAGCCAAGGTGAGCCTCTCCTCTGGTTATCATCCCCAGACAAATGGGCAGACGGAACGGGCCAACCAGGAGTTGGAGGCAGCATTACGATGCGTGGCGTCCACCAATCAGGCCACCTGGAGTTCCCACTTGGCGTGGGTTGAGTATGCACATAACTCTCTCTCTTCCTCCGCCACAGGGGTGTCCCCCTTCGAGGCCTCCTTGGGTTTCCAACCGCCACTCCTCCCTGCCATCGAGGAGGATCTCACCATTCCCTCTCCAGCATCACCTTCGCCGCTGTCGCCGGCTATGGAGGTCCACCCGCGCAGCTCTGCTTCGGACGAAGGAGCAAAACAAACGCATCGCTGATCGCCATCGGACCCCTGCGCCGGACTACCAACCAGGCCAAAAGGTATGGCTCTCCACGAAAAATGTTCCAGTCCGTGCCGAGTCTAGGAAACTGGCCCCCACCTTCCTGGGGCCCTTCGAGATCGACTCCATCGTTAACCCTGTGTCTGTCCGCCTCAAACTCCCTCGTACCATGCGCATCCATAACGTCTTCCATGTCTCCCCAACTTAAGCCTGTTTGCCACCAGTCCTTGTGCCCTCCAGCTGCTCACCTCCTCCTGCCCGTTTTCTCGATGGCCAGCGGATCTACACCGTCCGTCGCATTATGGACGCCCCCGGTCGGGGCGGGTTATCAGTTCTTGGTGGACTGGGAGGGCTACGGTCCCGAAGAGCGATCCTGGGTGTCCCGAGCTAACATTCTGGATGCGGCCATGGTGCGGGAGTTCCGGCGGCGCCATCCCGAGAAGTTTCGGTCGCCAGGAGGCTCCCGTTGAGGAGGGGGTACTGTCATAACCTAGGGGGAGGGTCTGCGTGTGTGTGTGTCTGTAACATGTGTTTGTCCTGCGGGCCACAGCGGAGGTTCCGGTGTCTCCGCCTCCCTAGGGCGGAGATCACCACACCTGCTACGGATCAAGCCATCAGGCAGGGTCTTTTTAAGCTGCCAGCAGACCATCACTCTTCGCTGGATCATTGACTACTTCTCAGTTAGTACCGGCTCTCTGGTGTGACTCTCGCTTTCGTGGATGTATATTACTTACCTGCTCTTCGTGTTCGCTCCTTTTTCAGATCCCCGTGTCAGTTCCTGCTCGTCCTTTCGGAAACCCCGGCTTTTCGTCAACCCGCCGCTCCACGCCGTACCACAGCTGGCCCCTCACCACCTGGGAATTCCTTCAGCCTCTCGACCCGCTTCAGCCGCCTCCCCCCTCGCCTTCCTGGACCCCCTTGTCTTTGCACCTTTATCAATCACTGTAAATAAACTTGCACCTTGCTTTCATCAGCCACCGCTTGTGTGTCCTCTTCCTCCTCGAGTCCTGACAAAAGTATTGAGCCCCCCTGAGTCAATACTTTGTGAACCACCTTTTGCTGCAGTTACAGCTGCAAGTCTTTTAGGGTTGTCTCCACCAGCTTTGCACATCTAGTGACTGAAATTTTTGCCCATTCTTCTTTGCAAAACAGCTCAAGCTCAGTCAGATAAGATGGAGAGCGTTGTGAACAGCAGTTTTCAGATCTTGCCACAAATTCTCGATTGGGTTTAGGTCTGGACTTTGACTGGGCCGTTCTAACACATGAATATGTTTGGTTTGAAACCGTTCCATTGTAGCCCTGGCTTTATGTTTAGGGTCGTCCTGCTGGAAGGCGAACCTCCGCCCCAGTCTCAAGTCTTTTGCAGACTCAAACAGGTTTTCTTCCCAGATTGCCCTGTATTTGGCTCCATCCATCTTCCCATCAATTCTGACCAACTTCCCTGTCCCTGCTGAAGAGAAGCAGCCCCAGAGCATGATTGCTGCCACCACATTTGACAGTGGGGATGGTGTGTTCAGAGTGATGTGCAGTGTTAATTCTCCGCCACACATAGCGTTTTGCATTTTGGCCAAAAATTCAATTTTGGTCTCATCTAACCAAAGCACCTTGTTCCACTGAAACAAGAACAAACCCTAAAGCTAACACAGACTACACACAGTTGTCATGGTTTGCTGAGGGTATGCTGGCAATATGACAGTAGGAGCAAACAGATAACTAACAACAATTTAATTGCCAAAAATATTCACTCACGTGCCTTTGCACACATATATGAACTTGACTGATATTCCATTCTTAATCCACAAGGTTAATATGCTGTTTGCTCCACCCTTTGCAGCTATAATGGCTCCAACTCTTCCTGAAAGGCTTTCCACAGGTTTAGAGTGTGTTTATGGGAATTTTTTGGCCATTCTTCCAGAAGCGCATTTTTGAGGTCAGACACTGATGTTGGATGAGAAGGCCTAGCTCGCAGGCAGCCACTCTAAATTCATCCAAAAGGTGTTCCAGTGGGTTGAAAGTCCAGACTTTATGCAGGCCAGTAAAGTTCTTCCCACATGAAACTCACTCATCCATGTTTTTAAGGACCTTGCTTTGTGCACTGGTGTGCAGTCATGTTGGAACAGGAAGGGCCATTGGAGCAAGAAATTGTCCAAAATGTCTTGTATGCTGAAGCATTAAGAGTTCCTTTGACTGGACTAAGGGTCTGGAACCCAACTCCTGGAAAACATCCCCCACACCATAACCCCCCCCCCCCCCCTTCACCAAACTTTCATTTTTAATCCTGCCCATCGTGGTCGCGTCCCAACAAAATCTTAACATTTTTAACTCTGCCACCTCAAACTCTGCCCTCCTGTCTTTTTGTCAGTGCCACCATCTCCAAACTATTACAGCAGATCTCACTACCTACCTCACTATCTTGCAAACCTTCCCTTTACTCTTGCTGCTATTCTTTCTGTCACAAATCACTCATCTGCCACCACTCCACCCTGCCTGCACTCTCTTCTTCACCTCTCTCGTGCACTGCCTGTTTGCTTTGGTTGGTTGACTCTATGTATTAAAATCATCTACCTTCATTACCTCAGTACTTGCAGCTTCACTGCTCCACCTCTCCAGGTTTTTTTCTACCTGTTCCCTACTCTCAGTAGAGACTATAATGCCATCTGCAAACATGCTAGTCCATGGAGACTTCTGCCTGACCTGCTGTCAACCTGCCCATCACCAAACAAGGAGGGACTCAGAGCCAGGCCCTGATATGATCCCACTCCCACCTTGAACCCATCTGTCACTCCTACCACACATCTTAGTACGGTCTTGCTGTCCTCACACATATTCTGAACCACTCTCACATACTTCTTTGCCACTCCCGACTTCCTCACGCAGTACCACAGTTCTTCTCTTGGCACCGTATCATTTCTCTAGATCCACAAAGACACAGTGCAACTCCTGCTGACCTTCTCTGTACTTCTACATCAACACTCTCAAAGCAAATATGCATCTGTAGTGCTCTTACTCAGCATAAAGCCATACTGTTGCCTCACTGATCATCACCTCTCTTCTTAACCTAGCTTCAACAACTTGTTCCCATATCTTCATGATATGGCTCTTCACCTTTATTCCTCTTTAGCTGCTACAGCTCTGCACATCTCCCTTATTCTGCACAGGTATCCCCATTCCTCAGGTATCCTCCCGCTCTCCAAGATTGTGTGTGCTAAAACAGGCTTGGGGCCCTCTGGCTGGGTTAACTGAATAAATAGTTCAATTTCTTAAAACTACATAGGCTGAATGGATGCTTTTGGCTGTGAGGTCTCTTGGTTCCCTGAAACATTTGTATTTTTTAAAAACCACCAATCAAAGCAAAATAGAAAACAATGAGTGGCATCAGTAGGAACAAACGGATTGACAAAGACAAAAATTGTAAAAGAAAAAAAAAAAAGAAAAACACCTATGAAATAGGACAAAGTCTACCTTGGTAGGATGAGAGTCAATGATGGGCATAACTGTTCTTTTCTTTTCTTGTAAGAACACAAGCCAGTGTACTCCTAGTGCAGTTTCAAAGCAGTTACAAAGTGCTTCACCGTTTGAATAAAAGCAACACATTAAGATAAGTATACATGTTCCAATATATAAACAAATTATGAACCATAGGGTCACACTTTCATTCCAATATACAGTACCAGTCAAAAGTTTGGACAGAGTGTGTCCAAACTTTTGACACTTCCGTACACACAGAAAAATGTAAATTATGGCCCAAAATAATGGGGAAAAGATTGAGGGAATCTAATTTATAAAAATTAGTTTTCTGCAGGTGTTTAAAACCAATCGCAGATTCAGCTGACCTGATAGACTAAAGAGGGCTGTTCCAAAGTTTGGGCGCTACAACCTTAAAAGCATGATGGCCTCTGGTTTTAAAGTAAGAGTGTGGAACAATTAAGAGACCTTGATCAGATGATCTGAGAAGTTGCTGCAGTGATAAGGTCTCTCATATATGTAAGCAGGGGCCTGTCTGTGTAGAGCTTTACATTTTAATAACAGAATTTTTAGAGTGGATTCTGAAGGGAAGCAAGAATAGGGCCATGGAGGACTGAGAGATGCACAGTAAAAGTGAGTTACAATAATCAAGGTGGGAGAAAATGAAAGTGTGTACTAAAAGTTCCAGATGATTAAATGTTAGTACAGGTTTGATTTTTTGCAAAGTTTCTAAGGTCTTGTTTTATTGACCATCATGGTTGCAGTAGTCACAGAGGACTTGGACCCATTGCAACTGAGGGAGCTAGCTAATGTTCCAGTTATGACCTGACCAATTGCTTTTTTAAGAATTATTTTAAGCACAAAATATTTTTGCTTTGTATTAACAATGTTGGCCCTGCGACAGGCTGGTGACCTGTACAGGGTGTACCCTGCCTCTCGCCCCATGTCAGCTGGGATAGGCTCCAGCCCCATGCCCCCCCCCCCCCCGCGACCATGAACAGGATAAGTGGAAGAGAATGGATGGATGGATGGATTAACAATAATATGGACTTAACTATATGATACAGCAGCAAATATATGAACTGGAGGTCCTCCTAATAACTGTACAGAATTCTGCCTTGCACCTATAATGTGGGCACAGATGGTGTCGCTTCTCTTCATCTCTATTAGTTGTCTTATGTTGCACAGGACACACATTAACACAGGAGTCGTCTGGCATTTTTCAGATCGTAGCTCCCCCAAGAGTTGTGTCTGCATCCTTTTGTTCTCATTACTGTGCCATCAGTGCCTTATCATCAGTATAGATTTCCAACCTCCTATAAAACAAGACATCCTAACCAACTAAATTACCCCTTAAATATCTAACACTGCCTAAAAACAGTGTGGTTTAATTATCATTTAAGGAAACATAAGCTTTTACAAGACAAATGTTGTGGTTTTTGGATTATTTTGTGTATTTCCAATAATTTAAATGCGTATGTGACATATGGCCTACCAGCTGATCCATGATATATATATATATATATATATATGGATAGAATACCCTATTCCATCTAAACATAAACTGACAGGATGTAACAGGCCAAAACAAAAACAAAAGACGATGGACTCACCACCTGAGGCTGACTGCACAGGAACTACTCAATTACTTGAAAACCAGACACTTTGTTGGCACTGCTAAGCTTGTAAGTAACTATAGTGATGTCCACTTTAACTCAGGAAGGGCAATTATATTGACACACTATTGACAAAAAAGAAGAAAGCAGCCTGCAGATTAGTACTGAATTAGTTTGAATGAAACAGTGCGCAGAGTCACAATCACAGGATGCTGTACTGGAAGTACCCTCAGCCCTCAGACAGAAATGACTGTAACTTAACTGTGTGTTAGAGTTTTGTAAAAGTTTTTACTACTCTGAAAACAGCTCAAAATACAGACTCAATAATAAATTTCATCTGCTAATAAAAATCAGTGAGGCCTTCACCAAAGAAAATTAACCAGAACACAGGGACAACTGACCACAGAGGTCAAACCACAACTGAAACTGCAAGCAGCTGAAATAAAAATGATCAAACTAAGATGATTCACTGACATATGGTTGCCCCTGACAAAATTCAAATCCCTTCTAAACGTTTTTATCATAACTGTACGGTAATGAAAATCTGGTCTTATTCCAGGTGGTACTCACAAGGCAAGCTTTCCCCTGAACATAAGGATATCAGTCTTTAATGAGACATCTGCTTTACCTTTAAAATGAATCATCCAAACTTTAAACATAACCAATGAGTTAAATACCATCCTTGTTGGCATAAGAGGATCTAGAATATATTTTTGCTGATAGCATCTGTTCTAAAAGTCCATCCATCCATTTATTCATTTCTTTAGTCTACACACTAGACTGCTTGCCAATCAGTCAGAAGGATGGCATAGAGACAAACACACTTACCAAAAGGGAATTTAGTTTCTAATTTAGTTAGCCTGTATCTCTGCTGAGAACATTGGGGAACCTAGGAGATAGCCAAGACAGGGTAAGAATATATAAATTCCAAACTATTTTGTGGCACATATGTATCAAAATTTTCTTTTTACTATTTGAATCATCACTGCAAAACATTATTAGTCAGCTTAATTAACACTTTATATGTCTTGATATAGCAGCTATATAGTCAGCTGCCAACACTACCCCCACAACTAGATCGGGGATTTGAATCACGTCCAGAATGCATCCAGTAAGGGTGCATACTACCCAAGCTTACCTTGGAATATGAGCGATAGAGAATTAATACCATATCGACTCGGACATCAGTGTCACCAGAACATGACATACTGAGAAAAAGTGGGCTACTGGAACAATGATACAACATAAGTGGACACAAGATGAGAACAGGGAACTGTTGGAATGCTACTACACATGTAACCCCGTAACTCCATAACCCCACTGAAAGGGGCTGAAAGGGGTTACATGGGTGAAATGAAGAGGTTGAATATGTTAGTTTAAATAAATCAACCCCCCTGACTCATATTAATTGCCAGAATCCTCAAAGCAGAGTTCAAGGAGGAGGAGTAGCAGCAATTTTCCACTCCAGCTTATTAATAGACCCAGACAAAGTTTTAATTAATTTGAAAGCCTGACTCTTAGCCTTGTCCACCCTAATAAATACATTTCACTGTGCATTGTACTGTGTATAACTGTGCATGTGACGAATAAACACTATCTTATATTATTCTCTTATCTTAATTAGAAAACTCAAAAAACTGTTTTATTTGTTGTTATCTATTATCCACCTGCCCTCAGAGTTTCTATCTGATTTTTCAGACTTTTTTTTTTTTGGCTGATTTAGTCCTCAGTTCAAATTAAATCATTTTTGTCTGTGATTTTAATATCCATGTAGATGCTGAAAGTTACAGACTCAACACTGCATTTAATCTATTATTAGATTCAGTTGGCTTCTCTTAAATGTAAATGAGCCCACCCACTTTAATTACACGCTGGATGTTGTTCTGACACATGGCATAGAAACTTAAGATTTAACTGTATTCCCTGAAAACCCTCTCCTGTCTGATCATTTCTTAAAAACATTTACATTAAATGATTACACAACAGACCCCATTCCTACTAGACTGCTCAAAGATGGCAATAATTAAACCATTACTTAAAAATAAAAAATTAAATTACTTCACTGGTCCCAGCTGTTTTAATTAATTATAGGCCAATCTCCAACCTTCCTTTTATCTCAAAAGTTCTTGAAAGAGTAGTTTAGGAAAGGTTTATTTGAAGAGTTTCCTCAGGTTTCAGAATTTATCACAGTACAGAAACCACATTAATGAAGGTTACAAATGATCTTCTTATGGCCTCTGTATTTTTCCTGCTAGACCTTGTTGACCATAATATTTTATTACAGAGTTTAGAGCATGCCATAGGTATTAAAGGTACTTTGCTGTAGTGCTTTGATAGACTCCAATATGTCCATGTAAGTGGGGAGTCTTCTTTGCACACTAAGGTTAATTTTGGAGTTCCACAGGGTTCTGTGCACTTTTATTTATACTACATATATTCTTCCCCTAGGCAGTACTATTAGAAGGCATTACATTTATTTTCATTGCTATGCAGATGATACCCAGCTTTATCTATCCATGAAGCTAGATGACACACACTACTTAGTTAAACTGCAGGAATGTCTTAAAGACATAAAGGCCTGGATGACCTCTAATTTCCTGCCTCTAAATTCAGATAAAACTGAAGTTATTGTACTTGGCCTTACAAAAACATGTTGTCTAACCAGAAACTTACTCTTCATGGCATTAACTTGCCCTCCAGTAATACTGTGAGAAATCTTGGAGTAATTTTTGACCAGGAGGATGACTGCCCCTCCCTGAGCCTGGTTTTGCCAGAGGTTTCTTCTTGATAAAAGGACGTTTTTCCTTCCCACTGTCACTAAGTGCTTGCTCATAATGGGTCGTTTTGATTGTTGGGTTTTCTCTGTAATTACTGTATGATCTTTACTTTAGCATATAAAGTGCCTTGAGATGACAGTTGTGATTTGGCACTATTTGAATTGAATTGAATTGAATTGAACTGAATTGAATTGAATTGAATTGAATTGAATTGAATTGAATTGAATTGAATTGAATTGAATTGAATTGGAATTGAATTGAATTGAATCATTATCATCCCCATGCTGAATGCCAGAGCAGCTGACCTGAAAGAGAAGCTCATAGCTAAGCTGGAAACCTGGACCCTCCATGGCCGATTACCAAAACAGTAGTGAACATCTGTTTGAAGATGTGAATGCAGCATGGACAATCCCTACTATGACCATCAATGAAATCAACCAGCTGATCTATACCATGCTATGTCACCAATTGCTGCATCTATAAAAAAATACAAACACACACACACACACACACACACACACACACACACACACACACACACAAAACAAACAGCATCTGAAAGAAGAATACAACAGACAACAAACACATACTCTTGTTCTGTTGTTTGTGTGTGTTCATGCCTGTGTGTGTGTATTTGTCATGAAACATACTTGGTAAAGAGGGTGAGAAGCTGCAACAACAGAGCCAGAGATAGACTCAGGAAATCCAGGCCACCCTCACCCCTCCATGAGCAATGAAGACCTGAGACCACGCATCCCAATGACAACTGTGTGCCCAACCCCAGCGAAGGAGGATGGAGGTCCCAGCTGCGGCTCCCACAGCCAAAGGTCAAGAGTTCCAGAGAACCAGCAACTATGGGCAGCCGGCTCTGCCAGAGGCTGGTCATCCCCACATGAGCCAGGGGAGGGCCCCCGGACTCCAGGCACCCAAGAACCACCCAATGCCCAGCAGAGCCCCCTGCACACAGAAGCAGCCTACGCCCACCCAAACCACAACCCCCAAGGGAGTGTGCCACACACCAAAACACCCAGCCTCATGCCCTGGAACCATCAAGTGCCCACCTCCCAGGTGGGCAGCAGCGAACAGTGGAGACTGGGTATCGATACCAAATTATGGGATAGAGCAACCATTAACCACCTCCTCTACATGGATGACATCAAGCTGTGTGCCAGGAATGAACGAGACCCCGATTCACTGATTCACAGCACTAGAATCTACAGCAATAACATTGGAATGTCATTCGCCTGGTAAATTGTAGTCTTATGGTAGCAAAGAGAAGGGAAGGTAGTCAGAACTGAGAGGATTTCATTACCAGAAGGCAATATTGCAGATATTAAGGATAGCTTTAAGTACCTTGGAATCCCACAGGCACAAAGGAAGAATGAAGAGGCTGCTAGGAAAGCTGTAAGACAAGTCCTGAGGAGTCAGCTGAATGGGAATAACAATCTCTCAATCAACACCTATGCCCTGCTGGTCATCAGATAATAATAAACTGGCTAAAGGAAGAAATAGAAGCCACTTACATCAAGACAAAAAAGAGCTCCTTACCATGGGTGTAGGGTTTCACCCGAAATTCAGCACCCTGAGACTGTAAGCTAAGTCGAAGGAAGGAGGCGGAGTGTCAGAACCACTATCCTGGAAACAAAGATCCATGAGCACATCAGGAAGATGGCCACAACTGATCATGTGCTCAGTGAATGCCTCAGGCAGCAGAAACCTAAAAAAAAAAAGAAGAGAAGCGAGAACAGAAGGTGTTCCAGGAAGAACATCATGGAAGGCCAGGCCCCTGCATGGCATGCACCACTGGCAGACAGAAGAAGTGGCTGATATTAAAAAAATCCTACAAATGGCTGGACAAAGCTGGGCTGAAAGGTAGCACAGTGGCACTGATGGCAGCACAGGAACAAGCTCTAAGCACAAGATTGATAGAGGCTGGGGTCTACTGCACAGGCAAGACTCTAGGTGCAGGCCATGCAGAGAAGCCCCTGAGACAATCCAGCACATAACAGCAAGATGCTAGCAGGCAGAGCATACATGGAACACCATAAACAAGTTGCTGTCACAGTATACAGGAACATCTGTGCTAAGGGTGGCCTTGAAGTCCCAAGGTCAAAATGGGATACCCCCCAGGGGTGGTAGAGAATTACTGAGGTAAGATCATTTGGGACTTCCAGATAGAGATGGAGAAAGTGGTGATCGCTGATCAACCGGATATAGTGGTCTACAAGCAAAGGGAAAAGGCCATATTGATAGATGTGATACCAAGTAGAAGAAGAAACATGAGAAGCTCGAGAATATAAAGAGCTGAGAGAAGAGCTAGAGAGGATGTGGAAGGTGAAGGCAACAGTGGTCCCCGTGGTCATCAGAAGACTCGAGGCAGTGGCTCCTGCAGATTCCTGGTACAACATCCAAGATCTTTGTTCAGAAAAGCACAGTCCTAGGAACAGCTACAGTAAGATACTGTGCAGGACTGTCAAGCTACCAGGGCACTGGTAGGGGACCCGAGCTTGGAGTTGGACAAAGTCCACCCACAGGGCAAGTCAGGAATTCACATGTTATTTATATATATATATATATATATATATATATATATAAACAAAAAAGTGAGACTTTCGGCCCTGAAAGAAAATTTGCTGGAAAATATTCTTTTAAAAACGTTTAAATTATTTATTTAATAATTTGTTTGTTTCACAGAAACACATTAGCTTAAATCTGTTTTATAAAATATTTAATACCCCTTGTAATGCTCTCAAATCAAGGTAGGTTTAATGCAGTTTGCAGAAAATGCTTTGCAGTCATACTTAAACAAATAAAACTTGACTGCTCTCTGTGCAACCAAACTGCATGATACTCTGGTGGTGAAGGAAAGCACACATGCACAGAAAGACAATTACATCCCGTATGACAGGAGACGACATCAGTCTACACATAATGAATACATCCCAGAGTCAACAGAAAAGAAAAACACCTACCAATTAAAACCACTGTGCTCATGGTTATATATCTGCACTGAGTGGTGGTGGAACTAATGAGATGGAAATCCAAAATGTAAAAGTAAGGAAATCTTTGTAGCTTTGTTTTTTTTTTTGTTTCTTTTTTCATTGCATGGTTGCCACAGTAAGAAGAAACAAACACACACAAAAAAACCCCAGAAAAAAATAAGTAGAATGAATACTTAAAAATGAATGTATCTATTTAGGAGATTATATGAAATTCTGATAATAGTTAAATTTATCTATTGGGAAGAGGGAGACAAAAAAAGCAGTATTCTGTAATGGCGAGAAGAGAGAGAGAGGAACAGAGGAACATGGTGGCAAAAAATTACAAAAAAGTGAAAAGGCATATTTACATATTCATTTATAGTTATAAGTTTATAGTTAGTTTCTGGTTTATACTCAGTGTACTGGTTCTTTCTACAAAACCTGCTGGTAAAATCAGCACAGTGACTATTTTCTGTCTTTTGGTCTACTTAGATTGCATGTTGTCTTGGCGACTTTTCCATTGTCTTTTTGAAGTGCTCCCAGTCCCATATATATATTTCTGCATGTTTCCACTATTTTTGGCTCCTCCTCATTTGGGGAGAAATAGAGAACACTGTCAGGCACTTCAACTTTAACAGTGAAGGGAAAAATTAATCTTTAGTTGAGGAGAGCAGATCGGTGGGCGACAAAGCAGCACAGCCATTAGGGCTGCAGAGGAGGCCAAATGCGCTTGTGGTCATAGATCGACGCAAATGACTGCGCCAGGGGGACTACAATTCCCCACTGCTGGAGCTTCTGCTAGATGATCATTAGTGTGCTGGTTTTGATTGATATGGCACATTTCCGATGGCAGGTGGACAACTCATCTCAACATGGCAGTCCCCAGTGATTAATTTCATTTTAAGATGTATCTGGAGGAGTCAGCTCATTCTAGATTGGCTGGTGTAAGTTAGAGTAGATAATAATGTTGCACAGCTATTTGAGTTAGACTAAACTGAAACGTCAATGTTTCAGAGCATTCAGATGAACTGTCAGGGCATATTGTTGGCACAGATGAGTGTATATAAAGCGGCATGAAGCAAGAGTCAGATGAATAATGCTGAGACATGCAGGTGCAACCAATATTTGGAACGATTCATCACATTCTTTGTACTTGAGGCTAACTGCAACAATGATCCCAGCTCGTACAGTGGATTGATTGAGGCCCTTTATCAGCCATTTTGAAATCAAAACTTTAAAGCATAATTTCACTTACAGGTAGGGACTGATGGTTGAGAAGGTAAAGTAAAGAAGACATGGTGTGCTTACAGTGTGTTCAAGAATTAGATTTGAAGTAGGAGAGTGCTGATAAAGAGTATGTTTGGTCAGCAAAACAATTAACCTTGAAAAATAAAGTTATAAATACTGCTGCAGAGGCTTAGGTGCCCAAGGTTAATGGTTTGGAAGAACCCATTTCTGGCCTCAAGAGATTATAGTAATTATAGGTTCTGGAGGATGTAATTCTACAAGTAAAATTAGATGTTTTTTTTTTTTTTTGTGGTGCTCATAATCATGGGACTGTATAGCGAGGATAGAAAATCTCTTGGTATGAAAAGCAGTTTGCTCATTTCACACAGTCTAAAACGATTGAACTCTTTCTGAAGTCTTATTCAGTCGGGTTCAGTTGAGGGGCTGCAAGGCTATAGAGTTCAGTGGTAACCATGAATTCTTCCATTCAGTTAATGCCTTTTGCTTGAAAGTGAAACACGGCCCAAGAACTCATTGTCTGCTCCAGATATTTAATTGAAACAGAGTAAGGGGGCTTGTCATTTGCACTCATTCGAAAGACTTCTCCAGTGTTGTAAAACTTTCTGTGTAGAGTCGAATTGAAATTCTTCTTCTTCTTTTTACAAGCCTGCTGCTAGTTTATACTAGGTTAACAGTCCCATGTTCTGAAGAACTTTTCTGTGCTCCGCACTGCTAATAGCGACATGATAATCCAGTACTTACTGAATACTCAATTATAATTGTATTTTTTCATCAAAAAAGTCCACATTCCACATGTTAAAGACAAATAGTTACAGTTTCATTTCTTGCATAAAAGCCATCCTGTCCTAAAGGCTTCATATTTTCACATTTTATATCTCTAGTATATTAGTTAAAATTTTGTAGATTAATGTCAAGTCTGGGAAAGCGCAGTATGGGGTAATGTGTGTAAATTGATGAAGGCAAAATATTTTAGCACAAGTTCCAACATAAAATGTGGACAAAGTAAAAGGTTCTGAACACTTTCTGCACCGCATGCACTGTCCAACCAAGAAAAGTCAACACATGGATTTAACCAGGCAAATTAACTCTACAGTGTAAGGTACAGTAAGAGCTTTCCATTGGATAATTACACCAGTGGAAGTCTCTTGATCATGTTAATCACTGGAGTAAGGATGACTGGATAGTTAGTTACCAGAACAATGAGTACATTCTCATTTCTTAAGGTCTTCTGACGTAGTGGGTTATTTCCCTATTTCAGAAGGGTAAAATTATTGTCCTGCAGCAAGCAAAGAAGCAATTGAGGAGATTGCTGAAATTACAACTGTGTTAAGAACCTTTCAACCTTACGTTATTAAAAGGGTAGTGATGAGTCATCGTCTTTGAGGAAGAAAAGTGGTCTGATAAAAATTTTAAATGACAGATTGGAATGTTTGGTGAACTAAAATAATCAATAAAAAACAACAACAATATAACTCACAGCTATGCTTAACAGCAAAGTAAGCAAATATTTGCACATGTGCAATGTTAACTAAAAGGGTTTTGGACTAAACAGCTGTACGGCCTTAAGAAAACAACTTATCAGAGAGAATAATTGGAAAAAAAAACCTTAATTTGTTGGGGACTATAAAGGTTGGACTTGGGCGATGGAAAAAGGTCATATGGTCTGACTCCAGATCTATCCTGGATGTAACAGGGTAAGCAGCGAGGTGGATGAAGCAATGCCCCCCTCATGCCTAGTGCCTATTATACAAGCCTGTGGGGGCAGTGCTATGATCTTTGGTTACTTCAGCTGATTAGGTCTAGGTTCAGTGATGTTAGGTGCCCAAATATGTGGTCAGCTGACTACCTGAATATACTAACCAGATTTTCCCATGAATGGAATTTTTCTTCTTTGATGGCACAGGTTTATTCCAAGATAACAATGCCAGGATTTCTCGAGTTCAAAAGAGTCAAAGAGTGGTTTAGGAAACATGAGACATCATTTTCACACATAGATTGGCCACCACGAAGTCCAAACCTTAACCCTACTGAGAATCTTTGGGATGCACTGAAGAAGACTCTATGCAATGATCTGACTCCCCCATCATCAATACAAGATCTTGGCCAAAGAAAAACGTAATAATGTAATTCTGGATTGAAATAAATGTTCTGACATTGCATTCGCTTTTAGAAATGATACCATGGAAATGCATGCTATTTTCAAAGCTAAAAACAGTCCAACAGAATGTTAATGTGATTTTTTATTTTTTTTGTTTGGGCAGTGTGTCAAGATACTACAGCTCTTTCTGACTTTTGACACTGGCACCAGATTGGGCTTAAATATACAATTGGCTTAGATTGCTTCATGTGTTTAAGATTAAAGGCTATACTTGTTTTGTGAATTTTAGAAATGTGTGTAAGTTCTGTTAGCCTCCTGTGGAAAACTAAAATAAATTTGGGAGCAATAAGTTCAGCATTTCTTTTTTAATATTTTTGTTGAAGCTTTTAATGTCTGGATCAGAGATTGTGCTTTTATGTCAAGTGCATGTCAGGCGGAGGTCTTTTTGAATGAGCAGAAAATGATTCTGTGTTCTGTCTCCACTTGACCTGCATGTCATGTTTTCACAAAGACAAACATCAAATGGAAAAAAATAAAATCTCAAACTGTTGCACAGCAGCAACTATATCTATTTGAAAACACGGTGACCCTTTGTCACCCAGTTTGTTCCACCTTAGCATTGTTGCCTCTTGCTTCTGTGACTGTAGCAGAAGCAAGAGCAAAATATAAGCTTTTAAATTCCATTCATACAACACAGAAAAGATACATTTCCATGCTGTTGACATGTGACCAATCACTTTTGAAAACTCAGCATTTAAAATTTTTTAAATTTCTAAGTTTTATTATTATAGCGAGGTTTTTATTTAGGAATGTGTTAGGATGTAGAGGTGTTCACATCCAGTATATACAGTATTAATGTAGGTGGATAAAAAAAGAACCAAACTTCTATTGGCACAAATTTGCAATTGATGACCATGAATTTCTAAATCAGTGCAGTGTTAGTAAAATAACATCATCATTCCAAAGGGTAGAAAATTCCTGCAATACCTTACTGACAATATAAAATTGAAGATTACAATATGCACCTTCTTGCCTTTAGGAAGAAAGGTGAAATGCTACCCCTGTAAACTCACAGTACTCATTGAGTAGCTTATTCCCCAACACTTGTCATTCACTGTGACGAGCTGTCAACTTTGAAACTGTATCCTGCTTAAGGCAAATCTAACTGCCTTTCTAAAGCCTCCACAGGCAAGCAGAGGACAATCTGTTCACAATTAGCCATGGCCATAACAGATTTGACGATGATAATGAAACCTTGCAGACTTGCATCATTACTTGAAATGTAATCCTATATAAAACATTAGCAAGTAGCGAGAATTAACATGCTTTAGCACTAGAAGGATCATGATGTAGCTTTTGTTTGTATGTAATTTCACTAGCCTCAACAAGGACTCAATGCAGATGAAGATGTTACATACTGTGAAAAAGTGCAGTGCACATTTCATACCAGAATTCCTTCCAGCATGCATCTCCCACATCCACAATCAACAATGGAAGAAGGCAAGATGTCCCTTGATCAGGTGTAAAGAAAGGATGTAATCAATACAAAGACTGACTCAAAATCAGGGTATGTGTATGCATCTCAAAATCCAGGGATCATATAATTAATATTGAAATCAGTTACTCAGTTGCCTTACACATGAAGATGTACATAGATGTACTTTCTCTGATATCATATTAAAGACTTTAATTTAACATTTTGAGGACTTAAAACAATGCCAAAAAAGCAAAAGCAAAAAGGTAATGGCTGGAAGGTAAACATGGAAGACTTATGTCATATATCTGTAGTACTATAAAATACACATTATACACCGGTAGGTTGTTTTAGGCATGTTAGATCCAGTGCCACAGATCTTCTGCTGGTTATGCTTGTCACAGTAGCTTCCGTTGCATTCATTTAATTCCAGACTGGTGCAGTGAGGATAAGCACTGGTCTAGTATGGAGGACTCCTAGAGACAGACAGTTGGTTTTGACTAGCTTTATTTTCTGTGGTCATGCTGCAAGATAATTCTACCATGCTCATGCAAGTTAACTTTTTTAGGCACTTTTATGTTGGCAGGTGTAAGACCCACCTGCCACCACAGAAATCTAGCCAGTGTAACTAATAATCATTTTCCATGTTCCTGAATCTTCCATATTTATTTCTATGGTCACAGGTTGAATAACTGACCCAAAGTTTCTTCCTCAGTGCATATTGTATTTGTTCAGTTGGACGGATGCTTATCAACTTGTGAAATAGGATTTTTTGGATCAATAAACAAGACCATCGACTTGTTTTTGTGCACATGATAGTAGCTAAATAATTTTTTTCTGAAGCATTTATTGTTGGAAAGTTGAGTTGGTGAGATACCATCTTCAAATTGCCTAAGGGTTTTCTCAGAGTGTCTTCTGCTTGAAAGACTCTACATATACACTATCTATAGGGCTGTCCTGCACATGCATACAGCTACACAGCTAATATGTGGTTACAGGAGAGGATTTTTTTTCCAGTGTTTTTTTTTTCCAGGTTTCCTCTTTCAAATTCCTAGTGGGCGTTTTCCATTCTTTCATGGTAGATTGAGCTTTTCAGGCATTGTCAGGATTGTTTAAATTTTTAACAAGGGGGGGGGGGGGGGGGGGGGGGGGGCAAAGAGACAAAGAAGAAGGGAAAATCCTTCAGCTGAAACCAAAGGTATATTTCCCATGAAATGTTGTGCAGTGATGTGGAATAGTCTTCGTCTTTTGTGTCTTTTGATGCCAGTGGTCCCTTTTAACAAAACGGTGAAAACTCTGCTGGCTTCAGCTTGTACAGTCTGGGTTGGCCTACCAAGAATAACTATGCCCCAGGTGGTTTGAACTGAGCGAGCTTCTTTAAATTTCTTTAAATTCACTCCAAGTTGTTTTCTCCTGAAGTAGTTTGAGGAGTATATTACCTTAGCTCTGGCTATGCGAGCTGTTTTATGAGCATAGTTTGCTTGAGCTCTAGGGTGATGGAATCTCAATAAAAGGAATTATGCTAATCAGTAACAATTTTCTGTTATACTCCACACATGCTTCCCTGATTGAAAATGTAATTGGTAATATCAACAGGCAGAGAAGCAGAAACAGCATCATGCTTCATGTTGTTTCAACAAGGAGTCATCTAATTTTGTGACAGGTGTGGAGGTAATTGAACACTACCAGACATCAAAAGGAAAGGAAGAATGTGAATAGCAGAAAACAAACACAGACAGCCAAACAAGCTTGAAAAGCTTGAGTTTGTCTCAAGTCTAGGTGCTCTTTGTTTGGACAGTTTATAGGAGACGGGAAGTTTATTTCTATGGACACCATTTCCCTAATACAATTTTCTGGGAAAATTGAGGTTTTAAGAAGTCTGAATAAAGTTGTACCCAGGTATAGTGGAAATCCATTAATAGTTATTAAGACAAGTTGGACAAAAAACAATATTAATATCAGTAATGGACCTCACAAATTCTGTAGTAATTTTTCAATCACAACTGTGTACACACTTTACAGACTTAACTTGAACTACATGATTTCATAAATGAATCACAAAACAAACCTATGATCCCTATAAGATGCTTTTGACAGCATGCTAACATCAAATTAAATTAAATTAAATACAGGCAGCTGGAGTGAGCTAGCATACATACTATAGCTCCTGGATGAGGCAAGATTGAATACGGCCCCACCTTTACATACACTCATTATGCTTAATGGATAGTTATGGAATGCTATTGCATGACCATCACTGGAACCAACCAGCTGATCTATACAGCAACAGTGATCCTTAAAGGGGACATATCATGCTTTTAAATCCTTCCTTTTCATATGTAAATCATTCACTTGTGGTCTATATAAAGTAGAAGTGCAATGCTTTGGTCTGAATTCCTCGTTTACCCCTGATCTGAGGCACATCTTAGAGCAGCTCGTTTTGGTGCGGTCTGTTTAAATATGAATGAGAAATTTCACGCCCCGCCCCCCTCCAGGTCCACCCCGTTTTGCCATTTTTGTAGTTTGATAGCAGCGATACGATTATCTACCGGCAGAGAAACAAGCACGTCGAAGAGGCTCTGATGCAGGTAGGAGATGTAAGGAATCGTGTGGGTTAATACACCCAACAACCGAACATTTTGACTTGTCTACTTGCAACTTTGACATAACTGAAATTGGACTACAAATCGCTGGAAGAAAAAAATGGTTGATTCACAAAATTGGTTAGCCGGAAGTTCATGACCTTGTTTAGCAGTTCCACAGCAAATGCTGTGACGTAATATGCAAGAAAACGTAATAGGGAATAGAGAAAACTGAACAGACTGAAAAATATGACCCAAAAAGAATATAAAGATATCTACGCAGCACTGGGAGAGAATAAATTTAAATTTTCTGCACTCCTGGACACTCAAAGTACATAAAAATATATATATATATTTAAGGGCTAAAAAAGTGGATTTTGCATGATATATCCCCTTTAAGATGCACAGCTAAAGATGAAAAGCTGCAAGGAGTAATGCTCTAGAGGGCAAGCACAAATGAACCAACTGCTAATTACTAAAATGCACCCGGAATGGCTGACTGAAGCCTGCCTCAGTACCACATGGAATCTCCTGTTAGGCATCATAGAAGTCAACACATGATGACGAGAAAAACACTAGCTACTAGTAGATAGAGCAGTCACTCGAGATTGTAAGGCCAGACTGACCAACCTCTGCAACATCTGGATTGATTACAAGAAAGCCTAAAGGCCCTTTCACACCGGATGCGTTGCGTAAAAACGACACGAAATTCCGAATCTTTCGGATGCGAACCTGTCGTGTAACCTATATACACACCGGACGCGTTGCGTTTTTGCGACTAAATCCTCCCTATATAACGCACGGTGGAAAAAAAATGCAGTCGACATCAAGTGATGATGTAATGGTCCTGATGTTTCTAAACAAGAGAAGGAAGAAACAGAGTTTATGGGTTCATCCAACTCATAAGAAAGCAGCAGCAGAGAGAGTTTCATGGTTTGATCACGGAGCTGAAGCTGCATCACGGATGCTTTCACTCAAATTTCTGGATGTCAGTGGGACAGTTTGAGCTCTTGTTGACAGAGTTGGGATCACATGTGAGGAGGCAGAGGATAATATCAGAGAGCCGACTGACCCGGAGCAGCGTGTAGCTGTGTGTCTGAGGTAAAATATTATGATTTTATTGTTCCCACATCACTGTATATTCAGTACATCGGTTCATGTTTTGAGCTATGA